>NC_090721.1:11054250-11365458 GCF_040954835.1 Lepisosteus oculatus | reverse complement strand
CTGTAACGTTCGAGTTTCCAAGATAATATCAATGATAATATTAATCGCGGCCCTTTCGCACTTAAATACTAAGGAAAATCCGCAACTGGTGCAATTTCGGCTAGACGCAGCTCCGTCGTGTTCCCCTGCAAACCGCTTAGTGACTCATATCACTCGTTCGTGCCAGTTTGGCTCTGGGTCCTGATGTATTAAGCTGTTTGGGGAGTGTATGCCCAGACCTTTGCTGTATGAGGACGTGCCTGGCCGCATAAACAATACAGGAAGGTTATTCACAATATTGCAGTTTTCTTTCTGTTTAGAGCAGAAGGGAAGGCAGCGAATGCCTCTGTTAATACACTTAGTTTGGAACAATTGGAGTGTTCAAAGAGCACTTTTGGAAGTTGTAATCTACATCCAAATATTTCACGTGTGAACTTTACCATGATCTACACTTACATACTGTATACACTTTACCACGATGTAATATTTCCTTTGTGATGAAATATGATTTAATATATATGTGTAAGGTATTCATTTACATTTTTCTTTTATGTGCATTTAAAGTAATCCAATAAACATTTGATGTCGTCTTCAATCCTTGTACATTGGAATAAAACAGCTAACTCCCAAAATACAGGAAACACGTGAGTAAATGAGGGATACAAAGTACTGTATCTTGAAAGCAGGTCCTTCCACACAAGAGTAGTTCCTGATTGAATTAGGCAATTGACATCCCAGCATTCTTAGGGTCCTTGATAAAAATGCTGGGCAGGTGCCACAGAGAACCGGACTTCAGTGGATTGGGATCCTATGAGAGGCACTTCTGATATAGACGGTTCAGTGTTGAGACGGGAGGCGAAGGCGTGGTCGAGGACTAAGCTAGGAGGTCAAAATCCAGAAAGGTTCCTTGAGTTCGAAGGTACCAGATCGGGAGGCGAAGACATTGTCGAGAACAGGAGCTGGGGTCAAAATCCAGGAAGGTATTGAGAGTTCAAAGGTACCAAATCGGGAGGCGAAGTCCTAGTTGAGGAGAAGCATAGTCGAAATGCCTGGTGTCTAGTAACAAGCAAAGTAGGGTTGGGAACATCCGAATAAGGAGCTCAGTGAGGAGACCTCAATCATGAGCAAGGAAGGGAGGACTAGTGAGGGTTTAAATAGTGCTGAGTAGATTGGTGCATGGATGTTTAGGGAGAGAAGAGTTTGTGGGAATGTAGGAGTGCTTATATGCCCGAGTGCGAATCGTGACAGGCCCACCTACCCATTATTTTGGCTACAATGGTTAGAACAAGAGATCTCAGTGACTGTGAGAGAGGGGCTGATTGTTGGGGCATGTTTAGCAGGGGCTTCAATGCTGAACATGCTGATGTTTCATGAGAAACAGTGGTTGAGGTGATGTTGGCATGGGAGTCTGAGGTAAAGGTGTCATAAACGAGTGGTGTGAGACTGTATGGTCTGTCGAACTTCACAGAGAAAGGATGCAATGTTTGGGATGCAGTGCAAAAACCACATTGTGCCTAAAATTGAAAATGGGCAGTGGTCTACTGAGCAGTGGAAAAAGTCATAAGGGCAGATTAATTTTTCTTCACCCTGATCTCAACAAGTGGATGAGTACATGTTGGGCACACCAAAATCCGACTACAGGCTCAAGCACTTGTTTCCCCACGGTGAAGGGGGCACAGTTTAGGTCCACTTAACCCCTTAGAGGGCAAGGAAGCCATCCTGATCGATCAGTCCACTGCTGAAGCATTTCTATCCTGATGGGAGTGGACACTTCCAGGATGACCACGCTCCAATCCCTGGGGCTTGGGTGGTCACTGAAGGGTTTGATGTGCATGAAAATGCTGCACTCTGTATGCCATGGCCATCCCAGTCACTAGATCTCATGGAGAGGAGCTTGAGACACCATTTTCCCCACCACCATCAACAAAACATCAAATGATCTAATTTCTCATGGAAGAATGTCCCAGACACTTGTAGAATCTATGCCAAGGAACATTAAAGCTGCTCTGGTGGTTAATGGAGGCCCAGAGCCATGTTAAGATGCTCATGTTGGCGTTTCCTTTATTTTGGCAAATTGTATATACTGTAGAATTCTAACAGACTGAAATCAAGACATATTTTATTTTACCTTTATTTACACGTAGCAAAAAATCACCAATCTGAAAACCAAACACTCTACTTTGGAAAAGTAATTCCATTTAGAAAAATGAGTTGGATAAGTGAACACGCCCCTGAGTTAGTACTTGGTGGCAGCACCATTTGCTTGAGTTACAGTCATATCATTCTGTTCTGGATAGGTCTGTACCAACGTCTGCCCATTCCTCCTTACAGGACTGTTCCAGCTCAGTCCAACTGAGAGGACACTGCTGATGGACTGAACCTCTAAGTCATTCCACAGATTTTTAATTGGATTAGGTCAGGGTCTCTGACTCAACCACTCAAGGATGTTCAGGATGTTTAGGCAAGGCTAATCTTTTATAAGATCATGATGATTGTTTCCCAGTCCCTGGGTACTACTCCTGTCTTAAGTGACTGTTGGAAGAGTTGCATCAATGGCTTCTGAATAATACATGTATTGTACTCAAGGAAACAAGATCTACAACAGAACAGTTGTTAAAAAGGTGAAGACCAGTCAAGAAAGTTTATTTGTGGATTAACACAGTGATATGTACTTGGACACTGCTCTTTTACATTAAATTTGGAGAAATAGCAAACAATGTGGAAGAAGCAAATATAATTTAAAGAGCTTTAGATACCTGTAGACAATGTACTACTGTAATGCCACTAGGGGGTGTCATCCCTGAGGCACAGTACAGACTTTATAGACTCCTTTGCATGCATAAAGATGGCCACATGAGAATGCCAGCACCTAAAATGGTGACACAGCCTATACAAGTTGCCTATACAAGGTAATCAAGTTACTATACAGCCTATACAAGATAATCAAGTAGCTAGCAGGCACACCTGCTGTAAAGGATGGCTTGCAGACGATAGGTCAATATGATACAACTGCTTTGCTTTGCTAGATGTTAACACCTATTTATATAATCCTGAGGTAGAATTGAACTATGAGATGACCTGAAGCTAAGTGAATGAATGGTATTAAATGAGGTAAAAGTGCCCTGTATCAAAGGCTGTCCTGTATTATAACTGTTGTGCTATTTCAAAACAGGTAAAAAAAACACTGCTATAGCTGAAGCCTGGGGGGAAAAAATGTTTATGGACAGACCAAGAAGGAAGACAGTGAACACAAGACCCGAGGTTAACCAACAGAGTTGTACAAAAGGTTAAAAAGAAAACAAAAGGAGAATAAATGGAAAACAGATCACAGGCAGGAGGTCACAGAGTAAAATGCAGACTTGGCAAAGCCAGTTTAGATTGTGATCTTGGAGAGATTTTTTGTTATAATTTAAATGAAAGAAGGCATTGAAGAAAGAATCTAAAATCCTATATATATATATTGCAACAAAGCATTTAAGTGATAAAGCAAATATGTGTATCACCAGCTGGGAAAACCATATCAGTATCTAAAAGAGACACAAAGCACAGCTGCAAGGTACAGACCGAACACTCTTTATTTATAGCACTGAAAATCTCACAAAATCCTGAGCTCCTCAATAGTCCCTCACTAACAAAACCAGGCAACTAAGCTCCTTACCAGTTTCCAAAACCATTTCGGCTAAACTCTTCACTAAAGCTCAGTCTCCCTCTGAGACACTTCATAAAAGTCACATTCAAAGTTACTCACTGTTTCAGCATTTTGGTCAGATGCTCCTTCTACAGCTGGTCATTCCACACACAAACTCCATGTTTTCCAGAAAGCAGGCAAGGTTGACCTAGCAAGCTTCCTGTTTTTGAAAGTGTCATCTGACCAATTTGTCTTCCAGCACCTGTGAGCCAGACAAGGGCCTCCATCTTGTCTGAACCTGTTGTACTATCAAAGGCATCATGCAGTAGAGGTGCTTGTACTCACAGCTCCACAGTTCCCAATAGGCTCCCAGTCCCTTATAAGATGCAAAACTCTTCCAATGCTCCTTGAGAGAAGCAGAATTAAAGAATACATTAAAGGGTCCATAAAAACGAAGGTAGGAATCCATACTGAAGCGATAAATAATGACACCTTTCCCAGTAACACGTTTGGCCCTGCTGCTTTAATGAGGGAAAAGACTGAAGCCCAAGTCACTGACTGACGTTTAATGGAAAGAGAAATCAGAGTAAGAGATTGAGCCATTAATGTGAGGGACTTGAAATTCTGCGGAGCTGAACCATTAATTGTGTATTGTAAAAGCATTTTGGAGAGAGAAATCGGCATTGGTTGCATTTAACGTCAACCAGACAACTCTGATAATTCATTATGAAGCTACATCTAGGTGTTTTTGTTCATGGAATATTATTTTAGATAAGAGCATCAGAAAGGCAACAGATAAGAGAAAGCCATCGAGCTCAGCTTTCTTTTTCCACCAAGGAAGGGTGTTCCAGAAGCCCACCACTGTCATCAGCCACTGTGAGAAGCCCAGTATTTCCTATTATTATATATTAACAGTTTTTGTTTTGCTGCCTACACTTGTCTACATTAAATGCCACCTGTGAATGTTTGCCCAGTCTTTTTTTTTCCCCATTGTGCAGTATTAGTTTGTTTCCCTGCGTTGGAATTGCTGTGGTTTACCTAGGGGTGTACGGATGGTACTGTGGGGAGTGTAGTGTAGTAAAATATTTTGAAAATAGCAGATCAGAATGGCAAGTCAGCTTTCTCGAATGCTTTCTTAACATAATTAGCCTTGTAAAAATTTAAATTCATTAACTAAATAGTGGGGAAAGTAGAGTGAGCACTAGTGTAAAGACTCTGGATTATTTAAAACATAAAAATAATCAAACCTAATGACGAACCCTATATTCTCCACAGAATTAGGCATTGGGAACTGTAACATTCCAAAGCTATTATAAGCAGCTCTCTAGAAAGGCAACTCACATATATCATACCCATATATCATACTTAAAAGATCCTTTCCACGGTAGAAAATGTGAACTTCACTTTTGCACTAACTATACCAAAATCTCAGTGACTGATAAAAAGCAAATGTTATATCTTTCATGAATGGAAAAACAATGTACGAGGTACCAAACCTTAAAATTCTGGAACCCTTATTCTGTGGATTAATTTAACACGAACCTTCCAGCCTGCTGCACGCTGAGCGATCTTCCGATTGACCGGAACACGTGGGTTCCTGCTACAATGCGATCGTTGCTGTAACACGTTTTCTGCTGAAGTGCTGCCGATATTGATATTTACATGGCAGCAGCGGTTGCTAGCATGGGGGAGATAGAAACCGAGCCGGTGCGGCCCAAAGTGACTGATGCCAAAGGAATCCTCCAGCAGAATCGAGAGTTCCTTGATTTTTTTTGGGATATCGTGAAACCGGAGCAAGAAATACGATTAAAAGCCATCGAAGATCTGATCTGCTATCTGAAAAACAGCGAGAAGGTAGGACTGTAATGATTATTTACGTACATTGCTATAATAGGTTTCCTGGGTTTTTGATAGAATTAGGGATATATTTAGGGGGCAAATACAAATTAATTTTAAAACAAAATGTTCAACGAGACTTTTCAGGAGTTTTGTGCATACACAAGACTTTCCAGACTTGGTTTAACCACGTGGGTTTTGGTGACACTCATGGGCTTCCTTTGGCTCTTGATAAAACGTCTTTTTAGGACCTGCTATAAGGACCTTAAAATGTAGTAGTTATGCTAAGCGAATCAGCAGCGTGTTCTTAAAAGTTTGCCCAGAATCTCAGTTGTTAAAAGAAAGGTGATTTTTATTTTGTTGTTTTTGATTACTTGTCAATGCTGCGAGACATTTGATATGTCTTTGCTTTGTGTGCATTTTATTTTTGTGCATTTTTAATAATGTTACGCAAGGTTTAACATACGTTTTCAGCAGTTTTATCATTTCGATATTTTTTTCAATTCATGTTTTTATTTCTGTGTTTGGTTAGGAATTTTGTTTATTCCTCTTGCATTCTTATTATTTGATAAACAACGAGCTTTTATTAAGAAGCTTGTCGAGGACTGTATTTGCAATGAATAAATAATTGACTCGCCTAACCCAGTGAGTAACGTTGGTTAGCTATGCATTTTCATTGCAGGAATGTTAAAGAGCTGATGGGGAATGATTTAGTTTGATGCCTTTGATGTCAAATTAACTTTGTACAGTTTTATACAGCTTGGAATGGTCTTGAATGAACTTTGCTTAATGGTATAAGAGCACTATCTCACCCAGGGCGTGAACTCACAATTATTCAGGTACAAGTCTAGAGGTCTGACCACTCCTGCACACTTCAGTGGTAGTGTTTTATTTAGGCAGCATTGCTATTGTGGAGGAGTGGTGAGGAGGTGTTTGTGGTTCAGATCCTAGTGGGACACAGCAGTTGTACCATTTAGCATAGTGCATCCCTCAGATTTCTCTATTAAATTGCCAAGTTCTTTACATTTGGACAAAAGTGTCAACCAAATAAAACACATTATTCTTCCTTTTTATAGTTTGACCCTGTAGGTCTTCCCATGCGGAAATAATTAGGTACTTGTTTTTTACATCTGGGTGATCTGTGCCCCACAAAGGGTCTCTGGGTGTGAGTGTGATGGGCTAATCTTCTCTTCCCTCTTTTGCTCTCCCTCCCAGCCGGATGAGCTGAAATACACCCTGAAGCGACTGGTGGACGGGCTGTCCCACACTAGAGAGACTGCGCGGCCTGGCTTCAGCTTGGCTCTGGCCCAGGTCAGTGTCCTCCACAGCTGTCTCTGAGTGTGTGTCAGGAAATGAAGAATCACAGCTTAAACATCGTGTTAGAACCTGTTAGTAGGTAAAAAACAAGTAACACGAGCAGTGCTTCTTACTGCCAAGTTAAAGAAGTTGTCCAGCACTGAACAACATAAGGATGATTACTTAGGAGAGGAAGCTATTCTACCCCATTTGCTAGGAGTATGATCCAAGGATCCCATCCAGCTGTTTCTTAAAGGATGCCAAAGGATCACCTTCACATGGCTGGGCAACCTGTTCCATAACTCTTAAGAGTAAAGACCTGTTTCCTTTTTTCTCTGTTTTAAATATGCTTCGACCTAATTTTCACTGGTATCCTATGGGTTACGTTACAAATACAAGTAAAACAGACTAGAAAATAATCACGCTTGTTACAGGATAATTATACATGACTTAGAGTTCGAGAATTTCCAGCCCGAATGCTCGGCCACCTGAATTCTTTCTCTGCACCCTGAAGATGTTTTTTTGTCCTGCAGCAGAAGGCTGTGAGAGTGTCTGAGCTGTATGGAACTCAAATGCATTTGCATTACAGTTACATTGAAATGCAACTTGTGTTTTTCAACAGCCGGGTTCACTGTGATGATTGTGTTGTACTCTTTCATAGTAACCCAGACATAAACATATGGTGTTTATTGCAGGTCCTGCAGGTGTTTGAGGAGATCCCACTGCAGACAACACTGGACCATATTAAGGAAAAGAACAACCTGGAGACAGTGAAGAAGGTCAGGAAACAGTCTTTCCACACTCCCGACTGGATACCTAGAGCTCCCAAGTACCACATTCTTGCCATGGAGTCCTCTCCTGTCCATGGTCTCCTGATCTGATGTAGATGGTCTTCCTAGCCATGGAGATGTCTGGAAAGTTTGTGGAAAAATTACATTAAACTCTAAAGTATTGGGACAGAAATGTCAACTAAATACTGAAGAAAAGGTCTAATTAAATACTGACGGTCTTAATGTGGAAAGCGATGAAGATGGCTACGTGTTCTCAGAACGGGTTTTAGTAATTAGTAAACCTTCTGCCAGCTTCTGAAAATTAGGACGTTTTATTGGATTTTAAGACTTGGGAAACGGGTAGATCCAGCTCTGTTGCCTTGGTTATTTCTCTGATGGCCTCACCTGATTTTTATTATTCCTCAGAAACTCAGAAGAAATGCTGCATTTGGGAATTTCTTCGGAGTGTTGGCTTTGTCCCAGTCGGGACGCCTCCCTAAGGTAACTTAAGTTTTGGAAAACGCTGTTGTTGAGGGCTGTGTATTCAGCTCACTAGAGATTGAGCTCATGGGGGAGTGAGGTAGTTTCCCAGTTTAATACACAAATGTCTCAGGCCTGCCTGTGTGTTGCTGACAGGAGCCCAAAGTGGTCCTGGAGTGTGTGAAGCTGCTGCAGAGCCTGGACCAGTTCAGAGAGCACCTGAAGGATCTGCCCAGGAAGACCATGGTGGACATCCTGTCTGAGGTGAGCCTTCAGGCCTGCAGTAACACTGCTGCAGAGTGACGCTCAACTGTTTCCTTTCTGTGGTGACTTGTGTTGGCTATGACGTGTTGCTTTTGGCTCTCTGTGGAGATTATAGTGGATAAACAAATTCCTTTCTTCAAGAACAGCATTTCTCCAGCAAGGAATTCAGTGACTGGTTCTATGAAATTGGTTAATGTCCTTTAAATGTCCATCCTTTAAAGATGTTGCAGCAGTAGAACACAGTACAGTCAGTGCTGTAGTGAAGGGACAAGGAATTCATGCATTGATTCTGTGCCAACTCAGTTGCTTGATGTTAATTGAATTAATGTTAAAGGGCTTGTATAAACATCATATAAAATGTCCCAACTGATGCCCTGTTATTATACTATCCCAGATTTTCAATTATGAAATTGCAGTCTGCAGTTCAGTTTTCAATACTAATTTGGAAAAACCTTCCCTGTCCCCTGGCAACATTCCTCAGTGGAAATGCTCCAAGTGGCCAGTATGTGTCACTTCTTCTGGAGATCAAACTAGATTTAAAATGCTTCCTGAGAAACAAGTCATTTGCATTTCAGGCTGAAACAGTTCTGGTTGGTGTGTGATGGCTGCAGGACCCTGCAGCTGCCAGACACTCACACAGTCAGTCTCCTTACAGAAGGTCCAGTCTCCTGGCTTTGTGGTCATTACTGCCACATATTGGAAGACCAAGTGTCAGTCACAAAGCAATGAAATAACAGTCAGGAGGTTTGCCCCTGCAATCATGTCAACAGCTGTCAAGCTGGACTGGTCAAAAACATGTCGATAATGTGCCTGTCAAGACAAACCACAGCTGTCAATGACTGACCTCAAAGTTTACTGAAAATATTTCAAAGATTGAAAGCTCATTTGGAAAACAACTTTATTAAGTCTGTAAAAAGACGAATTTATGAATAACATTATTTGCTGTTTAATAACACTTACTGTAAATCTCATGAGTTCATGGAAAATTTCCAGTTTACAAAAGAGTTCTTATTTACTATCCATGATCTTTTCTAATGCAGGCTAAGAGGCCATTCTGTCTCCCACGCATTGTCACAGCCCCGACAGATCAGACTGTGTTCAGTGAAAATCTCCTTTTTAAAGTGTTTGCTGAACAGTATGTGCTGATGAATGCCAGTAGTCATATTGAATAAAGCTTATAAGGTTGGCTTCCCCCAACACCTATAGATAGATATCAGGTCAGAGAGAAAATATGTTGAAGTCATTGATCCTGTGACAAGCATATTTTCTTTTTATGTGACTTGAAACTTGGACAACACTCCGTGTTGCTGTTTATTTAAGTAAAATCACATTTTATGAAAGTTGTGTTTGTCTTCTGAAAATTTCCAGCCTTTTTATTGCTCTTGCAGTCCCTGACACAGCTTCCAAGCAATCCTGGCTCCTTCCCTGCTCGTTTGAAGCAGTAGAGGTGGCATGTTCGGAGCACGGTTTCCGGATGAGTTCCACCCTGTAGCAGCTCCATATTGAGGAGCTATTTCTTCCGACAAACTCTTGTGTCTTTTTTTTTCTCCAGACTCCAGAGGCAGTGTTTGAAGAGGTGCTGTTGGGGGCGCTGCAGAGCGACCTGTCCTCAGCGTTCAGCACCCCAGAGCGGCTGCACCTCCTGCTGGTCGGCATCCAGAAGTTCCCAAGCGTGCTGAAGCCTAAGAAACTGAAGAAGCTCCTGGGGACATCCACAGTGGTCACAATGGAAAACATCCCAAAGTAAGAACCTTACTATCTCGTTGGCTCCAGGCCTCTAGGGTCTGTAAATAGGGTTGCTGGGTGGCAATTAGATAATTAGATTATTGGTGATGGTTCTCACCTGGCATTAATTACTGATGTGTGAGCTATAAAAGGTCTCATGGTGTTAGTCGGTAGTTGGGGTTTTTAGAGCAGTCTAGAGGAGTTGCTCTACAGTTTCTGTTGAATACTTTGCAGTAAAGAAATCTGGACTCTTCACTGTCTTCACCGTATAACACATGCAACATTTCAGAAGGAGCAGACTTCACTTACATCTATAGTGCTGTAGAGTTTGAGCAATTTATTTAAAACTTATTTCAATGTCTTGAAATAATGTAATGAATTTCCATTTCTTTCCTGTAAACGGCCCTCTCCGTTGTGAAAGTTCATGTTTAAAATGTTCAACACGATCAATCCTCATTTAAAATGTTGAACCATGCAAACATCAAAAACGGCTCTTGCTTCCGTTTCAATGGGTTTCTATTCCTTCACTTTTCCCATTATACTGATCAAGTGTCATTTTCAGTGTAAGTGAGTCGATGCCTGTTTTTTAATTAATGTGGCATGAGGTCAAATAAAAATCAACGGTTATTTTACGAACCAACAAAGCAGATTATTGAGAATAGGGCATTCGAAGCAGCAGTGCTTCTGTTTTTTGGGGTGAGTTTGTTTTGTGCTTTATACTTGAAAGACGTGTGTCTGAAAATAAAGAGCAGGGTTCTGGCGGTGTATTGCAGGGTAAGGCAAGCTTGGTTTTTTCATTCTGTTGTAGTGGCACATGTGATCCAACAGTGCTGAGAGCTCACTGGCCTGACTTTTGTATTATATATCAGTTTCAGTCAGACTTGTGGTGCAATCACACAGATGAATCTCGATTTAAGGAAGTTTAAAATGAGAGGAGTCCTGTTTCCCCATCTTGATTCAAGGATATTATCCAGCGATTTCTTAAACGATCACAGGCTTTTTATTTCAACAGCATGGCTGGGCAGTTTGTTCTGGATATCCTGCTTCAGTCCCAAATACATTCAGTGTTAAGTTCCCCTTGTGTTCTCAGATCTGTGTTCCACCGTTTGCTCCTGAAGTAGCTCACGTGGTTGGCTTTGTTGGATTTGAAATGCTTCTCTCAAGCCCCCTTGTAGTCTGTTTGAGACTAGAGAGATTTAAGAACCTTTAATATTGATAAGACATTACTTTAAAGCAAAGAATTAACATCGTTGTGCATCTTCAAACCAATTTACAGAAGCAATATCCTGTTTGTGATATGTTGTCTAATAATTTAGTGAGAAATTGTTTAAGTAGGCTCTCCAACTTCTTCACAGAATTCTGTGGGGTTTTTTTTGGAGGTTCAAAATGCTGGATCGGGTGTGGTTGTTCAGATTGTGCCCTGTTCCTCATAACAATTTCTCACCTGTCTTCTTTCCAGGCTGATAGAGGTGTTAAAAATGGCAGCCAAGTCCGTGAAGAAGGACCAGACTCTTCCTCCCGTGGGTCTAGACCTGTTACAGATAGCTCTCAGGGAGGACAGCTTCGAGCTCTTATGGAGAGAAGCTGTCGTCAATGGTCTGCTGTTAGATCAGTCAGGACCCAGCAGGTAAGGATTTCAAAAGGGCAAAATGTGATGCGCTTTAATCTATGAAAGTAACCTGACCTTGTCATATCTCGCAGTCAGATCTGGAGGAAACATCAGACTTGGAGAAATGTTTCTTAAGAAAAATGAGAGAGCACACTATTATTAATACAAGAAAGGTTTTGAATAAAACAACATTCACTTTCTGTATCCTTATAAATTAACTTGGTGATTCTTCTGGTCCTGGTCTGCCACAACGGTTAAGTCACTAATAAAGTCTTTAAGAGAGGATGGTCTAGTTTTCATTCTTCTTGAACCATCACTAAAGTCCAAGAATTAAAGATTCTTTGATTCTGTTTTAATATAAATATTAGTTTTGTCTGATTGTTTCCTCAGAACAGCTTTCAGAGACTGGCGGTGGACTGTGGTATCTGCTGCTGTAGTGTCCTGTAGTGTATTGAAAGGCGGTACCTTGCTCAGATCGGTTCTCATGGTGAAGCCTGGCAATGTCTGTATAGACAAAATTAGTGCCGACATTTTCAAAAGTTTAAATTTTGACAGAAGTCTAACATTGTGGGATCAGGTAGACAGTTTTACTAAAAGCACAATTTAAAAGAAGAATCACCATAATCTTGTGTATGTTTAATATGAACAATTTTATTTTTATATCTAAAAGCAGCTGCACCAAAAAAATGCTACAGTTTGTGTGGGAATGTTCTTTTATTTGTCATTTGTCATGAGTCACTCTCCCGATCAAGTATCTGTGACAAATGGTGTGGTGGGATCCGGTCTGGATCATGATCTTGTCACACTTAAAAACACGCCATGTGCAAAAGCCATCTGTTGGGTGGGACCCATGAGTCCGGCAGCACCTGACGCTCTGCCTTTCTCCCTGCTCCAAAGCTACATGTGTTACCGGCTGCTGGGCAGTGCGCTGCCGATGCTGTCCCTGCCACAGCTGCGCCATGTGCTGACGGGGGAGGTGATGAGGCACTACGGGGAGCACGTGGTGTCTGCTCAGGTTAGTGGTTCACTCGTGTTGGAACCTTTAACTCATGTTTAACCTTCATGACACAGCCCTGGTCAGTTTATTCAAGGACACAGAAAACCATCATGGGCCCATTCTAAATGATGCTACTAACTGGTGCAATGGGTTCTCCCTGAACTTAAATGTTTCAAAAACAAAGGAACTGGTTATTGATTTTAGGAAAAATACCACACCCTCTCAACCCACTATAATTGATGGTCAGCCTGTTGAAATTGTCAATGACTATAAGGACTTGGGACTGGTCATTGACAAAAACCTAAAATGGGACAAATGTTGTGACACGGTCTATAAAAAAGGCCGACAGAGACTCTTCTTTCTTAGAAAACTCGGCTGCTTTAAGGTAGATAAAACTGTCCTTACACTTTTCTACAAATCACTCATTGAAAGTGTCTCAACATACTGCATCACTTGCTGGTGTGGCAACATGAGTACCGGTAACTGTAATAGCCTGGTAAATTAGTGAATATAAATGGCAAAATAATCAGGAATAATCAAATCCACTTAAGCATCCTTTACAAACAGAGGGTGACTAAGAAAGCCAAAAGCATCAGGGAGTGTGTGTCTCACCCCCTCCATTGCGAATTCATACTTCTCCCATCTCCCAAACCAAGAGACTCAGGAAGTCTTTCTTTCCCACTGCTATTACACTCTTAAACAATGCAAAGTAACTACCTTGTCTCTTGTTTCTTTTCTCCTGTAACACTTCTGTATTCTCTTCCCTTTTAATGATTTTTATTTGGCATTGTGTTGTGTTTGACTGTGCCGTAAAACAAATTTCCCCTAGAGAACAATAAAGCTTGAATTGAATTAACTCGTTATCAAAGGCGATGAACAGTGCACTTCCTGTTAAGGCACACTCAGATATATAAATGGGTATTAATGCTCTAGTACTGGCTCACTGATACCTTGTTAGGTGAAGCACACCCTGTTTAATGGGGATTTCTTCCTAGACAGGTTTTATCGTGCCAGATATCATTTAAGATGTTGAGAAACGTGGTAACTAGTTAGCATGCCCACTGCTCTTTTGGTTTCTATCTGCTCTTTAAGTACCATGATGGAGGGACCTTTGCCATTTTAAATCATAGAGCTTTTTTACGTCTTCATGTCTTGTTTTGTTTATTTTGTCTAATGTAACCCATTGGGTCAGGACGAGGCACTAATTGACCTGGGATTCTGAACATTCGTACACATCCACACACATCTTGAACAGGGGCCTGTAGTACCAGGTCACTGGGGTTTCCATGGGTTATTCATCTTCTTGTTCATAACTGGGTGATTTCCTTCTCTCACAAACAATTAGTGAAACTCAACGAGGTAAGAGATGGAATTAAGACTAGTGTTGTGTTGAATGTTGGCACGTGATTTACTGATCGAGCGGTGTGATTCTCTTCTTCCACAGCTCCCTGACCGGTTCAAGTTTGCCCCCGAGATGGACAAGTGTGTGGAGGAGTTCCTGAAGGGTTGCACTGACCCAGAGAAACAGCTGGCTGTGGTGTTGAGCTTCACCTTGCTCACCAACCAAGGCTACCCTGTGATACCTACCTTCTGGAAGGCAGTGCAGCACCTGGAGCTGTCTGCCCTGCAGAAATACGTGGAGTGGCTCAAGGACATGTTCATCAACCCGCAGCTGGACTCCTGCCTGGAGTTCTCCACCAGAAGACAGCAGCGAGTCCAGGAGTCCGGAGAAAGGTGACTGTCTCCTCTGTTCATGCTGGCATTTTGGAAACTAAAGGTCTGCTCCAGGTGCTCTGGTGGCAGTGGGAGATACAAGCCCAGCTAGCTAAGTCCACCTGTACTTCATAAGAAACTGCACTACTCGTATATCTTTGTGATTGATCTTTTATTAAAAGAATGTTCAACAGTTGTCCTTTTAAAGGCTTTCATTTGCAATCTATTAGAATGAAGTGTTGTGAAAGTGCACTAAGTGAGGCTGTACGGGAGTTACGGGAGAAGAGCTTACCAGTCAGGATGCAGTGTCATCCCTTCCAAGGACACTGCCAAGCACTGGAATATCCTGTAGCAGGAGGTCAGTCTGTAAGCACAGTGGTCTTGTCTCCAGCCGGTATGGGTTGTGCTTCAGAGATCCCAGGTCTGCCTACACTCTCCATCAAAGTGTGTCCAGGCTTGTTCAGCAGTGCTGAAATAAAGGCAGGACATGGAAAAGGATAGACAGGCATCGAAATTGAGGTGAATATAGATTATAAATATAGGAGAAGTATGGCTGGAATGCATTTCTTCTTCCCATTGGCACATGATTATGCCACATTTCCTGCGTTCTGCTGCAGTATGGGTGTGTCTGATTTCATGTGTGTTTATTCCCAACAGGAGTGACTCCTGTGTTACTCGCCTGCGGAAGTGGATTATCCCGCGCCTTGTTTCCATTGTGGAGAATCCGAGTGTCAGGAAGGAAGAGGACATGGTGATGGATATTGCCAGGTCAGGTGTCTGCTTTGCAGAGAGCTGCTTGAAGTTCACCTGGACAGTCCTCTTAGTTTAATTGTCTATTGTCCGTATAATGTGTAGAAGATCTTTTCATATTTAGGTGCAGTGCCATACTGAAGTTTGAAGGCAATTTCTGCTTGAGATAGGAGAGAAAATATTTCTTGTATGCTTCTGTACATTTTCTGATCCGCTTACCCAGTACTGGGTGTGAGAGGGTGCCCGATACTATCCTGGCAAGCAGTGGCTACAAGGCAGGATACACCCTTGATGGGACGTCAGTCCATCGCAGGGTAAACACAGATACAAACACACACACACACACTCATTCCAGGGCCAGTTTTACAGAAGCCAATTAACCATCGCAGCACCATGCTTCCACAAATATCCCTTTAATTCACTTATTAGTCCCTCTTGGTTTCTATGATTCTGCATTGGTGGAATATGCAGTCTTGCAAAATGTTCTGTGTCTTTGAAACATTTTCATTATTTTCTTTTTGATTGGTTCCTACCGTCAATCTTTGGTGGCTCTAGAAGAGAGTATGAGTGTTATTTTTGCTGTAGACGTCTGGCAGGGTTTTAATGTGTGCTTGAGCTTAAGCCTTGGTATGTTTATAGTACTGGGACTCCTCTCCTCCTTTCTGTGATCTCGATCTCCCTGTTCTAGCACGCTGCTCAGCTTCTGCCTGTGAGTGAGGCCGCCCTCTTGTATAAGTGATAAAGGCAAACCATCATTAACATGTCACTTTGTGGTTTTATCCAAAGAAAAGCTTTTCATGCATCACTTTAAGACTTGCGAGGGAGAGAGACCTGGGTGAGAAGCATATAGGGAAGGCTGAGGTGTTCAGCCATTTCCAAGCCTTATGGAAGATAATTTGGGCACAGACAAATTAGAGATAAATAGAGAGAGAGTCTATATTATCCCCGAGGGGCTAAGTTGTTATAGGAGGAATTGGGGGCACCCTGACTCCTCAACCCCCAGTAAAAGAGAGGTAGTGATAATGGGGGACTCAGTTGGCAGGCACCAACTGGCTGTATACTCTGCAGAAGCTCAGGGTGGCTTGTGTTGCATTGCCTTGCATTGTGTTGGCGGCCTGGTGCCCAGGTAGCCAGCCCGCCTTGAACAAGTGGTCAGGCTGCTGGTCAGTGCCAGAGTGGTTCACGCAGCTAGTCTTGAGGCTCGGACACCTGATTGTTTCTTTTTCCCCATCTCCTAGGTTTGTTTTCTTCCATTCTTTCTTTGATGCCAAGAAACCCATCCCCGACATCCCAGAGACAGAGGCCAAGTTTGCTGTGCCCTTGGACGAAACCATTCATGGGGTCTTCGCTAACTCATTTTTCGGGTAAGCTGTGGTCCTGGTCTGTGACAGAGCTGTCAGTCAGACGCTGTGTTCAGGGATTGGTGACTGAAGTCCCCAATGCAGCAGGCAGGAGAAATTACCTCGTACACACTTAACCTATCATACTGGAGTCAGTAGAACGGCAGGCTTTGTAATTGAGCTTGAATGGATCCCATTAAAATGAAACTGGATCATCAGTACAGGAAAGGGAATAAGCATAGTGTGACTGAAATACATTAGGGGAAGATGAGAACTGAATGGTTAGAATCTCCATTTCTTCTTGAGATTAAAGCATTTTCTTGTCGATGGAGTTTACTAGCAGAATCTGTATGTTACTCTGTACCCATATAGTGGTAGGAGCTGTGAACTCCTGCTGAATTCACGTGCTAAACTCTAACCTTCATGCTTGCTTTAGCACAGATGCTTCTCCCTCCCTGTACTAAACTCCCTCATGGGGAATGTTTACACTAGACTCCTGATGAGAAAGGAATGTTTTAAGTGCTTTCTGAGTCCTGGAGTTTCTTGAGAAAACCACCTCAAAGACAGGAGGAGGGTGTAGGGCAACATATATATTAGCTGCGTAGAGCCATATCCCCTTTGAACTACTATACCTACTATGGTCCTTATTGTGGTTCCTTGTATGCAAACAATAAAGCTTGGCTTGACGAACAGACACTTCAGGCTTGAATCTCTTCGTTTCTACGTTATGAACCAGCAGTTTAAGCCGAAACTGTTTCTTAGTTATTCCAGCAAGTCTTTTATGGTGGGATTATATTATGCTGCTTGTGTGCTGTTGTGCGCTGGAAGCCATTCCCTTTTCAGCCACTCTCATGGAAGTGCCCAACGTGCTATATGCTTATATTCCATCATCCCTGTATGCGTTCTGTGTCTGCAGGCTCCTCCAGCACCTCAACCACCTGCCTGTGCTGGGAGACTCGCCCGAGGTGGCTGCTCAGAACGAGAGACGCGTCACTGGGGTCACTGCTGATGGCACCCTGTGGATCGTCTGCCTGGTGCAGTATGCTGACACCCTGTTGAACCACAGCAAATACGTCAGGCATGTCAAGCCCTTCACAGACCAGCAGAGACAAGCCTGGAACAGGTATGGGGCAACCGACTGGATGACAAAAAGACTGGAAACATACATACATGCATGCAGAGTCTTATAAGATTTAAGGTAAAAGGCTAAAATTGCATAGGAAAAAAAGGTTAATTCCTATATATTGGGGTACTGTGCTATTTGATCTTTTGCTCCAGTGGTATTCCTAGGCAAATCTGAAAGGTTAGTGGCTAGTAGATTTGATGCAGGCAGTTCATGTAGTTTTTTTAATCCTTATGAATGTTTTGAGGCTGACAGAAGTGAATTCTGCTTCTTAATTTTGTCCGTCACTGCTGGAGTGCTGAAGGGTTGGGATAGAGATGCCTGGTGTAAAATGTTTGCACTGTGCTTGGTTTCTGTTGTCCTTCAGGATGTTAGCATCTGTGGAGGCACTTCGTAAAAAGTCAAAGAAAGCCCAGAAAGTGGAGACCTCTGCCTTCCAGCAGCTGTTCCTTCTCGTGGGAATCTCTCTGTTTAAGGTAGACTGCTCACCGTTCACTGTGTGTAAAGCATGCGTAAAAAAACAAATAGAAAAAGGCTTATATCGCAACACTGTCAATAATAACGAACCGCTCCATTGACATGCTGTTGGTTGCTTTGTTTCAGAGCTCAGTTTAATGCTTGAGTATTAGAATGTGTGAAGTCTTACACTCTTTTTCTCTTACCACTTACCTCACCTAGAGCCAGGTCTCTAGTTGTAGTGCACCAACTCCTGAGTCAGTATGTCTGTCATTATTCCACTTAACTCTGAGTGGATCACAAAGCCCTTAAAGAAAGTGAGATTAACGCAGCAGAGGGCTGTTTCTGATGACAGTTAAAATACCAAGTAGTCTGTCCTGATGGTGACATCATCTGGGTGCAGGATACAATCACTGTCTGGATTTAAATTTGCTCTTTCTTGGCATCTTCCATTTTTATGTTTCATAAGCCTTAAACATTGAGCTCCAGTTCTGGGCTGGCTGTGAGAGGGGTTCGTCAACAGGTAGTGTGCGGTTGGCTCTGCACCAGGAGGGGCAGACAGTCTGATTACTCAGCCAGAGCCCTTGGCTCCAAGCAAAACTGCAGTTCTTGCTGCCACTGGTGCAGTGGTTGCCAACAGGCTTACAGTAATGCCAGTGAGGAAAGGTGCCCATCTCCAGCTGGTGCTGCATGGCTTGTAGCATGTGAAGAGATGAATGACTCTAAGGGTGGGCAGGTCAGAAGGCTTTGCACTTCCTTATGCTCCACATGTTAGGTGCAAGTGCTAGCACTCTGAGCCCAGATGTAAAGACCCCTCTGGCAATAAAGGGTTTTGAACATCAACTAAGGCCGCAAAGTCCTTATAGAATAGAATAGCGGAGCGGTGGCTCTGTGGCTCAGGATCTGCGCCTGTGGCAGGAAGGTTGCCAGTTCAAATCCCGCAGCCGGCAGAGGAATCCTACTCCGTTTGGCCCCTGAGCAAGGCCCTTCGCCCCAGCTGCTCCAGGGGTACTGTATAAATGGCTGACCTTGCGCTCTGACCCCAAGCGTCTCTCCCTGTCTTTGTCTCTCAAGCTGGTGTATGCGAAAACACAAATTCCTAATGCAAGAAATTGTATATGGCCAATAAAGTATTCTTATCTTATGTTGTCTTCTTGTAGTAGCGCACCACTTCCTAATACCAAAATTAGCATCTAAAACATAACAGAGAGAAGAAATGATGATAAAATATTTTCTAAGATTGTGGTTGCGTTCAGCTACATTAACGCTTGGATCTTGTACCAAATATTAATGGCATTTGTACTGTTACCGATTGACCTTGTTTTCTCAGTCAGTGGTATGGAATGCTTTTTCTAGGCTCCAGAAGAGTGTGCTGACCTGATTCAGGATCTGCAGAGCTGCCTGGAGAGAGCACAGGAGAAGACAAGCAAAAAGCAGAAGTCCACTGGTGAGTGCTGGTCCAGTTTCACGAAGGAAGGCAAAGTGGGGAAAAAGTGTGGCTTACGTTCAGAATAGGCACTATGTGCATTTGTACCTTGGAAGAGTATTCACCCCCTCCCCCGTGCAGTTTTTCAGCATTATGTTGCTGTCTGAGTTTCCAATCACAATACTTCAAAATAGGGCTTTGTTTAAAGTTCACTCCAGTCTGATCAAAATAGAGCTGGATGAGTCCTGTAAGACACTTGCACATTTCTGGAGGTGTCATTTTGTGTGTCTTTTTGGAGTTTTGCTGATATTCAACCTCCTTTGCATACAAGCTTTAGATCATAACAGTTTAAAATGGAAGGTCAACTGAAAAGATATGCATTATCTGTAATTAATCCATCTTTGACATTGGCATGGATGAGTAGTTTCTTAAGGCACTGTGTGTCTTAACTGCAGGCATCATGCCAGCCTCAGTTGTGCTGCTATTGTGTGACGGTGCTGCATATCTCTAGGAGCTGGTGCCTCTGTGTTGCAGGAGCTGCGGAGGGGGCAGAGGAGCCCCAGTGGGTGGAGGTGCTGGTGGAGATCCTGCTCTCTCTGCTGTCGCAGCCGAGCCGCCTCATCAGACAGGTGTGCCGGCAGATGTTTGGGACGATCTGTCCCCACGTTACCCAGACAGCTCTGAAGGCCATCCTGAATGTGAGTATTTGGGGCACCTGCCACGAAATCTGCCAATGACAAAATCCGAAGTACATAACCGAGAGTTACTCTTCAAAATGTCAAGGCCATGCTTTTCCAGTGGCCTCCAGTTGTCCAGTTAAACAGAGCAGGGGAGGGTGTGGCCACCTGATTGGGGAGTTTTGGCTCCCCATGGTGGACACTGTAGTAACATCCTTGAGCAAACTAGTTAACTCCAATTGCTCATATCCACTCGGGTATACTGTGGGTACCAGATATACCTGCAGGAGTAACCCTATTGCACCATCCAGTTTGGACTCACACAGACGTAGCTCAGGTAATACAGTAGAAACCAGAATACGATCCTGATGGACCACACTTCACCAGATTGCACATTTTATTTAAGTTCCTTTGTATAAACAGTCCTTGGCCTCAGACAGCCTGTGAGGCATGCGTAGTGTGAGTGTGTTAGAAAAGAGGGGGGAATGCAGAGACAGGGTTTTGTAATTTTGAAGCTATGAGAAAGTAAAAGACACTGTTCTGTTGTCACCTGTATTGCCCTCTACTTCAGACATTTCATTTGCGTCTCG
This sequence comes from Lepisosteus oculatus, assembly GCF_040954835.1. Lineage (NCBI taxonomy): Eukaryota > Metazoa > Chordata > Actinopteri > Semionotiformes > Lepisosteidae > Lepisosteus > Lepisosteus oculatus. The sequence continues at coordinate 11,344,799 of NC_090721.1, read as the reverse complement.
GAAGGAACCCTTTGCTCCAGTCCAGCCATGTCTGTTCTCTTCTTTGACCAAGAGCACGAGAGTGTGGAACTGCCTGTGGTGCTTTATAGTGGCTATTGAGTGAGAAATCGAACCGTGTTGCTCCAGGTCCTGGACCCAGAAGCCAGCGAGGAGGATAGCCTGGTGCTGGTGACAGATGAGAAAGCGTCTGGAAAGAAAGGCAAAACAGACCAGAAGACTGAGGAAGAAGAGGAGCATGAGGATCAAGAGGTAAGGGCCTCCGAAACGGGTACCCCAAGTCCATGACAAGGATTATTTCTATTCACCCCATCAGCCCATCTTTGGCTTCTAAACTCTGATATCCCTGTACTCATCACACATCACGTCAGGGACACTATACTGTAAACAGGCGCCATCCTTCGGATGAGATGTAAAACCAAGGTCCTGACTCTCTGTGGTCATTAAAAATCAAAGGGCATTTATCGAAAAGAGTAGGGGTGTAACCCTAGTGTCCTGGCCAAATTCCCCCCTGGCCTTTACCAATCATGGCCTCCTAATAATCCCCATCTCTGAACTGGCTTCATTACTCTGCTCTCCTCCCCACTGATCGCTGATGTTTGGTGAGCGTTCTGGCGCACTATGGCTGCCATCGCATCATCCAGGTGGTCCCCATTACCTGTAAAGCACTTTGAGTGGAGTGTCCAGAAGAGCGCTATATAAGTGTAAGCAATTAATTAAAAGCATATCCATTTTTAAAATAGCACCCGTTGGTTTTTTTTACCTCGTGACAAAATCCTTTTTAGCATACAGATCCCAGTGTAGTACCGTAGTACCTAGCCTTGATGAGTGTTATCTTCAGGATGAAGAGGACTCTGATTCTTCTGATAATGACTCTGAGGAAGAGGAAGAGGAGGAGGAACAGGTTGTAGATGACAACTTCCGTCTGCAGCTCATGAAGGTCCTACAGGGTCAGAATGCCCTGGTGAGTTCTCTCTGAATACAATTCAAAACTATTGTTAGATAATTATTTACATAATCATTAGATTACTTTCAAGATGTTTAAGGTGAGTACAGTTTGGAAACTTCAGTAAATTGTCTGGTTTATTGCAGGTTCTTGTGCAGGCTACTTGCTTGAGTTAGTCTCTTCTCAGCACTGCACACTGTTTTATTATGCTTTTAGTCCTCGATTCTGTTTGACAGCGGATAATAACAAAGCTACCAGACGTGTTTGACGTGTTTCAGTTTTGCTGGAGGAGCAGCTGGGGAATGCTGTCTTCTCAGCAAACATCAGGAATCAGGTGTTGTCACCATAGGCAACAGAGGAGGACGGAAACGAGGAGGAGGATGTGGACGACGAGACCATGATGAAGCTGGACCACAGCATCGCAGCACTCTTCTCCGAGCACAAGAAGCGGATCCAGGCCAAGAAGGACCAGAAGGAGAGGCTGAGGAAGGAGAAGAACCTGGTCAGAGACTTCAAGATCAAGGTACCGGCTGCATCCGCCCAGAGCTGTACGTGTACTCTGACCAATTTTTTCTTTACAAAAATAAAAGTAACTGTTGCCCACCTCAATCGAGCCACCTTCACCCAGTCTCCCCAGCATTGGGTTCCACCTGAAATACAGATTCTTTCAGGGAAATCCAGCAGCACCCTGAGCCTCCAGCTCCCCCCCCCGGGCACCATGGACCCAAGCAGTGGGAAATTCCACATGTATCAGATAAGATCACTTTCTTGGCCATATACAATTTCTTGCATTAGGAGTTCGTCTTTCCACATACCCCAGCTTGCTCTCCACGAGACACACAGACAGGGAGAGAGAAGCTGGGGGTCAGAGCGCAGGGTCAGCCATAGTACAGCGCCCCTGGAGCAGCTGGGGTTAAGGGCCTTGCTCAGGGGCCCGACGGAGTAGGATTCCTCTGCCGGCTGTGGGATTGGAACCGGCAACCTTCCAGCCACAGACACAGATCCTTAGCCACAGTGCTACCGCTCTGCCAAAATTTCCCCCCTTGGCCTCCAAATTGTCCCCATGTATGATTGGCTTGCACTTGCCCGTCGATGGACTGGTGTCCCGTCCAGGGTGTACCCTGCCTTGCTCTTTTTGCTTGCTGGATAGACTCCGGCTTCACCTTGACCCTCACCAAGAAAAGTGAGATGGAGATTTTTCAATGGCGGTGAGAATCAAAAAGCCCTGTTTAGTGGTCTTTCCTTCAGGTTGGGTTTGTGTAACTGCAGTCTATCAGGTGTGTGACTGTGTCATCCCTGCAGGTGTTGGACCTCGTGGAGGTGTTCCTCTCGAAACAACCAGAGAGCCCGCTGGTGTTCGGCATCATTGAGCCTCTGCTGAACGTCATCCAGGCTGGCATGAGCTCCGAGTCCAACCAGCAGGAGCAGGACTTTCTCCGCAAGACCGCAGACATCTTCAGGTGGTGCACAGTGGCCAAGCCGCCTCTGCTTCACAATTACTGACCTTCACTGCGGAGGAGACAAAGAATAGACATGATTGACAAATGAGGCATAAGACCTTTAACACTCTGTATTTTGTGCACACAGGAACCAGCTGTGCAATAAAAAGCGCTACTGCAAGAGTGCATCGCACATGGGTGAGGAGCTCCACAGCATGATGGAGAGACTGCTGGCCAAGGCCCAGCGGCAGCCCGACTCCTCTGTCTCTCTCTACTACTTCAGGTAGGCAGGTAGACGTCCATCGGCTTTCACAGTCACAGCCTCCACGCTGTGCCCCATGATGATGAGTGCAAATACTCCGTTTGATTTGAAGGATTGGAATCTGTGAAGCGGTTTGGTGTGTTGTTCAGTATTCATAGTCGGTTTGCAATCACACACACGCATGGAAATGTGCCTTTCCATTTCCTTTCAAATTGCACATAGGCTATTATAGGTTATTCCATATCCATTATACAGAACAATATATAAAGCAAGCAGGGGAGATTTAGTTCAGATTGTGAAAATGATTTGGTTAGGATCCTCAAACCGAAAGAAAAACTTGGCATCCAGCATTATTTGGAATTTAATATTATTAAATGTTTATCCATAAGTGATGCTTATTGGCATTATACATCTTGAAGTAAATAACAATATTGAGAAAGGTGTTTTAGGGGAAAGTGGTGACCAAATCACTTCGCATCGCTTCTCAGTGCAAAATAGAAGTTACAAAGTGTTCAGAAGTAGTCACAAGCTAATCAGCCCTAGGTGTGGATATTATAAGCTTAATTATCTTACTAAACATATATTTTTAACTCTTAAAAATAGGAGTAGTTACAGACTTCTGTTAATTTAAATGAACAGGTATTTTTGAATATTGAAAAGTTAGCTTTTTCAGAGTTATGAGTAGACGCTCAGTCAGTAGATTAAGACTACGAGACTGCTACCAGAGAATGTATTTCACAGAATATCGGCTAGTGTACAGTGTGGGTGCCTTCTTTCTTTTATTAAATGGAGAGATCGATAATCAATGTTGCGTGAATAAAATCAATAATCGTTCGTGCTCTTTTGTAATCCAGAAAGGTTGGGTTCTGTGAGTTTTATGTGACCTGAATTTTAGCCGTTGCCTGAGCACATACAGAGAATCACCATTGCTCCAGAAGGCACTTGCTGCACATCTGCATACAACAAACACAACACATAGCACAGGCTGGCTGAACTGCTGCACATGGTGGCTATCAATAGTATTCACCCCTTTGGACTTTTTTTTACATTGCATGGTGTTTCAATATGGAATCATAATGTATTTAACCGGGAGCTATTGTCAGTGGTTGAAAGGAAACACTCTCTGTAAAGTGTCAAAATGAAAACAGAATTGTACAGATCCTCCTAAATGCACAGAAAATAAGTGATTGCTTATGTATTCACCTTTTCACCTTTTTTTTACCATGCCACATCTTAATAGGCTCTGGTGCAACCTAACGTCTTTAGAAGTCATAGAATGTGTTGAATGGTGTCCACCTGTGTGCAATTAGGGTGTTTTACATGAGTTCAGGATAAATATACCTGGCGAAAAATCCCTCATAGATACGTATGATTCTGTATTGTAACCTATTTAAATGTCCAAGGGGGTGAATACTTTTAACAGCCACTGTGCAACACAACAAAACAACACATAACACAAGCTTGCTACTGTATACAACAAAACTGCTAGTCAAGTAACACAACTGCATAGTGCTGCTTGTTGCACTCCTGTTACAGGTGAGACAAGCTTGCCTAGAAACCATTATGGGACTCATAGGTTATTTTTGCAGCTGGGGAGGGAGTGTATTTCCTCACAACAATTCTACCTCTGTTACTCTGTGAGAGTGGGGAGGGGCTGCAAACCTGCTTTTCAGAAATATTTGATTTTATACCAAACACAGTGTGCTCTACTTAATAGCTACCTAAGCGTCTTAAAAGCACAGAGTGTAAGTGGACGATTTTGTTACAAGAAGCACAAGTACTGAAATTGTAACAGCTTACACTGACAGTAATGAAAGGATTTGACACAACAGTCCCATGTATGCGACACCAGCCAGATTCTTTAACTGAAGCCCATGGGGGGTTGAGGAACTGTGGTGAGAAAGATCCTTAGCCACATTTACCTGGTTGACTTCCTTATACCAAATATAATATCTGACCACATAAAGGTGTTAATTCCCTATTTCAAAGGAATCGTAACAATTTTAGAAGCCACACTCGCTAATGTAGTCTGTGTTTTCACATGCTCTGGGCACCGCTAGTAAAATAATTTTCAGCATTTGTATTTTTTAACAAAAAGTACTGGCTTGCATTTTAAAATGTAATTTTTTGAGGTTTTAGCTTCCTATTTTCAAAGTATGAACATGTTGCTTTTCCTTTTTGTTTCAGTGGCGTGCTGTACCTGGTTCGAGTCCTGAGGGGGAATGATCCCTCTTCAACAGTGCCCCCTGGTGGTAAACCTGAAAAGCAGACTGCTGCAAGAGAGTCTAAGACTGTTGATGAAGTAGGTGATGCCCACAGGGCCACAGTGTTGTGCAACTGGTGATTTATTTTTTCCATCTCATCTCTTTAAACTTAAATTTGACAAATCGTTTCCCAGTTAAGAACACTAAACCTCTGCTGATTGCTAAACAGGATGGCAGAACTTTTTCAGTTCACTTCACAGCCACTGAATGTTTTGCCTTTATAGGTGCTGATCCATCATCTTAGAATCTGTTTAACTTGCATTTCAGTCCTGTAGTATATCAGGTTACAAATGTGCAGAAGTATTTTGTGCTTGAAATGCGTCATAACAAATAACAATCACAGTGTGCCAGTGTTTAACATAAACCAAAGGTTGCACTGGTGGCCACACTATGTTTTAGTCAAGCTTCAGGAGTCTAACAGGTGCAGTTTCAGCGCCCGGTTGTGTTAGCGTCTGTGGGAGTTGGGCAGAGCTAGTGCTCACAGATGCGGGTCTCTTTCAGCCCCTGGACACCGGCTGTCTGGATGTCGAGAGGGTGAGTGCTTGCTTCAGAGAGGCCCTCGATACCTTCATGACCAGGAGGAAGAGCCCTCTGACAGGATCCATGTTCGTTGACGTCGCCACCAGATTCCCCGTGAGTATCCCTGCGTGGCTGGATCTGTGGTAATGGTACGAGTGTAGCTGCTAGAAGCAGATCAGTTACCAACATAAACATGCCGGAATGTTGTTTTTAGGCTGTACAATTGCAGCTGTTAGTTTCCACATATTTGCTAGACCACTCTTATAAAGAGGTCCACTGGTCTCTAGGATTTTCTCTCGTTAAAAAGTTAAGACCCACGGAAATAATGGTCGGATAAAGTATTGGTTAGACCTCGATTGGAAAAATTATGTTCAGGTTTTTATTTCCTTTGAATTTTTTACTTCTGTCATGAGAGGTGAGATGTGAAATGCAGTTTTACATAGCGTCCCTCAAGCAGTAGAACAGCCAGCGGGCAGACTCAGGAATGTCTCTGACCTGCTGGCTGGCTCTTCATAGGCCCGTTTTACAGCTTGATCTGTCCTCCCAGGTAATAGCACACCTTGGATTTACTGAATGATTTTGTTCGTAATGTTGTTTGTTTGTGTCCTCCTCTTCTGTATGGTCTGATTTCCCGAATAACCCCAAATGTGGTAGAAAATGTCCAGGAGTCCTGTAAACTCAAGTTCCTCCTCCAGATCTTCCAAACTCTCTCGTGGTCTTACCTCTCTCTCAGCAGTTTGTGATTTACTGTGTCATCTGAACTGCAGTCTAGATTATTGCTCTCCCATCTGTGGTGAGAGGACATGCTGGAGAGAGTGTCTCCCTCTCCTGTCAGCCTCGGTCCAGCAAACTGCTCCTGTCCCCCAGCAGCACACGTCTGCATAACTGGCCCAGGCAGACAGCCTGGCCTGCAAGCCCCCAATGCTCAGAATTTGTTATGACCTCAGTACAGCCTCCTGTTAGTCACAGTCCAGCTCTAGGAAAAACTCCTAATTGAAGAGCTCTTACTCTTTGTCCATCCTTGCCTATTCCATTCAGGAGCACCTCTGCATACTAAACATTATTGACTCAGTTTGAAACCACAGTGGTAGATTCTCATATTGTCAACATTTTGTATTAGTATAGTATGTTAATACCTGTTAATATTTATTTGGGAAATATTTATTTTGAAATTCAGGAATTGTTTTGAAAGCAAATTAAGGGTTACCTGCCTCCTGCTGGGTAGTTTTTCCCAACAGCAGCGTAAGTGTGCTGAATGAGCTATGGGTTGAAGTTTTAACCGACCTCTGTTTTGAGGTTAGGCATGTTTGCCCTTTCAACGTTATTTACTACTGATCAGGGCTGTAAATGAAAGAAGATGGATACATGGTGACAGGCTAGCTTTCACTAAGCGTGGTCCAGTGTGCTGTGAGACCAGGATGAGTGCAGGTCTCCTGCTGCTGCTCTAATCCTCAGAACCGCCTTGGGAAAGTTCAGGTGGTTCATCTTCTTCACCTGTCGGGCAGCTGAGGACTTTTTTAGAGCCCTGTTTGGCGAGTGCGGGGGGTTTCAGAACCGAACCTCTCCAATATAGTTTATAATTTGATTATATCTTTCCTTAACATAATTTTTATCGGAACAAGTAAAGGTTTATTCCCTGCCAAAAAGATACACGACGTTTCAGCTTTGGAGCCTCCTTCGAGTGGCTCCATAACATAATTTTTGCAAAAACATTGAATTTGGGTGGAGGCTTGATGCATGTGAACTCACTTTGTATTTGTGTGAAGTGTAGGGACTGTGGCTCGTCCTGGCTTGGTGCTGATGAGATATGTGCAGCTCAGCTTGAGGGTTTGGTGTGGTCTTAGGCATCCAGCTTTAAATCTTGGAATGTTATTATAACTTTTCCAATGTGTCAGCTGCATGGAAAGCCACCTCTGTCCTGCACCGCAGATGTTTCTTAAAGCTGGCCTGAAAGTATGCCACCTTCTCCGTGTGCTCAGACACTGCCCCTGCAGGAGTGGAGAGACTTTGCCGGGATCCGTAGCCGACGCTGCAGTGTGTGTGACTGGTTGTTTCCTTGCTGTGCAGGTGCTGGGTGTCCGGCTGCTGGACGGTGCGCTGAAGTACATCACAGGTGGAGTGCGGCACCATCAGCAGGTGAGCTCTCGGGGGGTCTTTTAAGATTTCCCCTCTTACAGAGGTCAGAGTCAGTGCAGTGTTCTTACGTGTTTGAAGAGCAAAACCGTCTGATGAGCCAATAAGAACAGGATCTACTGTAGCACCGCCTCTCTAGTTTATTTTGTACAAAATGAGGGGAGGCTTACATAGGTTGATTAATCACAGAATCCATACATTCTATGAGAGCTGGCTTCCTCCCCCTTCATGTTGTTCAAGGGCTATTTGAACATGTTGCCTTTGTTCAAATAGCTTAGGTGCCTTTAACACCATCCATCCACCTTTACGGAGAGATAAGCTAAGGGCGGCACAGGTGGACACTCCCCTGCTGTCCTGGATTATAGACCAGGACCACAGTATGTACGGCTACAGAGCTGTGTGTCCGAACAGGTTGTTAGCAGTACTGGAGCTCCACAGGGGACTGTCCTTGCTCCATTCCTGTTCACCTTTTACACCTCTGACTTCAGGTACAACTCTGAGACATGTCATCTGCAGAAGTATTCAGATGACTCTGCAATTGTGGGGTGTATTAGAGAGGGGAGGGAAGAGTAATATAGGAGCTTGGTTACCAATTTTGTGGAGTGGTCTCATCTTAACCATCTCCAGCTTAACACCAGCAAGACCAAAGAAATTATCTTTGACTTTCGAAGGAATAAGCCTCCGCTGAACCCTGTTTCCATCCAGGCAGAGGACATAGAGGGCGTACATTCCTACAAGTACTTAGGGGTACACCTGGATGATAAGCTGGAGTGGTCTGGTAACACTGATGCCCTATACAAGAAGGGTCAGAGCCAACTCTATTTTCTTAGGAGACTCAGGTCCTTTGGTGTGTGTGGAACACTGCTACACATTTTTTATGAATCAGTGGTGGCGGCGGCCATCTTCTACGCTGTGGTGTGCTGGGACAGCAGCATTATGACAAAAGATGCAAATAGGCTCAATAAACTCATCAAGAAGGCTGGCACTGTGCTGGGGATGAGCCTTGACCCCATGGAGGTGGTGGCTGAGAGGAGAATGCTGACCAAGCTCACAGCCATCATGAACAACACCTCTCATCCACTTCATGGGACTGTTACTGGGCAGCGGAGCACATTTAGCAATAGACTGCTCCAGCTACCTGTTCAAGGGAACGTTTCCGCAGGTCTTTCCTCCCAGCGGCTGTCAGGGTGTATAACGATGCCCTTGGCTAGGACTTTTAGCTCTTGATGTGCTCCTCTATGGACAGCATGTTTACTCCATTGTACTTTTTGGACAATCAGTCTGTATAAACCTATGCACATTTTGCACATATTTTATTGTTTTTACAGTGACTATGATCAGCACATTTTGCACACACCTATGTATTTATTTTTATTTATCTTGTTTGTCTTTTGTTTTATAACTATTCTGATGTCTGTTTTGCTTGTCTTGGGCTGGACTGCTGTAACACATCAATTTCCCTATGGGATTAATAAAGTATTATCTATCTATTTGCATCCATCCTGGTATGGGGTCCAGCTCTCCATAGTCCACTTTATTACAGAGACAGGGGTGGCTCTCATGTTGGGCTGGGATAAATGATAAGAGAAGATCACTTTATTGGCCATATACAATTTCTTGTATTAGGAATTTGTCTTTTCGCAGACCCCAGCGTGCTCTCCATGAAACACACAGGCAGGGAGAGAAGCTTGGGGTCAGAGCGCAGGGTCAACCATTTATACAGCACCCCTGGAGCAGCTGGGGTGAAGGGCTTTCTTTCATAGAAATATAGTCTTTTCCGTGTGTAACAGAGAAGTCTCCAATACATACATTTCCTTTGACTACCAGAACAGTAATCTGAGCAGAGCTCTTGTTCTTTTTTTTTGTTCGCCAAAATCACTCAAATGTGAACAAGTAAATATTTACAGCAGCACTTTAATATCTTTAGATATCTTAAGATCTCGCCATGTGTGAAGTGTACAGAACTGTGCTAGAATTGGCTTTTTTTGGAAGGTCAGGGAAGAACCTAAATCAGCCAGGGACAGCAGGAACACATCACCTCTTTCATGTTTTTAGGCCATTCAAGAACAAATTGTCTTTTGGAAAGTGGTATCTTCAAGGTAAAGACATTTGTGGAATTAGCTGCTTTAAAAACTCCACAATTCAATTTCTTAAACAGAATCATGCGTGTTTTCACTTTTTTTTGGTGTTCTCATAACTGGTAAAGGAAAAAAGGCTTTCGTAATGCTCGTAACATTGATGTCTGAACGTGGTTGGTCTTTGTGTTCAAGGGACAGGCCTGTACGCTGGTGTTGAGGACCCTCCAGAAACCAGAGGTCAGAAAATTGCTGACAGACTCTGAGTTTCCCCCCCTGATTCGGCGAGCCACTCTCCAGGTGACAGAGGTAGGCACAAAACTGGGCTTTTCCCTCCAAAAAGAATTGTGGGGTATTTGGAAACTGCAGGCGTTATTTTACACACTGGTAATGAGTGAATTGAGTCTTTCTGTCTGACTAGCCTTCTGTGCGGACTGTAGCACTCTTCAGAACTGAAGAATGTCAGAAAGGCCTGCCAATGAGGGGGTAGTTCAGCCCACCTTGCTCATTTAACGTTCAATTAGTAGAACAATTAACATAAAATTGGCTCCAGGTGTTTCTTTAAGGTGCTCAGAATGAGGGCCTCAGTCACTTCCCGAGCAGCCATCTCTAGACACCACCATTTCCTGTTCTCTCTTCTGAGTGAATTTCCCTTAGTTATATAATAATTAGCCCATGTCCTCACTTGACTATTGTAGAAATAACCCCTTGCATAAGCCCATCTATACCCCATGGGATTGTGTGTACCTAAATCAAATCTCCAGGGTCCTGCACTAAAGAGAATTAGCTCCCTCATTCTGTCCAACTATTACAATCCTGAGAACTATGACAATCCTGAGGAATCAATTTTATTGCTCTTCTTTAAACTCTTCCTAAGGCTAACATTTTTAAATGAGAAATCATAGCATGATTTTCAGCCCACGTGGAGTAAGGCCCAGCAGTGTGGTACAGAATGGTGTTAAATGCTGCAGAGCAGAATCTGTACTTTCAGACTTGTTTCAGTTTTAGCCATCCCTGTGTCACTATTCATTTTCAAGCCCCCAGGAATAAACCTGTCCTTCTGCATTCTCTCAGAGTCTGAAAACGGTAACAGAACTCAAGAAGAAGGTGGACCAGGAGAAAGTGTTGAAGACCCTGGAGCTCACTCTGTTCCTCGTAAGGACTATTCAGCAGCAGGTAAGACTAGAGAAAACTGAAGCATTTTCGGACAAACAGCACTCTTCTGATGGTTTGTTGTCTAAGTAGGAGCTACTGGGTAAATTAATCCTTAGTTTCGGAACCTTTTTACAATAACTATATATTGAGTTTGGAAATCTAATATCCATCTAAGGTCTAATATTTTATAACCGTAGTTGCAGCTGATGTCAGTGGCAGAATGAGAATTACTCATTTTGAATTCTCGCATAGAGCACAGTGGTTTTTCTACAGGCTTCTTATAAACCTGTTTGTTTTTTATTTAAACTAGTAATGAATTGTGAAATCTCCCTATAGTGAATTAAATTTTACTTTTGCAAGTGCAAGTTAATCCAAACACTTGTGGTTCTGAGCTGCAGGAAATAATGTTCGAAAAGGGTTCTGTTTTTTTTTCTGGTTTCTTCCTTGTCCTTATCAAGACAATGCAAAAAAGTAATGTAGAAACCAAAAGGTTCGAGCCTGAAGTGTCCGTTCGTCAAGCCAAGCTTTATTGTATGTTATTGCTATCTTTCTTGTTTAAGAACCAAATAAAATTAATTTCCTGCATTGTGGAGACCCACCATTTCTAGTTCATTGTTGAGAAGTTTCCCATTATTATCTTGGATACATTTGACTTTGTCTTTTTCTATTATATAATATTAATAGAACTCTTTATTTAACTTTCATTGCAATATTCCTTTCTCTCTCCCATAGCCTTTATCATTCCCTCTTAACTTGACTTTTCTATTTATTATACTCCTTTTCAAGAACTGGATCCTATTCCTTTCAGTCTGTTCATAAAGTGTGTTCTTCCTCCTAGGTATTTGTATTCACATGGTGATTTCTTATCGGTATAAAAGATTATTTATTAAATTGTGTTTTCTGTTTTTATTTTTTAATGATTGAATATCATATCAGAATCTTGTCCCTTTCTTCTACTTAAACTTTCATTATTTTATAGCCCACTGTCCTGAAATAGTAAACTGTTGATTTGTACTCTTAACTTTACAGTTTCAAAGTATACGTCAAAGCAAAGCATATATGAATACTCTGTGATGTTGCAATTCTCCCCTTTCTTCCATCTGCCTCTTTCCCCTTTTTAAATCTAATTGCATCATAAGAAGTAAATGCTCTTGCTTTAGCATGTGATTGTGTTGGTCCTGGCATTATAAGCTACTTAAAAGCAGGTCCTTTGACGTTTCAGTTTTCCCTTGTGTTCCATTTTTGACTTTACTGCCTGCCAGATTTGCTTTGGATTCCACCCTTTCCATTCTAGTTCAAATGTTTTCCCAAGATCTTTTTAAAAGTGACAAGTCCATCAAGAAATACTGCTGAATTCAAGCTTAAATAGTTTTTTCCCCCACTAGATCCCTAAGAGCTATTTGCACAGCGATTAAACCTAAAAGAAGGAGGCTGTTTGCTCATTCTGTATCATCTTTTTTTTTTCTTCACACCCACAATCAAAACATGTGAGGAGTGTCAGAATTCACTGCTCCTGCATGTTTCTGGCTCACCCGGAGTGTGTAATCCGTTTTTCCTGACTTTGTAGAAGCTGCCTGTGAGCCTGTCGCAGCTGGAGTTCGTGATGCAGCCCCTCTACCAGCTGGAGGGCTTCCGGAGAACTGGGCAGCTGGAGGACACCTACTGGAATGTGATGAAACTGCTGGGAGTCCCGTAAGTTCCTGTTTTAGCTCCTCATCTGCAATAGATCTCCGTAACTTGGCAGGTCTATACGGTTCTGTACATTCCTGCAAAGATACCAGACTTTTTGGTGACGTTTTATTTTAGGGGTTGTGAATCACACTTTATGAGAGCTTCACAGGTGAGATGTTCACACTGAAGTAGCCATTAATAAAGTATTTCTGAATGTCGGATGCGTCTTCAGTTAATAACCCTAAAAGTAATCATTAGTAAGGGTCTCTTTTTACCAGTGCCACTAAACAGCCTGGTTTAATGACACTGCACAAATGTTCTCTCTGTGTGTATGGAGTATAAGGGGTTCAAACAGGAATCTTCAGCTTTGTTTGTTTGAGTCCTTTGATTGAACACTTTAAAAGCATTTAGTAATATTCACTGATTTTGGTCAGGAGACTAAAGGTTATATTCAGCTTGATGAGAGGAGACAGAGGTTAGCAACCAATACCGTGCCATTGAAGTTGAGGAGCTATTGCCGAGAGTAAAGCAGAAGACACCCAGGCTCTCAGGACTGAAGTTGCAGTCCATGAGTGTTACAGCCCTCATGATGATGATGATGAGCAGGTGTGGTCCCCCACAGTGAAGTGTGTCTTCCCATCTCCCCTTTCCCTCCGCCTCGCTGGTGCCGGTGTCAGGGCGGCATCCTCGTGCGGTCCCCGTCTGGGACATCTGTGTTGGCCGCTGTTTCCGTGACGATCACTCTTCCTCTCTTTTTTACAGGAAGCCAAAAGTGGAGAAGGTCAAGAAACCTGAGGAGGAGAAACAGCCACAGGCTGCTCCGAAAAAGAAGAAAGGCTTCCTGCCTGAAACCAAAAAGCGTAAAAATCGCAAGAAGGCCCCTGGTGAAGAAGGGAGAGGGCAGCCCCCGAAGGACAGCAGCGACGCTGTGGAGAAGGAGGGCAAGTCCAGGAAGAGGAAGCAGGTGGACAAAAAGAGGAAGCAGGCTGGAGGAGGGGGGCCTCGCCCGTCTCCCCCCAAAAATGCAAAACTAGAACCAGCCCCCAAAAAGCAAAAGAAGAAGACAAAGAAAATGGGAGGGAATGAATAAAGAAAACAGTCCTTATGAGGACTGATCAATCGGACTGGACCTGGACTTGGCTAACTGATCAGTTTCAGCACCATTAACTTCTGCTTTGCCTCCCATTCATCATCATTTCTGGCTTGACCTAAAGAGTGAAATTTTCCCTCATGGGTTCATAATTGTCATGAATGGAGGTGCTCAGGCCAGTAGTTTTACTCCTGTGTAAAACTACTATTTTAATTCTCCTTTCTGTATGCTAAAAAGGAATTTGGCTTTGAATTTGGTTTCCCAGTTCTAGAATATATCCATAAAATGATGTCAACTTCTCAGTCGGTATTAATTAATTTTACTATTGGGATCTCTGGTATACCCCCCCTTCCCAACAGCCTTTGGTCTGTTGTGTCCACATTGTGTGGGCCCCTGTGTCATGTTCTGCTGTGGTTCTGAGCCAAGCAAGTGATGATAACTCCTTTCATTTACACGGCACTCAGGATCCCATAGGATAAGGATCTCACTGTGTTTCAAATATAAGTGCAGTATTGATCAGCTATTCACTATTTTTGTCAGTAATTAGAAGGTGTAAACAAGTGAAATATGTTGTTGATTCAAAGTGTCATTTTTGGTCCAATATAATAGTGAGCAGCTGATCACTGTCAGGTTGAAAGTGCTTGAGCACTATCCTCCAGTTCTTATCTCAGAAAGGGTATAAGGTGGAATTTGCCAGTAAACATATTTCAGTTTGAAGCAGTTTTGAAATTCTGGCCTGACATCAAATGGTCCCGTTCAACGCCGGGCAATATAGCTGCATGAATATATTTATCTTGTAAATATTGATCTAACTGAATGTAGTCCCAAATTTTCTGCCACTGGTGGAGTCGGAGAAGCGCTGAAGTTCAGTAACAGGTTTTGCGAGCTGATACTCCACGTCAGTCTGCTGTCAGAGCAGCAGCAGTGTCTTGAGCTGGGAGGGAGGTGGTGGAGAAGATCGGCGGACACCTGCGTGAGCTCGTTCACTGCCTCAGCGTCGCATCTGAGTAGATGTCGGAAAATCGCCGTCCAGAACTTGAGACGGTGTTGATCTGTAAAAGTCCTGCATCACATTTCCTTTCATTCTCTCCTCGCCAAACTGATTGTTTTTAAATTTAATAACTTTGTATTGCTAAATGTTTTTGGGTTTTTTTGTAGTCATGCTTTATGCCTGATAAGCTCAAATTGCCATCTGCCAGTTGGCCTGTCTGACAGTAGCTAATTGATCCAAGGATCTGATTCAGTGTCCTTGAAGAAACTAGGGAATCGGTTATCTACGTGGCTGTGGGTAGCTTGCTCCAAACTCCTACAACCCTTTGTGTAAAGAAGTGCCTCCTGATTTCTCATTGAAATATATTTCAAATTAATATCCACTATCTTGAGGGCAGAGTGGTGGCACTGTGGTTAAGGATCTGCGCCTGTGGCTGGAAGGTTGCCGGTTCAAATCCCAAGGCTGCTCCGTTGGGCCCCTGCGCAAGGCCCTTAACCCCAACTACTCCACGGGTACCGTATAAATGGCTGACCCTGTGCTCTGACCTCAAGGTTCTCTCCCTGTCTGTGTGTCTCATGGAGAGCAAGCTGGGGTATGCAACAAGACAAATTCCTAATAAAAGAAATTGTATATGGCCAATAAAGTGATCTTATCTTCTGTCATCTTGGTTTACCCATTGTAAATTGTATTTGTACTTGCCCTTAAGTAGAGTTAGACGTCTGTTTTAATTTTTAAAACACATTTCCAGTGAGGGTGGCAGGATGACGCAGTGGTTAGCGTTGCAGCAATGGGGCCCTGGCTTCAATGTTGCACTCGGGTTGCTGTCTGTATGGAGTTTGTATGTTCTCCCTGCATTTGCCTAGATTTCCTCCTGCTCCTCCAGTTTCTTCCCACAGTGCAAAGACATACTGGTAGGTTAATGGGCTTCTGGTAGGTTAATTTGCCCTGGTGTACGTCTGTGCCTGTACAGTATGTGCCCTGCAGTGGACTGGTGTCTTGTCCAGGGTGTATCCTGCCTTGTGCTCTTTCTTTGCCGGGTTAGGTTCTGGTGACCCTGTTCAGGATGAAACAGAAAATGGATATATACTATAATTCCAAAAGAGACCGTGCTGGATGCTGGCAACCTATTGAGCAGGTATCGACTGTGCCCCCTGCTCCAGTCTATATAAGTCAAAACACATCAGAATACATACAGTGGCGAACAAAAGCATTCCCCCCTTGGACTTTTTCCACATTTGGCTGTGTTACAATCAAATGTGTTGTATTTTTTTTCCATTGATCAAGAAAAGTAATTATTTTCAAATTGAAAACTACGCTATATGTCCTCCTAAATTAATTATAAATATAAAACAAAATGAGTGATAACTTAGCATTCACCCCATAAAACACCCCTAAATAGGCTCTGGTGTAACCAAAGGTCTTAAGAAGTCATGTAATTTGTTGAATAGAGTCCAACTATCCAATTAGGGTGTTTCACGTGAGTTCAGGATAGATATACCCATCTCTGTGAAGTCCCACAGTTGGTTAGTACAGCTCCCAACAAAATCTACTACTTGACAGTACCTTCAGCGTAAATCTGGGACAGGGTTATTGAAAAGCACCAATCGGGAAGGGTAGAAGATTATTTCCAAGGTTTTATATCCCCAAAAGCACAGTACAGTCCATGATAAAGAAATGTATAAGATATGGTTAAACTGAAGAACAGGGTGTCCTCAAAAACTAAGTATCCAGGTGAGAAGAGCACTAGTCAGGGAGGCCACCAAGAGCCCAGTGACAGCTCTACAGGAAATATTCTGAAATAGTCTCCCATGGCTGAAGTGGGAGAAGCAGTGCTTGCTAATTCTTCATGAATTGAAGACTTGTGAAGATAGAAAAATGGACATAGCGAACTACAGAGAACTGTGGACTGTCACACCAGACGCACTGCCAAGGCAGATCTGAAGTAGTGTGCTCCACCTGTGAGGAGCGCTATAGTAAATTGTGCACAGGTGGCAAAGGCTTCCTGTGTGCTTATGTAACCATGGCAACTGACGCTGCCTGACAGGCAGGGAAGGTGAGTGGCCAGCTGCCATTGCAGAGCTGCACCATGGCTCTCCAGCCAGCTCAAGCGTGACACCTACAGTTCTGTTCCACATGAGTAGTGCTGTGTCCTTGAATTTAATCAAATCTGTGCTTTGATTTAGGTCTTTTCTGGCAGAAGCTGGGAGAAGACTTTATGGCATTAGACCAATCGGCAGGACTGTGTAAAACCCAGAACAGCTTCTTTGTCTTGATCTTATTTTGGTTTAATTTTGACTTTTGCTTCTCTTGCTTTGTTTTACGTTGTGAAGTGGCCCAAACTCTGTGGATGTCCATAGGCACTAAAATAGTTTTTAAATGGTATCTGGCTGGACAATTTCCAACAACATACCACTAGAGGTCAGTGTAGGCTTCTGTTATCTGTGAATTAGCTCACTGGCTGGTGGTAATGGATAAGGTTGCTGGTAAGGGGTGTTTAAGTACATTCTCACTTGGGCCTAAATAAGGGTTTGTTATATAAAGGGTGTGTGTGGTGAGAATTGTTTTAGAAAAGCTGTATTAGACTGAGTTCCCAGTGTCCTGGCAGAATCAGTCATTTTGTGCCCTGATAATTGCCTGGGTGCAGGTTTTGTGCTCCTTACATCAGGTTACGTGTCTTTATGCGTTGGCCTTGGATACAAGTGGTTTCCGAATGGCAGCACTGCCATAAATTCCAGCTTTGTGAAGCTCACGATGTACAGTTTTTGTTGAGACTGGGTCACAGAGGTGCTGATTCATTTCTGTGGTCATTTTTGAGGCTGCACTTTTGTGGCATTTAGCAACTATCCTGTGAAGTGTCCATCTATCCCTGTCGGTGAGCTACGACTTGCGATCACTGTTCCTCTTTGCTGATACAGTTTGTCCATGTTTGGCATCTGCTGTCTATTTTTGAGACACTTCCCATTATTTTATCCACCCCCCTGTATATGCTTCACTTTAATCCATGCTTATCATGGCATAAAAATAAACTTTTACCAGGGTCAGCTAAACTCCAGCACACCGCATTTAAGACAAATTTTTTTCATTGTTTCTCCACATTATACCATGAAACATCATCCTAGTTTCTCCCGCCTTCCTTTCTCAAAGTTGAATCTGGAAGTAAATGCCTTTATGCTCCTGTAACGCTTACCAGAGTAAGAGTATCAGGAACATAAAGGCACAAATTTCCAAATTCAAAGACAGTTTCTTTCCACAGGCCGTCAGATTGTTGAACTCTGCCCCGACCACTGACTCACACTGATGATTTTTTTTTGGCACACTGGTTGTGCTGACGTGGTTTTATGTTATTTAATTTTATTGTTGTTGCTGCTTCTTTGTATTGGAGCATACATGAAAATAAGCATTTCATGGAACTACTGCATATGACAAATAAACTGAACTGATAAATTAGCCAGGAAAAATGGACCCATTATCCCTGCAGGGCTTAGCAGCAGGGTTTAACTAAGCCAAGGGAGGTGGGCTGGGTGTACTTTCCCAGAGTGCACCTCTTTGAGAGATCTGCCATCTTCCTTTCCGGAGGGCTTAAAGGAGAGTTTGATTTGACTAGATAGAGTGGCCTTCACTTCCAACCCTGCCCGTACATAATTAACATAGTCCCTAGCACTTCTGGTCACAGTAGACTCCAGCATCCAGCAGCCATATCACCCTACAACTCACAAATGGTAACCCACCGAAGCTAAGCAGGTGTGACTCTCTGTGGTCATTATAAAATCCCAGGGCATTTCTCAAAAAGAGTAGGGGTGTAACCCCGGTGTCCTGGCCAAATTTCCCCTTGGCCCTTACCAATCATGGCCTCCTAATAATCCCTATCTATGAATTGGTTTCATTACTCTGCTCTCCTCCCCACTAATAGCTGATGTGTGGTGAGCGTTCTGGCGCACTATGGCTGCCGTCGCATCATCCAGGTGGATGCTGCACACTGGTGGTGGTGGAGGGGAGTCCCCATTACCTGTAAAGCGCTTTGAGTGGAGTGTCCAGAAAAGCGCTATATAAGTGTAAGCAGTTATTAATTATTATTATTAGACTAAATGATAAATCAAATAACACTTTACGCTTATAAAATTCCAATGGTTTGGCTTTAAAATAAAACACAAATGCCATTTTTGAGTAGGATTTTATTTTATTCTCCAATATACCTGCATTGGAAGATAAGGTGACAAAAAAGGCACAAATTCACAGTAATAGAAAACAGAAAATCTAAGAAACCATACAAAGTTAAGCCCAGTGTGGACAGGCCTCTTGAACCATTCTCACTCGCATCAGTCACAGTCCACTAACCTGCAATCCGTCCAGCTGTCTGATCGGAGTCTCCGTTACTGAGTAGCTGCCAGAGTGTGTGGACATTAGGGGCCAGCAGGCGATACAGACAGTTCTGAAGCTCTTGGCAAACTTCATTGCTTCTAATGTTTCAGACCTCTTTCATACACACAGAACATGGTGGTGACCTCACATGAAATGTGCTCCAGTCAGAATGGTTCCAGAGTCCTACAAGGTGCAGATATTTGTAACAAATGTACCTGCACTGCTCTGCCCAGAAATGAGCTGATCTCTAGAAAGAGCTGTTAGTCTGATCGCACACAGATTTGTATAGAGAGGTCAAGAGTAGATATATTAACCACACAAGTGGTCCTTTAATCCAGTTTCACAGCATACCCAGGAGTGGATAATTCAAGGTTATTAAAGTTGCCACATTTAATTACCATATAATAAACTATATGAGTTAAGTTCATCTGGACATCATGTATATTCATATGAACACGGTTATTGTTTTGCAGGAAAGCATTATTGCAAAGTTTAGCAAAATCCGCTCAATGGTATTCGAAAGAAGAGCATGATGATATTGCCAGAAGACAACTCAGATTACACCTGTCTCCCCACAGTTCATTACTGACCAAACCATTTGACATGCTGTTCAATCATCTACCTATCACACGCTGTTCTCACATTTGCTTAATGAAGGAAAATCAAAAGGCCCTTTTCAAAGGTTTTTTTTCCTGCTCTCTCGAGCTGCCTGGGCAGCAAAGACAGATCTGAGTCTGTACATTTGTAAGGTTTTTAAGCCCTGTTCAAAAGGTTCAAATTGACCATGAGCCCATGGAATCACCAGTCAGCTCACCTCCCTGATCCTAGCAAGAATGGGGAGAAAGCCCAGTTTACAAATCACCAGAGTGAGGTCTTTCTCAAAGACCTGACTGTTTCCTTTGACACGTTCTGCCTTGATTTGGTCTTGGCTTCTCCACAGAATCACAAGATACCACCTTCATGCCTTAATAACTGCTGTACAGTTCAGTTGCCTTTCTGGAACACCATCTTAAGGAGAGCTACACCCCTACCATGAATAAGGTTCTGAGAGAAAGCTGTCCCTTTCCCCAGTGAAGAGACACTGCAGTTTTCACTCTCCTCTGGTGGGATGGAAGCCATACGTTCCCACCGTGTAAACACTTTTATTATTTTACAGTGATCCTGTTTTACCCTGTTTAGATGGTTATTCTCCATTGCAAATGAACAAGTCCCATCACATTAACACTTTTCACCTACAGGGCAACATTGGTCCCACTCTAAAATGCTTCCTGACGTTACTTCCTCTACAACTCCACTAGCTGACGGAAGGAGATGCAAAAGCAGTGTCACAGTCATCAAATGCAGAGCAAGACAACTAAACAAATCTAGACAGAACCTCTAGATTCAATCTAATAAGACGAGCACACAAGGTGGGCCTGATCCCTAGGACCAACCGATCTTTAGGGCAGGACAAATTTCTATTCACAATCCACAGAGAACAAATTTCAGGCTCATGGTGCACCTTAAGAGCACCTTAAGGGGCACCTTAATATGTGAATATTAATTAGTCCTAGTTGTTGAACACTAGAAAGCAGAACCATCTGAACAACACTCCTAACTCTGCGTGGTACATATAAGTTAAAATCTACTATTTTATATACCCATGAAATACATATTCTTCATATGCAATATACAATACATTTGCATTTTTGTAGGCTTTTTAGAACTAGACATTCTACTGCCATTTACAATGTTTTAGTTCAGGTTATTTGCTCAATGTGTAGTTTGAGGAGGTTCCCAAAGAAATTGGAAAAACACTCCGAAGGAGGTTGTACAGGAATGGGATATCCACAGGGTCTGTGGCCACTGGGATATGGTGTGGGTATAAACTCTAGAAATATCATCTTGTTACTGAGTTCCCACATCACATTACTCCTAACACTTCTTTACTCACTCAGCAGAACCTTATACATTATTTTTTTGTTTTTTTTTCCAAGCTTTTCAACTCATGCTCAGACCTGACTCCGCAAACTTGAATAATCCCGCGGCTCCTGTACCTCCAAGCATGCTGGATACCCAGAACAGGGACTTCAGGATTGTACTTCAGGGTAACTATTGCCTCAGACTGGTATGTGACTGTTGAGATTGAGATGGAGATTAATTGTCTGAGAAATCAAAGCGAGGACTTGGTTTAAGAAGAATTATTGCTCAGACAGGCGTCCGCGAATGTCCGCCTCACTCCTTTTTCACACGGAGAGGAACCACCCAAGACAGCACCGAAACGAAATTGATTCAGCTGTTGTTAAAACACAACCTGTAGTTTTACAGTAAAGTCATTGGTGCACTGCAGAGCAGCACTTGACAAGCCTGAAACCATTTACTTTTACAGTAATAACATGTTTTTGCAAAGCCAAAGGAATAGTAAAGGAGGAGATGCTGCTATCTCACAAAGCGTCGTTCCTTCTCTCCAGAGAGGTGTCAAGTGGGAGAGCAGAAATCTAGTGGGCAGCTAGACATGAGCAGGGAGAGTCCCCTCAACAGGACATGGCATGTAAGTACAGCTCCAGAGAGGGTTAAGAGCTTTGCCAACCCATTCCAGTGCACCATGCTTCCAGCACGATTGCCCTGAGGGGAGACAAAGATCTGAGGGCTGTTCTGGCCAGTAAGATAATAGATGTGTGTCTCCTACTCCTCAATCCAACTGTGAACTCTCACTGAAACAGTCTACCCACTTGACTCGAAGAGCCTTTTCAGGAATTCGAGAACGTCTTTTAGATTAAACAGACAAAAATCTGATCCCGTTTTTATTTTTATTAATAGTTGAATATTGAAAATGATTTTTTAGAGTAAAAGCTTTGCACAAACATCACAAACACCTTGCTGGTGCTCCTCTCTCCCATCTTTGCAGGCTGGAAAGAAGAGGTTCCTCTGTGTTCAAGCGGATGTAGTGTTCTGACTGAAATCACAGTGTCAGAAATAGAATCAAAGTGAATTTGTAACTAATGCCAAAAATCCTGCCCTTATACAAGATTTAGCTCTTTCTAAGTTTAAGAAACACGTGATATTCAAGCTTAGACCATCATGTGCAGCCTCACTGCCATAACACTGTGAAACAGGCTGGGACCTGGGCACACGAGTATCCGGTAGTCAAGTAACAGATGCAGTAAGACTGCACATATCCCAGACTGGCCAAGATCCCTTCAACCATGTCTTCTGGCAAGAGGGGTTGAGGTCTGGAGGTTGTGCCGTTAGTAGAATGAACAGGGAGGCATGAGGAGTATCTGTTGAAACCTCATCAAAACCTAGCAAGTCTTTTAAGTAAAGAACAAGTGACAAAAATAACTGGACTACCACACACAAGTTACCTACAAGGGAAATGTTAATGAAAAGTCCAACAGTTCTGGAAGTTATTGCACTTATGGGACAAGGAAGGAAAAAAGAGTAAGGCAATCTGACAGACTACAACTGGCTTCAGAAATAGTAAACCTCTACCCCACATCACCGATGTCTTACATCTAAACAATTCTGAACAATAAAACATCAATTTCTGCTTCTTTGTAAATGCATTGCAATCTTGCGTTAACAAAATAAAAATGGACTTTAACCACCTTTTTCCAAGTGGAGTTAAAAATACTGCAGATCTACCCTGTTACACTGCAGTCTGATGGCTCCCACTATAGACTACCAACACCCAGAAAAGCCCTCAGCCCGTGTGCCATCGACCACTCCCACCTTTCCAGGCGATACGGAAAAACCATCACTGATGCTTTCAGGGCATTGTATCTTCAGTAGCATTTTCAGATTGTAGGATGTTTGCCATTGTTTACTGAAAACTGCAATGAGACCCTCAGAAGTTCGACTGTACTGCCCATTCAGGAGTACGGCCCATCTGAATTTATTGTAAGTCTGAGGAATACAATGTCCGAGAGCTGAATGGACTGGTAAATATATCATTTGCAGATGCCTAAGCTGTCAAAAGCAGAACATCTATAGGCTGATACTATTCCAATTCAGAGGAACAGTTTGGGGCACTGCAGATATTGGGCATATTGATTCAGTAGGTGGATTTGTAGTTCAGTAATAATGAACAATGTTTGAACAGCATTACTTTACGTGGAATGTGGCTTTGAATTTCTTTCAAAGCAGCTCCTCTGGCCAGATGTGGCTGATGGCTTATTTCAGTGGTATGAAAGCTCTGTGGTAGTTTTATTCTCTGTCCCCACAGTGTCAGAGGTGGCGAACAGGGGGTTGTTCTGAGGGTCCTCAGTGTCTGTCACCCATCCCACAAATCTGACGAGATCAATGGAATCCAACAAGGTAACCAAAGGCAAGATCAGAATATTCTGAATGCCTGTATTTACTGTGCAGACCCAACAGTGTGCTAATTGTAATGTAAACTGTTTTTTGTAACTGTAAACACTTACATAGACCACTATACACAAACACATACTGTATGGACCTATGTACTTAAATACACACAAAATCTTCAGATCCGAAACACAGACATACAAACGTGTACAGTGTACACACTCTGCACAAGGGACAGGTTCACATCTGAATCGTGCTCTCAGTGAGTCTTGTACAATTAGTGTGACAGCAACCAGATAAACACAAATGCAAAGGTTTTGCACGCGTACACTGTACACACCCACTCGCATATGTATGCGGAACCAGACAAGAAATCAGCGCAATATGTAATATAAGGTCAGATAAACAGGAACTCTACAGAAAAAATAATTTGTTTTGTTTGCTTTGGACAATAACGCAAGTGTGACTTAGTTCAGCCTTTCTGTCCGTCTGGGGCACAAACCTTTTACACTTGAAGGACTGAGTATTACAGGTGGACTGCATGGGTTTCAAATGAAAATGATGCTTTGTGTTACACATAGAGACAGATGAAATTGGGGTGTTCCTAAATCTGTCGGGCTCTGGGGTTCCCCTCGTAAAGGGGAAGGAAGAGTGAGATAATCTGGTCCTGATGCCCAGCGCCCCTGGGGAAGCCTCTGGAGCCCAGCTGCTGACATGCACAGGGCTGGGCAGACACTTCTTGTGTTGAATCCAAGTCCAGTGGGGAGACTAACCTCACTGAGACCGCGCCTCAGCCTCTGATCCCAGCTGACAGAGACTCGGGGGAGACGAAGGCTTCAACCACCATGAGTGTCAGATGTGAGCAGAGAGCCAGCTGACCACTGTGGGACGTGTGTATCTGTTCTTGTCTCATTTAAACCGAACAACAAAAACGACTAACTTACAACTCCACAATATAAGTAGTGCTTCTAGAAAAAGGAAAACAAAAAAATCAGTAAAAAAAAAATCCACAAGAAAGTCCAAAATTAAACAAATTCAGCTTGGTCCAAAAAACACAGAAGAATACAAACAATTATAACATCAAAACTGATATCTCTCTAGTAGTAATTCAATATACTGGTATATATATATATATTTATTAGCAATAATTATTACATCATTAATTTCTTTAAAGATCACCTTTTTGTTTTTTCTTTCATACTGTGCTGAAATGTGGTGCATATATATTGTGTAGCCTGAACAGGTGTTTTTAAATCGATTGCTAGTTTGTCTATCAGGTCACCTCAGCCTCAGGGGCAGGTAGGGAGACAGAGCTAGGAGCTCCGGTTGGATACCCTGGGGCAGGAAAGAGAAACAGCCGGGTAGATCCAAAATTGTGCCAGTAAAAATAGGTAGGGCTGTGTCGCTGGTGTGTTGTACAGATCTGAAAAGAAAGAAGACAAGCTGCAGTCAAGAATACATAAAAGAGTTACAGAGAGTGACAGACTTCAGCTCCTACAAAGTCATACTACTGTACAACATACAACAGCCATATCAGTCTGCAACTCACAACTGGCAGTCCAGGAGGTGTGAGCCTGGTCAGTACCTGGATGGGAGTCCTCCTGGGAAAAACTAAGGCTGCTGCTGGAAGAGGTGTTAGTGGGGCCAGCAGAGGGTGCTCACCCTGTGGTCTGTGTGTGTCCTAATGCCCCAGTATAGTGACGGGGACACTATACTGTAAAAGGCGTCGTCCTTCGGATGAGACGTAAAACTGAGGTCCTGACTCTCTGTGGTCATTAAAAATGGCGTTTCTCGAAAAGAGTAGGGGTGTAACCCTGGTGTCCTGGCCAAATTTCCCATTGGCCCTTACCAATCATGGCCTCCTAATAATCCCCATCTCTGAACTGACTCACATCACTCTGCTCTCCTCCCCACTGAGAGCTGGTGTGTGGGAGAGGACTGGTGCATCATCCAGGTGGGGCTGCACACTGATGGTGGTAGAGGGGATTCCCATTACCTGTAAACCACTTTGAGTGGAGTGTCCAGAAAGCACTATATAAGTATAAGCAACTACTATTATTACTATTATTATTATTATTATTATTATTATTATTACTACTACTACTTTTGTATGGCATTGTTTGCAGAAAGGCAAAACATCACATCACAGGAGCAAAGCTCAGGGCCCCTGCTGCCTTCCTAGCCTCCTGATGCCCGCAGGACAGGGCGCAGAGAACAGAGAGAGGGGCAGCAGGGCTCCTGAGGCTTCACGGAATTTCTTCAAATGGGAAGAAATGAAAAAGGCAGGTTCAAGTAGGTAAGCGTGCCAGCAATGCAGAGGCTGAAAAGGAATGGGACAGGTTTATCGCATGCTGAAAGGAAAAGAAAAGGGACCCAACGCGTTTCCCTCTCTCCCTCACACCCGAAGAAGGCCCCACAGCCGAAATGTTGCGTCTCTTTTCTTTTCCTTGACAATAATAATAATCAACTTTATTTTATATAGCGCCTTTAAAGGTGGCTTCTCAAAGCGCTTTACAGAATGACAACAACAATAATTAAAAAGAATACACAAGATAAAACACAATTACAATATATAGAGGAGATCGTGGATGGTGGTACTAAGAAAAGCAGAGGGGTGAAGAATGGAACCAGTTAAGTAAAGGCTTTTCTAAAGAAGAGGGTTTTGAGCCTGGATTTGAAGGCGTTTAGAGAAGGTGATTCTCTGATATCCTTGGGGAGAGAGTTCCAGAGCTTGGGGGACAGTAAGGAGAGCAGAATTAGAAGAGCGAAGGTTGTGAGGTGGGGAGTAGGACGATAATAGTTCAGACAGGTACTGAGGTGCCAAGCCATGCAGAGCCTTATAGTCAACACGGACAATGAGAAAGGAGACAGATGAGGGCCCGGGGGGGGAGAACGGAAAGCGGTACTCACCAGTCTCCATCTGTGCTCTCAGTCTTCTGTAGCCGTCATGCCCTTTACCGGGTCCCGTACTCGCATCTGCAGACAACAGGACAGAGCTCGCATCACCGAGAGCCACCGCGACCCGCCGCACGCCGCGCCACACTGCACTCGGGCCGACTGACCTCGTCCAGCTCTCTCTTGGTCTCCTCCTCCATGCGGCGGATGTCATCCATGGTGAGCTCAATCCACCTGTCGATCCAGCAGAACAGCTGCCGGTGGAAATTCGTAAAGAGACGCTTCTCTTGCTGGCAAACACACAAAACGAAACAACCGTATCAAACCGTAAGCTCTTCTCACATTTGGAAACTGGTTTTGTTCTCATGAGCACCTTCCCTGGAGCCTGACTGCGGGCCCAGGCCAGTGATCTCCAGCTCTTACAGTCCTGCCATGCTGCAGGCTTCGCTTACATAATACAGAACGAGTTTACTCGTTCACCACTAGGGGGCAGCAAACGCTTTCAATTCCGCACAGGATTAAAATCCGAGGTATTTCATCAGAAAAGGTTAAAAACTGAAATACAATAGTGTTCTTGTCTGGTGTCCTTCATGCCTGGGGATCCCAGAAAAAAAGCAGCGCAAACAGGTCTAGTTACAAGCTGTTACACAAAAAAAAAGTTTTAAACAATTTTAAACGGCATTAGAAAGTTTAATACCGATTGGGAGGTAGTTCTGGACATAAGGGTTATAACAGCTATGAGTTCAGTTTTCAGCCAACTGAAGGCAGGGTCATCTTCTAGTATAACCGCTAAATCTACTCTAAGTAAGTAAGCAGGTACAGCCTGAAAATAGGTCTTCCTGATTGGTGGTTTTCAATAACCCTGTCCCATTTTTTACTCTGAAAGTCCCCCATCTTCATGATGTAGATTTTGTTGGCAGCTGTACTAATCAACTGTGGGACCTCCCAGAGAAAGGTATATTTATCCTGAACTCATGTGAAACACCCTAATTGCATACAGTTGGACTTCATTCAACAAATTCTGTGACTTCTAAAGACATTTGGTTGCACCAGAGCCTATTTAGGTGTGCCTTGGTAAAAGGGGTGAATACTTCCACAATCACTTATTTTCTGTTTTATACTTAGAATTAATTTTCACTTTGACATTACAGAGTGCCGATGAATGGAAACACATCCCAAATAAACACATGGCGATTCTATAACCGTTAAATGTGGGAAGAGTCCAAGGGGGTCACGGGATAAATCAGTTGCACTTCTCCTAGGAGAGGTCCGTGCCAGACTGGAGCAGCCCTGTGATCGCTCCCTCACCTTCTGGATGAAGTTCTCGACTTTGTTCTGCAGGCCCCACCACTTGAACTTCACCGTCACCAGCTTGTAGGCACACATGTGCGGGCAGTCTGTCTTCTGAGGCAGCTCTTTCTGCAACGAGGGCAAGGAGACGGAGGCTGAGCGCAGACCCGCAACCACAGGCCGGGGGGGAGAGAGGCGTCTCAGGCTGGGGAGGCACTGCGAGCGCAGAGCTGGAGGCTGTGACGAAGGGGGAGCGCAGCCACTCACTCCTCGGGCTGCCCCGGGCAGGAGCGGCTCAGAGTCCCGTCTCGGCGTGCAGCGCCAGCCCCACGGCCTGCTGGGAGCTCTCGGTAAGGCCCTGGCTCTGATCGCTCCTGGCCCAGAACACACTGTACCTTCCAGTTGGGTCCCAGCGGCCCACGGCCCGTCTTCACCGATTTGAACTTGGCAGGGTCCTCATCTGGTTTGTAATCCTGAGGGTCAGAGGGAGAGCAGGGTGACTTCAGCATTTGGCACACAAGACGGCCACACTGCCAGCAAGGCCCCAGGTAATAATAATAATAATTGCTTACACTTATATAGCGCTTTTCTGGACACTCCACTCAAAGCGCTGTTACAGGTAGAGGTAATAACTTTTTTTTTCTAATAATTTCTTTTGAGTAGAGAAACAACAGATCCTGGGATAGCCTACAGTTGACTTCACAGGCATTCTAAAGCTAACAATAATGATAGCTTGTATCGACTGGGATCCACACTGACCTTTGCGTTAACCTGGTTGCGGTCGGCGATGTCAATGTGCACAACCTCCACGTTCTTCCAGGTGTCCGGGTCCAGCCCATGTACCTGCCCACATCAGAGTTCATGGTTATGTGTACCGAGGACATTGAAATGCTTCCTTGATTGTTTTCCTCACATGACCAATGACATAACAGATGACATAACATTGACTTAGTTAATGACATCACAATTCTTGGAGACAAGGCCAGGGTAGCAGCTATAATGTTAACCAGCATCTAGATAGCAGTTGTGTATGAAGTTCAGCAGTGGCAGTATTTTCAGAGCAGTGCAAAATTCAAGTGGTGGCAGTTTTTTTAGTTCAGTGCAAAACAGAGGGGTGTAAGTAGGGGAGGAGATCAGGGATGGGCAGGTGACCTTAGTGCCGTCAGCAGGCTCTGGGCTCTGGGCTCTGGGCTCTGGGCTCTGGGCTCTGGGCTCTGGGCTCTGGGCTCTGGGCTCTGGGCTCTGGGCTCTGGGCTCTGGGCTCTGGGCTCTGGGCTCTGGGCTCCAGCGCGGAAGGGGATGCAGGTACCAGCAGGGGCAAATGGAGAGAAACCTGTGTCTTCACTTACATTCTCCTGAGTGCCATTGTCAGGTTTGTGCCAGGTCTCGATTTTGATGAGGAAGTTGTCCTTCATGTACTCGTTCTGTGAAGAGAGGTAAAAGAAAGATTTGCAAATGTTGTGGCAGCTAAAGAGTGAAGTGGGAGAGCTATAATCACAATCTATGCATAATTTAGGCAAACTACTTCAGTTTTTTCACTCCAATGCACTGTCTCAAACTAATAGTGCAGTTCTAAAGCACACCAGCAGAGGGAGACCTGATCCATTTGTCAGGTTTTTTTCCCACATTTAATTTCCTATGTACTGTACATCCAGCATGACAGCAGCAGACTTCTCAAAGAGCAGGGGTTTGCACAATTCATGTGCAGTAGGAAGACTGGAAGTTGGAGGTGTTAAGATATGAGGAAGGTTGAGATTTCTCCTGACAAGAGGGGCGATATCATGGGAAGGGAAGTTTTTTTTTTCCTCCAATTGCTGGATGTGTGGGGGAGGTGTAGTCTGCCTGTTAATCCTGATCTGATATAAGGTTGAATAAATCTGTAAAAGTTTTGAAGTCGGGTGACACAAATGCCCCACTACCACATTCAAACCTTGCAAAATGTTCTCAAACCACTTTCTGATTTATGTTCTTGACCCTCTAATTTACCTGCCCATGTTGGGCTAGGCATCAGAAGGTTGTTTTTTCCCCAGCAGGGTCACCCAGGATTTGGACCTGCCTGTGAATCAATTGCCGACAGAGACCCCCGGCTCTGCTGACTGCACCAGTCTGTCCCAGGACTCTTGTTCAGAGCAACATGGCTGCTCCCCTTCCCCTGCAGGGATGTGGTTACCTTCTCCTATTACCACTGCTCTGCCCTGCAGCCTGACTGGCTCCATACACCCTGAAGCTGCAGTCTGGGAGAGCTGCTACACTGAACTCGCCTACCTGTGCTAAAGGCATCATATTGACATATTGTCAAAATGAAGTCAGTACTCCAGAATTACAGAGGTTTATCAGGCCCAGCTGAACTAATAAACACAGCCTTCCTTCAAATGAAATGTTTATTTTTCAAATACAAATCCTCGAGGAATGCATTTAAGTGCCACTCGAGGCCTCCTTTGTTTGTAGACAGCAGCTTGACAGATGTCCCAGGGCTCACTGACACCCAGACAGCCCACAATCCTGGGCAGAGCCCATTGCAGCCTCACAATCACACCGGGCCTTCATTCCTGACTAGCTGGGAAACAAGCTCTTCTCCTCTTAGAAACTGTGGTTCGCTGGAAGTGCCAGTGCTACAGCTCCTGCGCCAGAGTCCTGATGGACCCGATAGAGTCATCTCATTTGTAACCGTTTGTTTGCAGGGGTGACCACATTGCATGAACACAAAATTCACCAGCTGCTGAGACTTCATCCCAGTTTGCTCACTTGAAAACCCAAAAGGTAATAATGTCCTGGAAAGATAATCCAGATTAAATCTAGCAGGTGGTACTGATTTACATGCTGACGCAGCCATTACATTTAACACAGCTGAAAAAAGATAGATCAGACGATGTGTCTTATCTTTCATTGTCACTGCTGGTCAGAAAAACCACAGCGTCTCGCTCTCTGCAGTCCACAGTGAATGACTACCAACACAGCAGGTTTCCCGGGTCTCTGCTGCACATATTCAGGCCCACCCAATCCCTGCATTGTCCCACCGGCTGGACTGGGACCACCACTGTGTGGACTGCAGAGCTCAGCTTGTGCTCTGAGCCTTTACAAGCATCACAGGAGCCCCCAAACACTGCAAAACCCCAAATGCAAATACAGCTGCCGTAGAGCAATACTTACAGTAATGACTGCCCGGGGAGAGGAGACACATGGAAGAGAAAAACAGATAAAAAGGTGATTAGAACAGGTCAATGCAAATCAACTGCTGCTCTGAGCTTCACTGCACCACATCTCCCTGCAGACATGAGAGCCACCATGAACTTGTGCTGTGCTGAGGTACGACACAGTAAGGGACATGCTGCACAGCACAATCTACTGGGGAAAGAGCCTGTTCCAGCTCATCTCTGACGGGGCAAAGTGCCCTGTAGCCTAGAAAGATGTGGTGCATTTGTTTTTCAAAGTTAACAGCTGGATGGCAGAAGTGTGTCTTCTGAAAGAGACTGTTAAAGTCAAAAAGCGAAAATCGAGAGAACAACATCCAGTGTGGTGAAAAGCAGTTTTTCCATCACTTCTTGTGAGAAATAACTAGAGCCCATCTGAAGAGGAACAAACTGCTGGCTGCAGGAAAAGGCTTCAAAGTCGTCTTGCTGTCAGAAAGGGGTCAGTGCAGCATGAGGCTGTAACTCAAACCAAGCAAGTGGGCTGAATAATTCAGCAGAGCAGCTGGCTGCTCAGGGCAGGGGGGATAGAGTGACCAGGCCACAACACAGGACAGGCACAGCCAGGACATGACTTTCTAACTAACATTAAACCCCTGCAAAACACATCTGCACTGTCATGACAGAAATGGGGCTGCAAAAAAGCTGTATTCTTATGATACTAGAAAAGAAACAACGTTTTGGCTGTGGAGCCTGGCTGCACAGCTGAAACGTTGTGCGTCTTTTCTTCTCTTTTCACCATGGAATCGACTTGCTCCTTTGCAGCCTACGCATGCTGATGCAGCTACCTACATGAATCATGAACGTCTTATGATACTGCCCTGTTATTTATTGGACCAAAATATTTTCATGTGTTCAAATAATCAGCTATTAAGATTCTGTCACGATTCCTCATATTGTGTAAAGTTACTCTAACACTTCTTAAAGCTGATTTAGGATTAGTGGAGGAGACGTTATTATTAATTAACATTCACTGCAGTTTTAAGACCTAGAGCAAAATCCAAGGTGTGCAAACTGACCAAAGTAAAAACTGGACTTGGGCATGGGACCTGTCAATGGTCATCCTGGCCAGCACCACCTGTCCAACACTGAAGCAATGCTGTAAGACAGAGGCTGGGCAAGCCAAGCCCAGGATTCCACTGGGATCACCTGGGACGAGCTGGTCTGTCTCAGTTCCTGCAATTCCTGCAGCATTTATGGGCATCTCAGCAAGGCGTCACGAAAGGTCAGTTTTAAAGTAATAAAGGCAGACGGGAGCTGTGAAAACTTAAATCTATTTCCTTTTATCTGCGGGGATTTGGGTCTTAAACCTGTCCGCTTGCTGGGTACCTGTCTAAACAGCATGTGTAGTTCATACATACTGTACTAGTGTGTGTACACAAATAACCTTTGCAGAGAAAGAAAAAACCCTGAGTAACATAGAGAGGCTGAGCATTTTTTCCCTGCACTGCTATTGCATCCTCCATGAACTCTTCCTGGCCTGGATTGCGGCTCACTGCATGCAGCAGAGCGCTCATCTGAGGATCAGCTCCCTTCTCCTACAAACTCGTATTCTTTCCCAGCCTCATCAAATGCCTGGATTCAGCCTGGCAGGTGCAGTCACATTGTATCCCATCACTCTGAGTGTCAGACAAGGTCCCCAGGCAGGAAGTCATATCAACAGGCCAGAGCACTAACGTGGGTTACTGGTGTCTGCAGCAAGCTACCTGACACTGTGGCTTCAAGAAGGATGAACCAGCAATGAAGCCAGCAATAGCATCTCCTTCTCTTATGTGTAGTCTCTCTATGGTGTTTATGATCCCATACTCTTAAATCCGTCAAACGAAATCATTCATAGATTAAAACTGACCTTTGAAAACAGTCAGCTCTCTATCTAAGGATATATTCCATTTCTTAATTTAGGACATTACTGGTTCTCACTTTAAACTGCTTTGGTGCAGCCAGAGACAGGTAGCGTGACATAGTGCACAGCATCACAGAAATGACACACAGATCATGTCTGTGTCGGTGCTCCTCCAGCTCCCATCTCCTTAATCTCATCCTACTCCTCAAGCTTCATGAACAACTGATCTGTAATTTACAAGGCAAGACCCAGAATGCACGCCCTATTCACAGGTCTTCTGTTGGGGACTTAGCTTTTAATTTTGCATTATTTACAGTGTTCCTCAAGACCGCATCTTCCATGCAAATCAAGAACTGTCCGTACAAGTAGCCATTTCTAAGATGCTGAAATAATACATTGTCAGCTCCATACTTTGTCACCTCATAAATTATCATCAGTCAGCAAAACAAAACTACCAAATAAAACTTTCAGGTGGTTTTTCTCCCAGTGCAATAACCATTTTGTCAGTCACCTGTGGGAGAAACAGCTCTCCTTCAGGCACATGAGGTATCCAATCAGACACAGATATCCTAGTTAGACTGAGCCCTCCCAACTCTGGACTGACTAGTTAAAAAACGGACACATCAGTGATTGAAAGAGAACAAAAGCTCATTCCTGTGAAACTAATGACTCGTTTGGAAAAACAAGCTGTATAAAAGACTACCCAAATTAATTTAAAAAATGGTCAACACATGTTCTTAAATACCAAATGGGCTAGAACAGTCGATGGCTTTGTTTTGATTGCTTTATATGTTTTTATTGCTTTCTACATAAGACCTTTCTTATGTAATCGTAGACAGATTTCCAAGATTTAATTTTTGAAGGGGAATGTTCCATTTATGAAATAAAATGTATTTGTTCATTAATTGATGGATGGGCATGAATTGACAAGTTCATTCAAGATTGTCCTTTCTGATGTCCTGTACATGTTTCCACTGTGTAGTTGCTTTTCACTGATGTCCATGCTCAAGAGGTAAAGAGAGTATGAGACCGCTTAATGAAATAATAATGAATTTATTATTTAATTAACCTCTTGTAATTCCATTCGGACTCCTAGGTGGAGAGGTAGCTATCGAAGTGAATATTTTGAATTATCAACTATACAGTAAAAGACCTAAAGAAGAACCCTGTATGGGTCTAACACAAATAATAGCTAGGTAACTGGCTTCCCAGATTACTATAAAAGGCAGGAATGGAGACTCACCAGTGCGGCAGTAGGGATAGGCATTCCAGGCTTTCTCATGGATGTTGAGTGCAGAATCCGGGGCCAGCATCCTTACAAATTTGGGGACTTTACTAAGGACAAAGAGAGAGACACTGTCAAACTCTTCAAAGATAAGGGATCTGCAAGCCCACGGCAGCCAATTCATCTCTAAATTGCTCGTCCATGGTCTCCAGATCTCACTGCCAGACCTGCACAGGGAACAGCTGCTCAGACCATCCTGAATCAACAGCTGCCCTGCTGTATGGTGATCATCTGCGGTTTCACTGCTCCTCGAGATGGGCGGTCACCAGCCCTTTCACCAGCCATACAACCAAAAAGCTTTGATTAGAAAATAGTCAGATGAATGATACAAAAGCAGAAAATAATTCAGAAAATGGCACAGGATACTAAGACGCTACTTCATGCCGGAGAAACTGTAGCCTGTACAAAATGTAAACATGACAACACCACCTCCCAGCCAGAAAGCAGCTGGAACCAATTTCACTCCTTACTGCCACCCTGGCCCCTGACTGGCAGCAGGCTGGTGCCTCTCCGTGTCAATGAGAGGGAGTACAGTACGCCGCAGGCACAGTACTCTGTCTGATTCTGGCCACACTAACCTCTGCAGGTGGTAGATCTTGTGGGTGTACTGTCCTTTCTCCCCATCTTTCTCGTACGGCTCGTTCTTCAGCACCTCCACGCCCTCGCCGCCCCCGGTCTCATTCTTACTGGCCTCGGCCACCGAGTACAGCTGGCCCACCTGGTACTGTGGAGTGCGGAGAAAGAGAACAGGTTACCCAGGAGCACGGATCACGGTCCTGCACTTGGAGGAGCTGCTTGGCCCTGTTCAGCCTGCAGCTGGGCAGAAAGGTGACAATTCTAATACTGTTCCTCCATCCTGGAGACTGGACACCTCAGCCTTGCACCTACTGTACTTTATACGTCGTATAGAGAGACAGTTTCCTGCTAAAGGGATCTGCAATAGGCACACATGCTACAGCCTTTCAAGCCAGCAGAACTCTCCATTAAGACACATTCAGGGACACAGACACATTTCTACAACCAGATCCTTTCTTTCATAGTTCCAGGAGCAGAGTTACAGACTCATAATCATACAAATATACTAACCACAGCACCAATGCTGAAACGCAAAGAAACTACATTAGCTCGTCTAGTTTTCCTAGATACTTGACCTTTTCACAGAGGCACAGAGGTACTTGAGCAACCGTGAGTCCCAAGTTGGACAGTCCTGATCACAGCCTTAAACAGGCAATGGCAGAGTTTGCCAGTGAAGAGCCAGCTTTCACCAAAACCAAACCTTCCTAAGAGCCAATGTTGTACAATAGCTTGCTTATTCTGCATATGCTTCTTAGCCCAAAGAACTGGCATTTACAGCAAAATTCCTTCAATTATGTTATTAGTATAAGAAAAAGATGAGCTGTGTCCCAGCCGGGCTGCTGGACCGTGACGGTACACTCCATCAGTCCTGAGCAGACTCTGCTTCAGAGTTTCTGCTAGCATGCAGCCCATCCAGCAGGATCTTCACGGGCCAGCAGTAGAATCTGGGTGGGATTTCCCCAAAAAGTACAGTGCAACGGGCCCACATGTGTGGGGCCCCATCTCCTAATGACAAGCACACATTTCAGTCTGAAGGCCACAGCCAGACAGAGCCAGCCCACAGCAGGCGCTCCTAGAGACCAAGCTCACGCGCCGCAGGCTGTGATGGCTGTGATCAGAGAAGTAAATGATTTCTGAAGCTGCTCCACCTCTCATTTTCAAACCGCTGTCCCCTGCCTGCTGGTTAATCACTATCACACAGTGCCAGCTCAGTCACTGGACCTGGCTTCCTACAAGCAAAGGCTGGGTGAGGGTTTTCGATCAATTATGCCAGCAGCATATCACCCTACAACTCACAACTGGCAACCCACTGAAGCTCAGCAGGTGTGAGCCTGGTCAGTACCTGGATAGGAGACCTCCTGGGAAAAACTAAGGTTGCTGCTGGAAGAGGTGTTAGTGGGGCCAGCAGGGGTGGCTCACCCTGCGGTCCATGTGGGTCCTAATGCCCCAGTATAGTGACGGGGACACTATACTGTAAACAGGTGCCGTCCTTCGGATGAGACGTAAAACCGAGGTCCTGACTCTCTGTGCTCATTAAAAATCCCAGGGCGTTTCTCGAAAAGAGTAGGGGTGTAACCCCGGTGTCCTGGCCAAATTTCCCATTGGCCCTTCCCAATCATGGCCTCCTAATAATCCCTCTCTATGAATTGGCCACATTACTCTGCTCTCCTCCCCACTGAAAGCTGATGTGTGGTGAGCGTTCTGGCACACTATGGCTGCCGTCACATCATCCAGGTGGGGCTGTACATTGGTGGTGGTGGAGGGAATCCCCATTACCTTTAAAGCGCTTTGAGTGGAGTGTCCAGAAAAGCGCTATATAAGTGTAAGCAATTATTATTATTAATTATTATTATTATAATTATCTGCTGAAATAAACCAAACAAGCTTGATGGGCCAAATGGACTTCTCTCCTCTGTAACCATTCTCATGTTCATTTCAACGGGGTTGTGATTTGGGCATTGATCTGACCAGGCAGTCTGTCTCTTGCTCGTGCCACAGGATAACCTGTGCTTACAGCAGAGCTTCCAACACTGCTGTTATGTAACCCCTGTCAGCAGAGCCGGTCAAGTTGTGTTCTTTCCCTCAGTTGCTAGATAAAAAGTCACTGGGCTGGTAACACACTGATCCTCAACAAGCTCTGGGTGTTTTCTGCTCAGCCAAATGGGTTTCGAACCCAGTTCCAGAGTTCTCCAGCCAAAAGACTGCTTCTGGTTCTCCAGCCAAATGAGCTTCAGGTAATTGATCCCTTTATTTAAAGTACTGGCTTGATTAGAGCCTCTTAAACTGCTCTCTGCCCTCTGACTTTAGCTTTAGTAAGCAGCCAAACAGAAGGTGTTTTCTAGCCAAAGGATTAAACAAACAGCTCTTTTCAGCCTCATATTACATAATAAACTGATGTTCCCCAGTACCTGTCTAAATACCTCCCAGCAGCAGGACTGGATCATGAGGTACAGAGGTGACGCCAAAACCGCCAAAATTTTGTAAAAAAATAAAAACATAGTTCATATTGAATGGTTTTAATTATTAGGTAGGCTAAGAAATTACAAGACCAGCTGGAATGAAGTCAAGACAAAGACAAGACCAGGGATTCACATACAGGAAAGCAGGAAAGTTACTGAACAAATTTTAAGGAAGCCGCAGTTGGGCGCTGGGAGAGTATAGTCGCGAAACACGGCAGCGAGCATCACCACAGCAGAGTGATCGACAGCAACACCAGTGGCCTTTGTTGGTCTTAAACTGTGAGGAAGAGCTGTGTCAGTTTGGCTTTCATTTGCTTTTCAAAAACAGGGAGTAAATAATAAGATAAAGACCTTTGTTCCCGCAAACCATAACTTGTTTAGCAAATAAAACACAGCTGTATCCGGACTCAACTTGCAGAGCTCTCCTACACCAACCAGATATAAAAAGCCAGGAAAAAACAAACACTTCTCACTGGTGCAACGTTTCTGGCGAATGGAGAGTTCCGGAGACAGACGTTGAAAACAGCCTACTCCTGCGGTCTGCGTCGGCAGGTGCAGGCGCCAGACAGCGGGTAGTGTGGGAGAGGGGGCAGCAGGGCCCGCGGTCTTGGTGTTGCTCTTCCGCGCGCTGGACTTGCAGAGCAATGATGCGCCGGGAGCTCGGCCGCGGCTTCAGGCGGAGGGCGAGGCCGGAGGAGCAGCGCGAGCTCAGTGCGCCCTCACGCCAGGAGGCTCAGAGGACAGCAGAGCGGAGCAGACACCCGTGGGTGGAAGAGTTACACTGTACAAGTACACTGAGCAGACTGGATATCTTTGGGGAGAACTGATGAAACCAAAAAACGAAAAATGAGGTTTTCAGACGCATGCTTGTGGGTCTCTGAGAACTTGCATTTTTCTGAGAACTGCATTTTTTATTTGTTCTCCCAAGTAAAATGTCATGAGGACGATAGAGCATGTTTGTGACTATTCCAGCTTGCGTTCAGTAGGGCTTGTGTTTACTCCGACGTCTTTAAGGCAAGACAGCAGAGCAAGAGAGAAAGCACGAAGAAAAATCCAGTTTAATCTTGCCATGTGGAAAATCCTTCTTAAATTCTTGATTGAGTTGAGAGGACAGAGCTTTATCCTGATTTGCACAGATATTAAGTAAAAACTGCAAGAGCTCTTCCTCAGAATGAGGAAGCCTGGAGAAGACACCTTGTCCCGCCAGAGCAGAGGCAAGGGGCCACATGCTCTCTTCACTCTCCACCGCCCACGCCAGGACTTCGCTTTCTAACAGTCTGTTAGAGCTGTGACCTGTGGCACCCATCCCAGATTAACACTCTTAAATCCACTCTCACACGGTGTCACACTCTCTCCCTGACCAACCCCCACCTTTCTGCCATCACCATGCTCGCGCTCACCATCCCAGTCCCCGTCTCCCTGGGCGCGGTCACAACCCCAATCCCCGTCTCCCAGGATGCGCTCACAGTCACCACCCCAGTCCCCATCTCCCTGGGCGCGATCGCACTCACATTCCCAGTCCCCATCTCCCAGGATACGCTCGCAGTCACCACCCCAGTCCCCATCTCCCTGGGCACGGTCACCACCCCAGTCCCCGTCTCCCTGGGCGCGGTCACCACCCCAGTCCCTGGCACGCTACGATCCTCAGTGCAGCAGAGGGGTTATTTTTGGCTCCCTGGACTACAAACTTCAATCCTCCATGGATAAAGCAGGAAGCTTCCGCTTTATTTATAGAACGTCTGCCGGCGAGTCACCTTTCCTCCGCCCAGGAGACAGAGGGGCGGGGGGAGGTGGAGAGATAGGCTTTATTGACTTGTATTGACAGAATGAGAAGGAGTGTGGGATCTGACGACTCCGATTCGATTTCCAGAAGCGGCCCCGAAGCTGAGCACTCAGGTGAAGTGGTCTACCCACTTACTGCTTACTCACAAACAACTCCTCCCCACAGTTTTCCCACGCGGGAAAGAGCAGCTTACTTTATTGGTCAGACTGGTCCTAAAACAGCTGCCCTCCAAGACTGCACAACGTCACCTCTTCACGACCCCACTCCGCAGGCGTGCTGCGGGAGAACCCCCGCTTGTTTCGAGTAAAGAGGGATGAAAGAGCTGCTTCTCGGGGGAAGACAAGCCTGCGGACGACGCAACAGGGGCTGACAGCACCTCGAGTGCAGAGAGAACCCTGCTCTGACCCAGCGTCAGCTGAAAGCTGCACAGACCCTTCATACGCATGACAGAGCTGCTACAGCCCTTCAGTGGGCTAAATCTATTTGTGACCAACATCTACAGTATATGCAAAGGAAAAGAGAACTCCCAAAATGTCACTAAATTTCCTAAGATCTAAACAACATTACTCCCGAGCTAAATCAAAGACCAAAACAACATATTTAATAAAAATAAAGCATTGGCAATTTCAGAAGCAAGCACTGATTTCCAGTGGAATGCCTGAAATGTGCCTTTTATTGTAAATGTGTCTATTTCCTCAGCCGCACAAAAGCAACAATACAGGAGAAAAAATGAAATGGCTGCAGTCAGGTTTCTGAAAAGCCGACGTCCACACTTCACCTCTGAAACGAGACCCTGATACTCTGTGCTTAGATATGGAAGCAGGGCTGCTTTGAAGAGGAAATTTAGTTTTCCCAAAGGAAAGATGGCCACTTTCTCAAAATCCTTTGATCTTTCTGTGGCTGGGGGTGGGAGCAGCACTGTGAGCTTCCAGTACATCAGTCCGCTCTGACAGAGAAGATTCAGCACAACTGTCACAGTTCCATGACTTCTGATGTTAAATTAAAGAGCTTGCCTCAACAAAAAACTTGCAGATCTCACACAATATGCTTCCCTGACAGAACCGGACTAGCAAGGGAGAAGTATAGCATTTCCTCCCAATTGTTTCTGGACTCTGGAAGAACAGGTTGAACAGGCTCCAGAACGGAGAGCCAGGAACCTGAGTGGCAACACTCTCCATCTTCAGCCACCAGAAGAGCTGGTTGAGCTGAGGAGTGAGAGGCGTTTGTGTGGTGTGCATGTAGAGCCGCCACATCGCGCAGTGACTCATGAGACGTGCTCATCCAGTTTGGCGAAAAGCGTTTTTTCAGTTGTTCCTACAAAAAAAAAACTCAGCCGACAGTCTAATCGTGCCAAGTCCATGCAGCACTGAATGAGATCAGCTGGTGATGATGGGGTGGAGCGCTGGCTCTGTGGCTCAGGATCTGAGCCTGTGGCTGGAAGGTTGCCGGTTCGTATCCCGTGGCCAGCAGAGGAACTGTACTCCGTTGGGCCCCTGAGCAAGGCCCTTAGACCCAGCTGCTCCAGGGGCGCTGTATAAATGGCTGACCCTGCGTTCTGACCCCCAGCTTCCTATCTGTGTGTCTCATGTAGAGAAAGTTTGGGTATCTGACAAGACAAATCCCCAATACAAGAAATTGTATATGGCCAACAAAGCGATCTCTTATGCGAACCGATTGATCCCGACTGTGGTGTCGGTATGGGGTAAGTCGTTAGCCAGGTGTTCCCAGGATTCTTTGGACAGTCTGCTCCTCCAGTGCTCGCCGGCTCTCCTGCTCTCCTCCGGGCTCTGACGAGCGACAGAACCGAGGCAAGAGCCACCGGAGCGAGGGGAAACCCGAGTTCAAGGACACTTCCGTCGCAAACACACAGATCAATGAAGATCTGGCTTCTGGCTGGAACACAAGCCCATTTCTTTGGATCTGAAAACGAGCAGCTCATGGGGGGCGTTTGGAAAGACCATGTCACGCCTGTCAGTGCCACAGCATGACTACCTCAACCCTCCAGCTTCTGAACGACTTCTCGCATTCACTGCGAAAATAAAGCGCTGCTTGTTTAATGGAAAATAGTTCCAAAAAGAAAAGATGATAACACAGAACTGTGCAAAGAGCGACGATAAACTTCGCTCAAGGCTTCCCTCCAAGTCAAGGGGCTGATGAATGCCAAGGCCTCGAACGAGTGCAAGTACTAGCTGCAGAAAGCCAGGGCACATGCGAGCAGCTCTGCACCAACAAGAAGGCCGGGAAGCCTCACTGCGATAAAGTGCAATT
The DNA here is from genome assembly GCF_040954835.1 of Lepisosteus oculatus. Lineage (NCBI taxonomy): Eukaryota > Metazoa > Chordata > Actinopteri > Semionotiformes > Lepisosteidae > Lepisosteus > Lepisosteus oculatus. The sequence goes on along the minus strand of NC_090721.1, from coordinate 11,304,024 downwards.
GTCAGTTTACAAGTCACATGAAAAAGGCCTGTCTGTGAGCTACACAGGATGCGAGAGAAACTAATGACTGCTTATTGATTTCAGCTCTGCCAACATGCTAATCGCTCAGAAATAAAGGCAATTACTGCAAGAATAAAGTCTCAGAAATTAAAGATTTAAGCACACCTGGTCAGCTGTCACACATCTGAGTTCTAGTCTCACTCTATTAGAGCACTGTAACGACTTTCATTAGATGCACACAAGCGGTGAGTGAATAATTCAGGACTCACTGATGAGACTGTGTGATACCTGACTGAGCACAGCTCTGCACACAGGCTCACAGAATCGACAGTCTTGATCAGAAGTGAGAGTTAGCTTCCTCACTAATTAAACACTCCGAAAGCCTGTTCCTAAAAGAAAGAAAAAAAACAGTAAATCTAACCTTGGCAAAGCCCAGTTAAGACCCTGACTTGTCAAAGGCTCACAAGGACAACAGCAATGCAGTCTTGATTTATGCTTTACAAACACCCTCCATTAAGACACTGTCACTGTGAATCCATGCAATTTAATCTGCCCCTGCAATCATCTTTGTCCTGACCTACTGTAGATGTCATTGAATTGTACAAATACTGCCCCAAAAATTATGACCACACAAAAAGTCTCGCTATTAATTATAACTGAGACTCAAAATAACCAAGTGAGAGCACTCAACAATCAACTGTAAACAGTTTTCTAAAGGATGAAACCGTAAATAAAGAGATGTTGTTTTTTTCACAAGACATTCTCGAAACATCTGTTATTGCAGAATTATGGTTCAGAGTTGGTTTTTAAGCTGTAATTAAACTGTGCAATGGTTTTCCGCCCAGCTGTGCCAAACACATCGCATCACTCTCGGTTTTAAGCGTGCAAGGCTATAGGAATCAGAATCCTGCATGAGGTTTCCTAGTATCATGATGACATTGACTTTTAATGAGTTGTTCAGTCATATCCTTGTGCTGAACCTAAATGAGATACAGTGGATGACTAGGGTCCACCTTCTCTTTCAAATTTTGAAAACTTCTCATCAGACTGATAAGACTCGTGTGTTGGTTTTCAAAGAGACAAAGATAAAACAGCACAGACTTTCTACAGCTTTACATCTATGCAAACTTTTAAAAAAAAATGAACCCAATGGCCATTTGGCCTTTAGACCACCTTCTTAAACCCTAAGGTGAGTTTCTAAACTGGGTGGTTTAACCATAAGAGTGCAGGAACTGTGTTACAGAGGCAACCAAATTATGAACCACTATTCTGTAGGAAAATTCTGTATGTGATCACAGACTTCCCCACAACACAACAAGCACATCCCTAGAGAAAGTACAGTTCCTTCACAATTAAAGCAAGCGTCATGTGCCCCAAGATGCCAGAGTATTATGGCCTTAAGCCTTGTTGAGTGTGCCGATTTTCACAGTCTTCAGACAGAGGCCACACTATTGAAAGTGAGCTGTTCTCATGTGCTTGTGCTAGAGTTGTGGACTCTGTACAGACAACCCCAGCAAATCCCTGATGTTTCACTCACTCCCAGTCATTAATCTCTCTAAACTAAACCCACACTCGAAGTCTCAAAGCTGCAGCTCAAACATGTGACAGTACCTCACTGTAAAGAATGAAAAAGAAGAAGGACGTTTAGTTGAAAAGGCAAGATGATCTCCAAGCCTGCCTGTGCAGCTTATTGCTAAGGTCTGAATGCCAAACACAGAGACATGAAGGTGTGTCCCGGTTGTAGGGATTCATGTATAATTAGCAGGTTAAAGTTGTCTATTGATTTTTCGAGCCGATACACTACCAAGGAGGGGCTTTGTACAGATTCCAATTGATGTGAGCACATTTCATTGAAAAAAAAAGTGTTGATTAAGAGTAACAAGATAATCACAGCAGGAACACTGCATTTTACTTTTTTTTTTTCCTAAAAGTATTCCAATATGGAAAAAACTTCGTTTTAAGAGAGAGCACCCAGAAAAACAACACTCGACACTTGGCGACAAGCTCCTGAGGCTGACACACATTGCTGAGAAGCCCTGAGGGAGTACTCACCTCCTCCACAGAAACTGGCAGGATCACCCGGCTGGAAAAGAAGGAAGGACAGAATGTTACAACCATGACTTCACAGAAAGCACAAACCCGCTTTTCGGCACTCCAGAGAGTACAAGAGGCAGCGGAGCCCTTAATAAACCTGTCAAAAGGTTGGCAAATGTTTCAAATACACCTGATAAAGTCAGGTTCAGAGCAAAGAACAGCAAATTCGTTTTTTTGAAAATGCAGCACAGGCCCGGGTGAGATTGCCAAGACCTCTCTTGAGAATTACATCCAACTGATGTTCCCAAGATGAAAACCGTAGGAAGCAAATAATTTCACGGTGGTCCTGCAGCCTGCGCAGTGCCAAGAAAGGGTTTGTCTTCTTGGAGTGGGCTGATCTGTTCCGCCTGATCAACCAAGGTGCTGGAAAGCAACATCGCGTTCAAGGCATCCTATGACACCCAGTTTCATTGAAAACGCAGAGGAGAGTTAAGGGTCACAAGTGATGAGCAACCGCAGGCTGGTCAACAGCAGCAGACAAAGTGAAGCAGGCACGAGGAGTATAAATACAACTTCCACCATCTTCCCTGGACACAACACAGATCTCCATCCTCCTGACAACTGGTGCTATTAGTGGGATGTGCAGTTCAATTCCACAAACCACTGCACTCATCTCAGCCTCAGCTGAAGGCCACCCTACTGGAAGACGAAATGGAAACCCTGCACTTCAGAAACCTGAAGGTGCACACCCCAACCTGCTCAAGCTGTACCTGGGGCCTGCAGATGCCTGGCAGAGTAATCAGTGAGGGAGTTACGTCTCTGAGCAGCCAGGAGCCCAGTTTTATTAAATGCAATTCTGCTGCCCACACACCTGGTACCCAAGTAGTCATCTCAGTCCTACAATGGGCAGGGTAGAGCAAGGATGTCCTACTCTAAGCGCACAGGCCTCTCGGAGAGCAGCCCACCAGCTGCCTCCCTGATCTCTGGCCGTCACTGGGAATCAGCAGAGACCTGCTTCCACTTCTGCAGAGGCTGCTGTGTCGGGGTTGTACAAACGCAGCCGAGTCACACAGAGGTCACCACATCCCCGCCTGAAAGAATAACCGCCCAGCAGCAATGCACACAAAGACACACACATGACTGCTAAATCTCTTGCAATAAATGTATTTTGTAAAAAGATATCCAATTTTGCAGCTTTGGCAAGAAAAAAAGATTCTGCAGGGTGCCGAGAAAGTAGCTGGGTTTAGCTCAAACTAGTGTATAATAGCAATTGTGACAAATCCAGCAGCAAAGCTCGTCATGACCAGGGAGAGTTCCGCATCGACAGCCACACGTCACAGGAAGGCTCTGACCTCACCTCCGTGCCAGAGAGAGTGCAGCACTACGCCAGGGTGTGAAACAGCCAGTCACCTGCAAATGTAGTGCTACATGGTGCGGTTTTCGCAAGGCAGAACTTCAAAAGTCAGGATCATGTTGAAGACAAGCAGCTGGTGCACAATGGGAAAGAACAGGCTTGGGATGCAAATATAATCACTGTATCGCACTATATTAACAGCAGGGCTCCAGCCTTAAATTGCTGCAGCATCTCTCTCTAAGAGACTCGGCTCACTCAGCTGACAGTGCGCGTCTCATATTTATCCATCTGCACATTTTAATTTCATGTTTGTTGATAAGGGCTGGCAGGTAGGAGAGCTTCATGTTGACGCTGTAAGAGAAACTGCGGCTGTGACTGTAGAAGTGTCATCATCTGTGACACAGCAACACCAGTTAACTACCCACCACATGACACCAAGATCATGCTACACCCAGAAGCTCCAAAACAACAGTATTTCAGGGTCCTTTTTATCCATCTGCTTCTTAATGCAAGGTTATTTTTAAACCTTACAACCTTACAGAAAAAAAAAACGTGGCATCAATTGAAAGGTGGCATTGTGGACAGGAAACTTGTGAATCTATAAATAAATGGTGTTGATATGAAGAGCAACACCGAAGGAACACTAATAATTTCATGCCTGGCCCCCACACAAACACCTGAATCAAAGGTGGATTATTACAGCGCACAAGCAAGGTTATTTTATAGGCAGGTGCTAATATAGGAGCCCTGAGGAAGTTCTCCTTTTGTCAGCAGGCAAAATGAGCTTCACATGAGCCTGACTCCTCCCTCGCTCGGCGGCAGGAGAGGCGGGGAGTCTATTTAAATAACCACACCCATGCTGCGACGTAGGCAGCTGTTCCTGGCTCAGCTGCCCTGCTGCCTGGCAGCCGGCGCTTTCCTGCGGTTGGAGACGGATCTGTGGGCTAACGTGTCCAGCCCGTCGTCTCTCTTGATACTGGGAGGACCATCTGGAAACATAAATCCAGTTATTCTGGCAACGTAGAGAGAAGTTGTGATTCATTTAAAAAATCCTGACGGTGGACCAGACCCAGCGCCACGGGGGGGCAACTGAACTGCCCCGCCCCCTCGGATTTGGATGAAAGGATTTTTGAACACTTGCGCTACTTAACTTGCGCCCTACAAAATAGTTGTACTTTGTCAATGGTCAGATAACTACACTAACCCAGAATTAACAGTCCAGGAACGACACCTATTACACAGTGTCTATGTTACTGGGTGTCGACATTATTACGGTCTTGTTTGCTCAGGTGGACTGATTCCTTGCAGTAGTTTATCCTTATACTTACAATCGTTATATAACTAGGACTGTAGTTATAGACGTTCGTGCTTCCTGTTGGTTTTACACCTATTTTTTCTTAACGATTCAGAAGCTCGTTACCGTCGATGTAGCTGCACAAATGAGCGCACGTGGTATTTTGTCGCTCCAGGCACTGATAATCGCGAGAGGGCTGATGAATGTGAAACTGTACGACATCGCTAAATACCAGACGGCTCGTCGTTATCTTCTATCATGAATCACTAATCGGTGGCATGGTTGCGAGATTTCACTTGGGTAGTAGAATTTCAGACGCCCCCCTACAGATTTTTGCCCTGGCACCTGCAGTGGAGACCCATTACCAGTAATCAACTGGGAAGTCCCAGTTTTACTATATGACCCTAAAGAGCAGGACTAAAGAAACCAACCTCAAACACCCCTGGCATCTCCCAGCCAGACTGTCCACATCAATACACACCCCCAGGTGTGACACATCAAGCTCTGTGTGACTGCAATACTACAATGCCTCTCCTACAACCTTTCAAATGTGCTGGCGAAATTTGTCAAGATGGAAAAGCTCCAGCAGTGAGCAAGAAATATTTTTGGAAGGTGATAATAGGATTGAACGATAAGGTTTGGCTCCCCACAGTACTCTAAACTCTACATCAGCTTTTCTGTACTATTAGAAAAAAAGAACACTATTATCCTCAAAGTTATATCTTCCCTTTCTTCCCAAAAAGCATTGCTTTTAAACACTTAGAGACTCTTGCTAAGAGGACATCAGCCCCCCAGCAATTTTCTCACACTGCTGTCTGTCCCTGCAGCTGCAGGCTAAACGGCTCCCAGCGCTTCAATGTAAAAGGCAATTCAAACCTCATCCATTCTCCTTCTTCGTACAGGATCTAAATATTTTATTAATACAGTAATAAATGTAACAAGAGACGCCGGCTGCCTGCTGTATCAGCAGCGCCTCAGTGACAATGCCTCCTGTTTAATATGTGCTGCTAGGGTAACAGGGGCACGGAGCACAGCAAGGGCCAGGCAAGGCGTGTACAGTTAAATCACTGGAGCAGGAACACTCAGTCAGCATCAGCTCTTCCAGACACGCTAAGGATCATTGCGGAAGCTCATTCACACTTATGAGCTTCAACTAGTCAAAGAAAGTGAACACACAGGGCCCTACAGACACGCCCGACGCCCGAGAGAGTATCACCCCAAGCCCAGCCTTCACTACAGGCGCAATCAGGGCATAGTACAGGAAGAGATTCATCAAAAAAGGGTGTGGAACTAGTACAACTCACTGTCAAGAACCCTTAAAACAAACAACTGGATGATGAATGAGTTTTAGTGTGTCAAGAAGGGTAGTTTGCCCCCCTCCTCTGCATTGCTCAGAACCAGTCTGGAACAAATGACCTCTGATCAAAAGAAAAAAAACAGAAAGCTTTCTCTCTGCCTCCAGTCCCTGCTACGTGGGCTGAGGAATTCACCAGCTTCAAAAACGTCCAAACCGGTCTCACTGGTATCGCTCCGTCAGGGAGCACAGCTCGTACTCACCTGGGGGGGAAACTGGGTCGGCCAGCGTGATGCAGGCCCTTCACCTGTGTCAGTAAGAGCATTGGGCTTAAATAAGATTAGCAGCCTGCTCGGACAAACGGACACAGCTCATTATCCCAGTGGGTTGACAGGCGTAGGCAGTGAGAGGAAAGTGAACACAGAAATCGACACAGACAGGCCAGGCAGCCTGGACACAAAAAAAGGGAGGAATCACCAGCTGACTGATCCCAGTCCAGACCAACAGACCAGTATCACGGCCAGACTGCAGCCAGCTGCTGAAGTACCTCAGCCAAGCTCGTATGCATCTGTACTGACCACGGCCAGATAGTCCCGCTGGTTTCCCTTCCTGCGTCCTTGGGGAATCGCCAGCTTCTCCCGCCAGGAATTCTGGCTCTAACCCAGGACAACACGCGGGCAGAGGCCAGCTGCCCTGCGACATGGTCAAACACATCATTCTTATTTTCCTGCAGGACCCCCAATCGCCCCCCCCATGCCAAGCTAAGCTCCATCATCGGAATATCCACCAACATATGCAGAACCCAGTCACACCCACATTTTGGATTCTAATTCAGCTCTTAACAAACATGCCGGCACTCGACTTTTGAAAGGAGTCAGAACAATCCAACTAATGTTTGCAATTGACTTTTCAAAGTAACTCGTAACGTTCAAACTACCTACTGCTATGGGGATTGCTACCCTATCTTGGAGGCGAACTTTGTCACGTTAAAATTCCTCCAATTACAGCCCAGCTTCAGCTCATGCTGACTGCCAACACGTCTGTCTGCAGCTGGATACGGACTCTCCCAACAGCCTCAAACTTTGTTCCCGGGTCCCTCAGAGACGTGACGGGAATTGAAATGAACAGAAAAAACGAATACGATCATGATATGACATTTTCTGGCACCACAGACATGAACTAGGGGAGCGGCGACACCTTCTCCTCCCAGGGCTGGTGAAAAAGTAAATACCAGGCTGGGAGGTGGAGACGCACCGCACTCAGAAGCGCTCCAGGGGTATGGAACCTGATTCTCCAGGACACGGGAAAAACACACCCTGGTGAACGGCCTCTTTTCTCTTTCCGCTTCTATTCCCAGTTTCTTAAGTGTGTTTAACAAATGGAAGTCCTTTTCCGTCAGCCTTCATTTTCTATACCCAGCAGGCCCACAAGCGCAGATCCCGAGCCACCGCTTTAAAAAAAATTGGGGGCGGAGCGCTGGCTCTGTGGCTCAGGATCTGCGCCTGTGGCTGGAAGTTTGCCGGTTCGAATCCCGCGGCCGGCAGAGGAATCCTACTCCGTCGGGCCCCTGAGCAAGGCCCTTCGCCCCAGCTGCTCCAGGGATGCTGTATAATGCTGACCTGCGCTCTGATCCCCAGCTTCTCTCCCTGTCTGTGTGTCTCATGGAGAGCAAGTTGGGGTATGTGAAAAGACACATTCGTAATGCAAGAAATTGTATAGGGCTAATAAAGTGACCTCTCTCTAAAATATGACCCGTTCTGTTGGCCTACAGTAGTCAAGGCCTTTTCCCACACAGCTTGTAGGAGGTGCAGTCAGCTGCAGGTGCCTCATGAGTTATTTAGGAGCCTCGAGGCAGACGGGTCAAAAGCAACTGAGTCTTGAGACGTCACCTTATAGCCTTCTAAGCACTGTTCCAATCCAGACAGGTCCTGACAGAGGCAATGCAATGGGCAGGCCAGCTCAACACTGAAACACGGACTTGTATAAACAAGTACACAAGCAAATCGAGAGGCAGTGCCCGTGGAACTGTGGGAGCCTATGAGGCGCAGGTGGATGAGATCTGCCCTTCGAGAACGAGCAGCACCTAACAAGCTGGACAGAGCGGTTATCCAACATTTCTAATTGTCATTTGTTAGGGGCTTCTTAAATCCTGCACGTTCACGTCATTTACTTTTTAAGAGGCGTGTAATTTTACATGAACACTACAGACGTCCACAGGGGTCAAGTGAACTGCCCCGTGTATCGAGTGGCAGCGGGGCCCTGTGTCCTGTGTCCTCCGTCTCAAATGTCACCTCGGGCCGGGGCCTTCCTCATCTCATCTTCCTCAGCTGCTGTCCTCTGGGGAGCAGGAAGGACAGGGCAGCACCAGCCTCCTGTAGCACATTAGGGTTTGTTTGTTTTTTTAAAAAGGTGCTACAGCAACAAACGTCAATGATGAGAAGAGGGTTGACTTTTGGATAGTGTGTGCATCAGTGAATCTAACGCAGCACACCACTGGAGTTAAGAGAGAGGAGAGAGACGGTGAGAGGAGGGAGACACAGGCTTGCAGAGCACTCCTGCCTTCAGAGCAGACGCTGCTCCGCCGTTAACACAAGGGCATTTTCTCACACGCTGTGGAAAGACTGGCCGTTGCCTCAGAGAGCCGCAGAGTCCTCTGGCCCCTGCCTGCCTCAGGCCTGAGCGAGGTGTTCGCTGCTGACAGGACCTCAACTCAGCAGCCACAACACGGTCAGCTCAAAACACACCACAAAGACCATTCCCTCGCGACACGGCACAACTGTAACACACTGGCAAACATTTTCTGTGTTCATTGAGGTGGTTTTTACAGAAAGAGTTCGGTTAGTAAATAATTTTAGCGTTTAGAGGAGATTCGTGCTCCACTAAATTCTGGTGTCTTGTCTTTGGAGAGACACTAATCGGTCACCTGTTTCTGCACAACAGGCACCATGTCCAGCACGGCCACACACCGGCTCAAGGGCCGGCGGTGCCGGTAGGATCAGAGCCGGACAGACGCCGGCCGGGCGTCCCGTCGCGCTCGGACCTGCCAACTCCACGGAGTCGCGGCACCATCAGTGACTTGTGTTTGCTGAACGTTCAAATGAAGTTCAAGGACAGATTCCTGCTAGCAGAATTATTATATAATCTAAACAGTAGAACGAGAAGGACAAATCCCCCGCTGACTTACAGAACAGTAATAAAGCAGCGACTGTGCTTTGTTTTTTCTAAATTATGGCTAAAATAGACGAGTGGCCTGTAATGTAAAAGGATATTTTGACTGTTCCTAAAGCGCCGTGACTACAATAACATTGTCCCTGGGGCAAACAAACAGCCCCCCTGGACTCGGTTACCCCGCAGGAAGAGCAGGACCAGCCCCCGGCAGACCCACGCGTGTCCGCCCCGAGCGCGGCTGACCGACCACACCGGAGCCCCCGCAGGCTGAGCTCTCGGTCCCGCTCGAAAGGGCAGCCAGAGGGCTTGTCCTGACAGCTGGGCTCAGACTCAGTATTCAAATATACGAGTCCGGTTAAACAGGAGACACGTTCCCTTCCTAACCAGGGCCGCTGTAGAAATTCATTCATTCCAGTTCACCTCCGCCTCGCCGAGCGGCCAGACACAAGCGAAAACACGCCGATACTCTTTCTATTATTACTACTAATAATAGAAAGAGTATCATGAATGATATTAATATTACAATGAAAAATCATCACGTTTGCAACCTCCCCGCAAGCACACAAGCCGCCTACACGGGAACAGCGGACTGAATCAAAGTCAAGTTTAGCACTGAAGCCGCGAACACAAATTTCCCCGTGAAGAATTCCCTGAATTCCCACAGACGCTGGGGTTTGTACTTACAACTCCTTGATGATCATTCTTGCTGCCTGTGTGTTTGCACGGCGTACCGGCAGCTCTGTCAGGCTCTTCGCAGACGCGGATCTCCGTCTCCTATCCTCTCATCCCGGGCTGTATTTTCCTCAGTTTCACTTCCTGATTGGAGCGCAGGGGGGCGCGGCGCCGCCAGGGCGGCCACGCCCCCTCGCCGACACGACGATGACGTCGGCAACCGGTATCGGGCTTTAAGGTCACCGTGGCAACAGCTTTCCTCGTTCTGAGGCCTGATGTCATGATGTCACGGCCACAAAAGAAAGCTTTGATTTGAAATCCTAATCCCAAATCCTTTAAGATGCACATAGGCGAATGCGATCCGCATTTCCTGTGAATGATTCTCATTGTAACATTTTATTTACGATTCGGTGCTTTGCGTTTATGTAACGATTCATACTAAACCCCGCCTAAATACAGCATTCTAAGATCTCTGTCACTGTTTTTATGAACAGAAAACACGACTGTTGCTTTAAGTAGAGTGACGTCCTTCCAGCACAAATACGGATAGCACTGGTTTCACTGTAGTATGAAAGCACCGGAGTAAAATCAGTGTTGCAGAAGCCGGTCATGATCAGTATAGTGAGATGTCATCTTCCTCTTGATTGATTCAACAGCTTCATTAATGTTACAGTGCTGGTACTGAGAATAATGTGTTATGTTTTCATAACATTCATAATGCATTAATATTGCATGATTTTGTCTCACCAATTTACAAATATGTATTTAGGTTTAATCTGAAAATCTTTAAATGGCAGGCACCAGGGGGTTCCTTGTTTTTCCACAAGTCTGGTTTTGGAAAGGTTTGGAACCCGTCTGTGATTTCTAAGAAGCTTACAGGATAACTACACTTATGTAAACTTGTTATTTCAGAAGCAAAACCTTTTAGTCAGCCTTTGTTTTCAAGTACTCGGGCGTATTAATCGGGTTCTGGGGTCTGCATGACGTCTTGTTTCCCGGCTGCAGTTTATTAATAATAATAATTGCTTACACTTATATAGCGCTTTTCTGGACACTCCACTCAAAGCGATTTACAGGTAATGGGAATCCCCTCCACCACCACCAGTGTGCAGCCCCACCTGGATGATGCACCAGTACTCTCCCCACACACCAGCTCTCAGTGGGGAGGAGGACAGAGTGATGAAGCCAGTTCAGAGATGGGGATTATTAGGAGGCCATGATTGGTAAGGGCCAATGGGAAATTTCGCCAGGACGCCGGGGGTTACACCCCTCCTCTTTTCGAGAAACGCTCGGGGATTTTTAATGAGAGTCAGGACCTCGGTTTTACGTCTCATCCGAAGGACGGCGCGTTTACAGTATAGTGTCCCCGTCACTATACTGGGGGATTAGGACCCACATGGACCGCAGGGTGAGCGCCCCCTACTGACCCTTCCAGCAGCAACCTTAGTTTTCCCCAGGAGGTCTCACATCCAGGTACTGACCAGACTCACACCTGCTGAGCTCCAGTGGGTTACCAGCTATGGAGAGCAGCACTGTAGACTCCGTCCCCGGTAGTACCCAACACCCGACCAATAAGCACAAGGCACTATAGTAAATAGTGTCTCAGATGCTCTTTGACAGTCTCCGGTGTTACTCTTTCAAATGATCCCACTTTCAGTTTTAAGCAACCTCAGGGACTAAAAGGACTGTCTATACAGGTTATGGTAAGTAGGAACCTTGATCCTGTGGCTAAAATGTGTTCTTGTGTCCCCGTGGCAGACGGGTTTCTCCCGTGCCTCCGTTATCAGCAACACACCCGCACAAGCGCATACAGTGTGCATACAGACAACGATTAGCCTGGGAGTGAACTCCAGCACACAGTGGGAGTTCACCGTGCAGCACGCGGGTGAAAAAATCCTGTTGAACACGAGAAGAACATGCAGACGCCGCACATACTACATTCCAGTCGAGAACGGAGCTCAGGACCCCAGAAATAAGCGCTCGCAGCCCAACCGCCCTGTCCCCCACGCTTCGAGCACCGAACTTCATGAACTCCTCCATAGTGTTAGAAGGTTTATCAATTGTGCAAGGCTGCCCTCCGGTGGGCAAAAGGGGCAGATTCTTATTTTTATTTGCCGTGAGCTCTAACTTCACTTTATGGTATGTTCCTCCAAGCCCACTAGATAGAAGGACCCTCATGATTTCCTGTCTTCGGGGGGAGGTTTGGGTTTTGGTTTCTCTGTATTTACTGTATATAGTGAATATTACAACATGTTTTAAGAATTACTAGATGTTTAAATGTAACTATAATAATAATAATAATAATAATAATAATAATAATTGCTTACACTTATATAGCCCTTTTCTGGACACTCCACTCAAAGCGCTTTACAGGTAATGGGGATCCCCTCCACCACCACCAGTGTGCAGCCCCACCTGGATGATGCGACGGCAGCCATAGTGCGCCAGAGCGCTCCCCACACACCAGCTAACTAATTGCCAAAATATCTATAGAACAGATGTAACCTTTGTGGCAGAAACTAGAAAAAATGATCAACTTGAATGGGTCCCTTTTCACAGGCTAAACGGAGAGGTGTACTTGAGTGAGCTGAGCCCATTTTACACTTTGCAGTTGCGCCTGTTAACCAGAAGAGGGAGCTCACCACAAGCATGGGGGTGTTCTTGCGGTGTTACTGGCCGTGCTCAGGGCAAAAATGAGCGCAGTACTAAATATTCCCTTTTATTGGTCAAAAAAGAAGATAGACACAAGCGGCACATTTTTAAACAAATTACTTTGAGCTTATATTTATTTGTCATATAAGTGATTTTTTTCTAGATGAACAATAAAGACTAGAATCATACAAGAAAATACATTAAATGACCAAGAGTTAAAAAAAACTAAAAAGAGAACTTTCTCAAACAGTGACGATTGTTATAAAAGAGTCAGTTACTGAAATGCATATATGTAAAAAAAATTGACACGTGAGAAAACAAGATTTTTCAAGTGAATAATCGCACAAAAACATAGTTGGAAAAAGAGTACAACAATCACAACCACACAAAACTAGCAGTGTCATTTGAAATCCATCTTGCCTGCCGGTGGAGTTAGTCTGCTCCTGCTGAGACTAACCCTTTGTATTCTGATACACAGCAGTCCCGTTGCAATATCAGTTCAAAATATCAGTTCTTCAATACTAAACCAGGTTGTCTTTTTGAAACAGAAAAAGAAGACATGATATGAATGCTGATGACATGAAAGTGCTGATCTCAAGGAAAATAAATATCCACATGCGTCCCATCCAATTCCCGAGCCATCTCTCTGTCACCCACGAGGTCAGTGGGAAGGGTGCTGTCCAAGCCACATATGAGGCTACAAGCACATGGGAATTGATCCAGAAGAAGAGAACTCCAGGCACTTCAGCACATGGTCAGTGTCTGTGAGGCCTGGCCTGCCCAGACACACAGTATTCAATGTTAACAACACTACCAGCTGTGCTGTAAAACACACATGAATTACATCACTGCAGCCCATCTGCGTATTAATGTGTATTGCATACATAATGTTAAAGAAAATACTATCAATGGCTACAGGAGGTGAACTAATTCAACACAGCTTCAATGTTCCAAGAGCTCGGCTGATCTCTGACACCAGTTCCCCACAGGGCAGACCTCTCACAGAGATGTAGACCAGTCTGCACATGAATTTATTCTGATCTTTGCGTTTACAACTGAAATATTCCCATGCAGCTGTCTTGAAAGAGGTGGGACGGTTTACATTCGAAGAGAGATTGCAGGAGATCTAGCCAACAGGGAGTTTTACAGACACCCCCTGTAGAAAGTGCAGCAGCACAGAGCAGATGTGGTTTTGTAGGCTTTTGCTGGTCTTTTATACTTTTTAGACTGAGAACCAGTACCAGCAAACTAAAGGGAAAAGTTAAACATAGAAAAGTCATCAGAATTAACAGTAGTCTCAAAAGCAGCTACTCCAGAATAAATGAAATGATGAGTATCAAGTTTTCAAGTTTATGACTTTAACTACTGAGAATGAACAAAGTTGTATTCTGCTGTAGCTAATGAAATCATATTGCACAATTCCTCAACAGCTGAAAACACTGTTTTCTTTTGCTGAAAGGCAAGTTAATATAAAGTGAAAAGTGCACGCGTCACCACAGCTGCAGAAACACAAGCACTCGTGTTTGGTCAGAATGCAGTGCAGGGCTAGTTTGGCGGATACCTGCTCCCAGTTAAGGTGCATGTGTGCGGGTCACAAGGGATCGAGGAGCTGCAGGAAGCCCGCAGTGAGCAGCAGAGCTCTGGGCAGCTGCATGGCTACAGTGCGAGAGGTCTGCTCTGATTCAGCAGGAGGCACGAAGCATTCCAACACATACAGGTGACATTCTGTTCATCACAGAAACCCCACACCAAGCAAAAAGGTAGTTGAAGCCCTTGCTGTTCCTTGTAAAAAGTCAGGAATCCTCTTATTAGCCTGAAAGGATCACAAAACACACTCATTTCTAATGGCAAAGTCAGAAACAAAGCTTCTTGGCTGATCATTTCAGACAATTCCCCGGGCAAAAATAACAAAAGCTTTTTTTTCTGTATGAGAACATTACTTGACTATTTTGAAGTTCACTTTTCTGTTGGCTTCATAAAAGTAAAGGGGAAGGAAATGGCTTTATTCTTAACTTCCTATTTTGTTGAATTCTCTAGAGAGTTGTCCACAAAAGTGACAACTGAAAGGGAAACACGTGGCGTTTTTGTTTCTGGATATGGCTATGACATTCCAAGGAAGAGATTCCAAACAAAGTACCAGGCCGAAAGAGTTTCTATTCAAAGGGACTCTCTGAGCTCAGAAATACACACCTGTGTAGGTGGCAGGGAGGGTCTGGCTGTACTCAGAGCCAGATCTAGTTTTTAGAGTAAGTTTCACAGCCTTATGCATTTCCATGACAGGAAGAAAAGAATGAATTTGCCCTTGAATAGAAATCTGGTTTGGCCTCCTGCTTTATAGTTTTAAAGCAGACGTGGCAACAGAACGTCTTGTGTTTAACCATTATTTGTGAAAATGAACTGAGAATGGCAGACAAGCCCCGGAGAAGATGAATACTCAGCCCCTGACATCTTTGGGTGTAGACCTTAGGCTTTCCTAGGGCATTGCAGTCAAACACAGCCCATTCCAAACTGGGACACCAAATTAGTGCTGCAAGCCTGCTTTCATAAGAATAGTACAAAGTGCAAACAGGTGGCAGGCACTTAGCAGCTAACACAGTGATCCATCTGGACCACAGGCTGTTAGGCTGGCACGGTAAGGAAATTGTGGGTGTACAGACAAATTCATCTTGGCTTTCCTCCTTTTCAATATAAGAGCACACTGAAGTTTTCAAGTGCCTCTGAAAAGAAATAGTAGTGCAAATGTAGCACCCAGTGAAAACTGCGGTTTACTACGAGACATGCTGTGTATATATAAATTGTGTATTGCGAGTGTCGCGTGGCTACTGTAATCTCACAGTCTGGGAGCTTCAGAAGAGAGACAGTTTAAAAAAAAGGGAAAGACAATTTTCTGGGGGGAGTGCTCATCGTGGACTTTGAGAGAAACCTGTTCTGCGTCTCTGTGCTCCCCCAGTGCCTTTTTAATAAAAATCCATAAAGGAGGTTAACACAATTGTGGCAGAGATGAGGAGCTCTTGAAAGGGGAAGCAGTGTTATTCAAAATCATGACAAAGGACGATTTCTCTGCACACCCGTCAGTGGCCTGTACTGGCGCTGCCCGGTGTCCAGTAACACCTGACAGTGCTCTATGTAGTAGGTGCAGAGAGCCCTGGCTTTCAGTGCCCAGGAAACAGCTTTTAACTTTGATTGACCCACTCCAGGAGTGTTAAGGGTCCTCACAGCTGGAGAGGACATTCGGATGTCCTGGATAGACACGCGGTGCCCGTCATCAAGAAGGGCAGGTTATTGCAGTGAAGGAGAAGGACACCTGCCTGGACAGTATAGCCCTCCAGGCTGTTATAGCCCCGGATGACTGGTGTGTTTCTCCAATCAAGATTCACATACCCACGTTTCTCCTAATGCAATGTTTCATCTACATATACCAGGCCATCAGTTACAACGGAAATCTCAAAATATATTGCAGATAAATACAATAGAAATAACCTACAGTTTATATAGAAATAGAGGGAAAAAACTAACATGATAAAAAACATAAATTTAAAAATGACCACAGATATACTGGACAAAACAGTTTTATCAATACACACTGACACATCATGAATCCGCCTTATTTGGTAGTGTCTGCAGGTTTTGAAGTATTATTGCTTGCAAAGTGTGTAGTCATTAATTTTCACTTTGAAAACCTCATTTAGCTTCGTGATGTGGTATACAAACAAACAGGCCAGAGCAAGCCAGCATACAACATTGCCCAAATTACTCTTGCTTAATCAGAAACCTCTATGAACCATATATGGCACGGGCAGCCTATCCTGTATTCGGAGTGACACGTGTATTGGGCAGCTCGCTACACAGCCAGTCAGGTGTGACCTGCTGCACTGGAAGCACATGATTGCAGAGAGACTCAAGCTGCACAGTGCTGATGCTACAGTCAGAGGAGGGGCTCCTGCCTGTGTCCTGGCTCGAAAAGC
The DNA here is from genome assembly GCF_040954835.1 of Lepisosteus oculatus. Taxonomy (NCBI): domain Eukaryota; kingdom Metazoa; phylum Chordata; class Actinopteri; order Semionotiformes; family Lepisosteidae; genus Lepisosteus; species Lepisosteus oculatus. Next base: position 11,287,591 of record NC_090721.1, on the reverse strand, counting down.
CCCATGGGCTCTCAGCACACAGCGCCCTGAAGCAGGAGGGACTGCAAACACCTGGCTGTGAAGCTCATTTCTCACCCCTGTCAGTACAGGGAAAATGGGCTTTTATCTAGTCTAAAAGAGCTTCCAAAAACTGCACCATGTTTATGGCTGTCAGAACAAAATGCTGCAAATCTACATCCTGAAAAACAGAGCATTTGTGTCAACCTCACCTACACTGAACTGCATGAAAACAGACTTCATCTGGATCATGTCTGTTTTGCACAGTTCAGTTCTTCTCAGATTGCTGTATTTAATGTAATTGTTAGTTTGTTTTTCTAAATAGTTTGAAATTAAGTATCCGTATTCAAAACCAAGCATGCAATGCTGCATATAAGGAATAATCTCTGATTAATTTCCATCAGTAAGACCCTGAATCAGACATTCATCTATACTGACGAAGAGATCACTTCGGATCACTGCTGGAATGCAGCTTGTTGGAAGTCATATTTACAGATAGGCGTCATGGTTGTGGCACATCATTTGAGAAAACGAGATGCTCCTGGAGTGGTGAGGGCTATCTCGGGGGGGTTGACAGCTGAAATACGTGACCCTGTCTGGATTTTCTCTTTGAATTGAAATGAACAAGCCTGTTCTGCATGAGGATCAATCACAGCACCACACGGATCCCCTTTCCGGTTATAACTGATGGAGATGTTCACCCCTGGCACCGAAAACAGCCACCTGCTGCTTTATTAATGACAGCAATGCCTCAAAGAAGCAGTCACTACGTGAAAGGGATCGATAGCTATTACTGTTATGTATCGTGCAAACTCTGCTCTTAGCAATGTTTCTTTATTAACAAATTGTCTGTGTCTACAGTACCAGTTCAAAGAAGAAGTGATTTAGCACCTGTGGTTTCTAGCAGAGTGGCGCATGCCTTGGCCCCTGTCTGTGGGGAAGTGCACACCCACTGACACAGCACCGATTACCAGCAGTGTGCCGTGATGCTCTGAGCACTGTGGAGTGTTCTTCTGCCAAGGGGCATTATTATTCCTGGCATACTCAGGCAGAGGGGTGGCCATCACCCCCATGATCAACAATTAAAAGATCTTTGCAATAGCCAGAGAGATCATCTTTACCACAGCTCGGTGGTCATTTGCCCTGATCTTACATGCACATAAGCAATAACACGTCTGCTTTAACCGTGCCGTTCTGTGAAAAACGATTACAAGCTCTGCGCTGCTGGCCGAGGCCGATGGGTGCTGCAGGTCACAGCTGGAGCTCATTGCTATCGCCTTGCACTCAAAAGACTATTAAAGAGGGACATGGCTCTAGAGTCGATTGTTTCCCGTTGTTGTACGAGTGGTTTTTTCATTTTTTAAGCATGAAGCTCGACTGTCAAACAGCTTCAGCTGTTCATTATGCTGCAACACAGCAAAAGCTGCTCCTTTCAGAACAGACCCTGTGTGCCACCAAGTCGTTCTTAATACACACGTCATCTCAGTTTAATCATTTAGACCTACCGGCTCCTTTATTGTCTTAAAATGATCCTTTTCTATATAAAAAAGGTTTAGCACCAATATTGAAGAAGACTATTAATCACTTTTGTGGAAAACCACAAACGGCACTAGGTACAGCTTTCCTTTTCAGTGTGTTTGTGAAATTCCTAACAATTTTAGAAGCAAAATTCCCATTCTTGCACTCTATTACTGCTCATGGCCTCTGTAAGAGAATTCTTTTATCACACTGCAGTTCAAGAGGTATTGCAAAGATCTAAAAAAGTCTGCAGTGGTTTTGGCTGACTTTTGAAACAAGCCCCTATACTGTGAGTTGGTTTGGAAAAGATTACAAAAAAAAAAAAAAAATACTCAGGTTAGTTTTAGGCTCTTCCTTTTTTTAAAAAAAAACTGGCAGTGCCCTCTGAACTTCACAGTATATGCCCCAGTTAAAGTCCTACAAAACTAAAATGAAACACAGAGGATACAATTAAGAGAGAACCTAACACTCAGCCCAACGAGGTTGGCTGGTTCCTCCCAGAATTCCCCTGGCTCACCCGGGTGCCTGAGTCAGCCCTGCTCAGTCTGGTCTCCAGGGGCCGTGCGGGAAGTGGCGCTGTGAAGGGGTGTCATGGGAAGGGTGAGTGAGTGCGAGCGGAGTGAGGGACAGTCACGCGGAGGACACCATGTGACACCGAGAGTCCTCTCTCTCTCCCCCCCCCTCCCCTCTCGGGGACTTTACACAAAGGCTTCGTGCGCACCGCTGCCATTGATCTTCAGGAAGATCTTGGCGTCCTCCGCCTTCTGCTTCCTCTTCCTCACCAGCTGCCGGCGGAAGCAGAGCAGGTAGAGTGGCAGGCAGAAGCCCAGCATGCTCAGCCCCAGCAGCCCAATGTTCACCTGTTGGGAGACAAAGAGTGGGTCAGCGAGAAGCTTCCCAGCCAACCGAAGGCCACATCCCGAGTCCTGCGTTCAATCCATGTCACAATGATCACAGAGCGGGCAAGGGGCGGGCTGTAAAGAACCGACGCCCCAACATGTCTCAAAAGGAAAGATGCCCACCACGAATTCAATCTCAATATTCAGGTCTGCCAAACCTGGAAAGAAATGTCCCCATAAAGCAGCGTTTCAAGCTCGACACCGAAGACATGACTGAAAATGTCTTCCCATGAGGAGCAGCAGGAGTCTGGAAGAAACTACCCGTCCAGCTGCTGGATCCAATTCTCTGGGAAGTTCCAGAATCAGGCTACAGGATAACTAAGATGAATGAGCCACCAGCATGCTGCCCACAAGCTCGGTCAAACAAACGGCCGCCTCTTATTTAACTTGTCTTGTGTTGCTCTGCCTATGGGATACGGAAAAGTTACTTTTAAAAGTTGTCTAAGGCATTCGTTTTTTTAAATTAATAAGAAATTATGAGAGATTTGTCTTTTAGGAGGCAACGTAGTACTTTATTTATGTAATTATACACGTCCTACGTCGATCATTTTGACTGATGACTTGTTAAAATGGTTTTCCCCCCAGCATCTTGACCATGATAAAATGTAACCCTTGCACAAGTTACCACCCGCTTGGGCTCCGTTTAAAGTAACCGCCCCCGAGGGGCACGAGCGCCGACGTCGTACCCAGAGGGGGTCTCCGTTCAGGGGGCCCATCATGGCCGTGAAGAGGGGCTGCTGCAGCAGGGCGAAGAGGGCGCTGATGAGAGACTGCATCCCCGTCAGGCTGCCAAACTGGGTGGAGGGGTACCTGCCAGGGACAAGGGGCGGGTTAGGGTGGCAGCACGGGCCCCAACCAGCAGACTGTCACGCATTCCGCACGCACCCACAAACACCGTCACATTCCCACACGCACCCCCTCACGCCACAACTAACCTTCCCATTGCCTTCCACTCCTGTCACCCTCCTCTTTTCCCTAACCATCGCTCACGAATTCCAATTCTCTTTGGAGCTCCCTAGTGCGCGCCCCCTTCTTCTTTCAGGTTTTGATCTCATTGTTGCTTCCTGGACTCTCGCTAGTTTCTGACCTCGTCTCTGCCTTTGCGATTTGGATTTCGTTGTCTCGATTGAACTGTCCCAGCCCGGTTTTTTTACTTCCGCCTGCTCATTGGTTTTTGAGCATAAGGACTTGCATTTTTGTAACATTTGCTATACGGACTTCCTGCAACAGCGCAGGAATATCACCAACTTGAGCCCTGCACAGGGTCTTTTTTTTTTTTTTTTTTAGCATAACAACTGCTAACACAGACGTGGTAAACTGAAAAGGAACGGCCCAGGTCAGGCCCTCCGGCTCCGGTCAATTATTTTAACTTTGGATTTCAACTTCTCATCTTGGACAAAAAAAACACTGCTACTCTGGAATCAGTTCAAAAGAAGAGAAACTAGGTTCATTCCTGGCCTGTCTTTACAAAAAGAATGTCTGGGACTGCAGGCGCTCAGTTCCCCCAAGTCCTCTGAAGCAAGACTAGCCGAGATCTTGGACCAAGAAGCTACCAGCGAGCAAATGATTAAGGCTGGCTGAAAGGACTCCTGGCATGTGTTACTTTCTTACTTAAGTAATACAAACGTGGGACCTAAATTTGTTTAGTTTGAACTACACATTCTGCACAACAGTAGGTTGCTGTTCCAAGTAAATTTTGATGTCTTAGAAAACTCAGCAAGCCAAGTCCTGAATGCCCCTTTGGGTCTTATCAGGGTCAATTCGCACAGTAAATTCAGGTTACTTGCCCTGTTTACACCACACATTTCCTCCACAGCTTCCTGCAGTTCATTATCTATCCCCCTCTGCCTTTTCCGATTTCACTGTGCTTCACTGCACTGTAAACCTCAAAGAAGCTCCTCTCACACTAAAGCACATGGGCTCCTGGTGACCGAAGATCTGCACTTACACAGCAGCGTACAGCCCGCCCACAGCAGAATGGATGAAGCCTCTGACTATGGTGTGCAAGATGAATGAGATTATCTGAAAATTAAACAGATACATTGCATTGCAATATGAACATTCCCAATACAGAGGAGACAAGCATAGAAAAACACAACAACAACAACAACAACAACAACAACAACACGTAAGACCTGTTTTTGAATATAAGGCACACATCTTTTGAGCTATTTTTTCCAAAGTAACAGTTACGTAAGTCTCCTGCAGTGCGATGCGGCTGGCCTACACTGCGAATGTGTGTCCACTAGAGGGCAGTGCTGCTCTGCGCTGTGCGCAGACTGCAGATGTTAAGGGAAGTCAGTTTGGTAGTTAAAATGGCAGCAGGTTGACTTTACCCTCTGGCTTTGTTTTTGTCTGCAGCTGACTTTGACCTGGTCAACACCCAGATGAACAATTGGGATATCAAAGAGATCTGTGCCTCTGATTTGCAGTACCTCAGAGAGCTCTCAATATTGCATGCTAGCAGTAAGGTTGGTTGTATTGCTCTGCTGCTTATTACAGCAGATGTGATCGGGCGTGCAGCTCTAGACAGGGGATCTTCTGGGCTGTGCAGCCCTTTCAGGCCGAAAGCAGGCAGAGAGGGCAAGGCTCACCTGCAGGTGCAAGTCAGGGATCAGGCAGGTGACCCCAAAGCCCACTAGCAGCAGGTTGGTGAAGATAAACGCGCGTGTGGCATTGGTGATCTTCTGGATCTGGCGATCCCGACGCTTGGGCAGATTCTGATCCCTGGGAAAGAGAGGGAGGGCGGGTGCACGGAGACAGAGTTAGTCTCTCAGGACACTGAGCAGGTCTTGCATTCCAATCCAGGTCACTTACAAGAGGACTGCCTCTTACTGGGGGCAATTTGGCCAACTAAATGGATGCTCTACTCTTTTAAGGATCGTGTCTCTTGTCTCCAGCAACATTAACCAAAGTGCCTTTCACAGTATTGACTTCTGTTAGCTGACAGGCAACAGGTCTGCATAGAGTAGAGTAGTTTATTGCCTTATGTACATGTACATTGGATTTCATGGGGAGCTTTCTCAGTGCCTAATTTCCACTCTGAGGAGCACAAGAACTGCTGAAAATATACAAAATTATTGATTCAGGACCTAATTAACTTCCAATCTACTATGAAGGTAACTGGCTAGGGAGGCACTTTTCTGATCTCTTCACAGATCAGCATACAATAAAGGAAAAGACACAAAGGCCCAGACTAAGAGGAAGGGACAGCTCAGCCCGTTTCTGCCATCACACGTTTTCTGGGGCAAAACCACAATCAAGTGAAGCCAAGTACTGTGAAGGAATGGTAAAGCAATGAGGTGCATGGTAAATATGACAGAAAGCACAGTAAACTACAGCTAAGCTCAGTGTGATATTTTCCCCCAGAATCCTGTGAACCCTGCGGCACTGTGCCTCTCTCCAGGCTCCAGCACGGAGACTCACTTGCTGGGCTCCTTCTCCTGGGTCTCACTATCTGAGTCTTCACACTCCTTCAGCTTCCAGTCCATGATGTACCCAATTACAGGAGCTGTCAGCAGGCACAGCAGCTGCAGAACGCCGAAGATCGTGGTGTACAGACTCACTGAGACAGAGGGAGAGCATCGTCAGACGATAGCTTGCCATCAACTTAACTATCAACGCATTTTCAATATTTTAAATAATTATAGTCCACTTCCTATAATTGTGGCACTCACTGACAGATTTTAGTTCTAAAATTATTACTACATGGTCATGTTGATGCATAAAGAGTAAGTGTCTAATGACTGAGGTTTGAGTTCTTGTTATCATCCGAATGCAATGACAGGAATAATCTCCACACCAGCACTGTACGTCAAACACTGCAATACGGGTAAGGTGACAAACTACAGCTCTTCCCAAAGTCATGCATGCAGTGGGGGATTAACCCTGCTACCAATGAGGTGAGAGTGAGGAAGGAAAGGTGGGGTCATGATAGAGATGTACAAAACAGATTCTCTGGGCAAAACTGAATAACCTTCAAAGAAACGATACTTAATTGCAGAAGGAATGGTCCTGAAGATATCGCAGAGGAATAATACAAACTGGCCTTGCTTTTTAAATCGAGTTTTTAATTCCCCTGAACAGATCTGAGTATTTTGTACATCTCTAAATTGTTAAATATGAGGATTCTCGTCTGGCCTAGAAGCTTACCCACTTCCATTCTTCCAACTGTAAAGCAGCAGAGCATTTTTGGAAAAAGAGAGAGGGGGGGGGGGAGAGAAATTAGCAAGGGCAGTTCGAAAGCAGGCAGTGCTGGGGACACACTTCTTTAGGACCCCAGAATCCCAGAGTGCACCACTGCTGGAAACATTGCTGTCTTTAGGTTTGAATAAGTGTAGCTTTGAGCATACAAAGGCTCCAAGGAGACTTTATACTAAAATTCAACAAATACCTTATGAACAAAACAATGATGAAAGAATATTGAAACTATCTGATGAACCTTCAAAATCTCTTCAACTCACAAATATTTACAGAAACAAATTTTTATTAGGAAACATGTTTGTTTTGTTTTTTATTAAACTAAAACTAGTTAATCTACAATAATGTTTACCACTGGTTTTTCTATGTTTTGCAGCACTAGTCTTTGCTACAACCAGGTTTTATAATTATGCACTTGTAACAATGTCATCAAGGCACTAGCTTCTAAACAAAGACACTCGCTGTGTTAAATTCTTGCAGTGGAAATGATTGGGTAGACTTGTAACACCCTCGGCTTTCAGATTCCAGCCAAATCACTGCTAGCAGGTCGTCAGAGTTTTACTGGAGTCAGAGTGAACAGAAGAGGAATGAGGTTCATTTCTGACCCAAGACTCACTCTTCAAACTGAGCAAACATTGTTGTGAAACAGAGCTGTGCCCTGCAGCGGTGCTCTGGACAGCAGTGGGCTCTTCCACAACCACAGTGAACAGGACTTGCACTGAAATTCCCCTCACTGCAGCAGAGGGAGGTCTCCTTTAACTCTCCACTGCCTCAAAGACAGGCTAAATGTTGCCTAAAATTATGGACAACTGCTGATTTGTTTAATTGAAGAAGGTAGTCGTTTGCTGGTTCATGTCACATCATTAATATTTAATATGCGGCTTTGCTATTTAATAAACAGGTGCCGGTTTGCGTGTTTGCAGAAAAGCCTGAGAACCAGTGCCTTTAACACACAGGACAGGCCCTGCGGGTCAGCACACACAGCTTTAAATACAACAGGGCCAAAAAACTATTCCTAGAAGTATTTCCGCTCCAAGGTTAAACCTCTTCAGCAAAAGTGATTTTTCATTACAGTTCTTTCAATCTAGTTACCAGCATGTGTTACTGCCATATTGGAGTAAGTGCTGTCCTGCATAGGTGCTTAGTCATCAAAGACAATAACTGTGACTGATGCCACATACTGCCTATGGCCATGGAAGGCAGGACTTCCCTGGAGAGGCGAGGGCAGAGCACCTCTCTGCGGAGCCTGGCAGTGAACATTACCCTCTGAGTGAACGGGGTGGCACCTTGCCAGCGCCCAGGATGCCCCCCCCCGGCAGCGCTTGAGCAAAGGCTGATGCCCGTCCCCATGAAGTGAGGCCGTGAGCCCGGTTTCTCAGGTCTGAGTCACCAGCTCACATGTTGCACAATCCCTCTGCCTCAGCTGGCCGGTGCCGACCGGTTCCAGACAAAAACTCTTTTCTTTTCCACTTGAAATTTGCCCTTGACTGCAGGACACCTTTCCATTCGGGGAACTGCCCTGCGGGACTTATCGAGTAATATCCTGACTGAAGAAAAGAACAGACCTTTACAATGTAAGGCCAAGAGCATGCTAAACTATTTAATCTGTGTCGTCATCAACACCCTCCGGTGAGCTCGTGCTTTACTGAAACTGCCCAGCAAGTCCTACTGAAAAGCACAAAGACAAAAGGCCACTACAGCCCACTGCCTCCTAAAACGCTGCCTTGCTGGTGTTGCTTCATTATGGCATTCTTTTAGCAAACCAGTAATCCACATCGCACTGGGTCAGAACACAGAACACACACAGTCCCCATTACTCCAGAACTAACACATTGACCCAGATCTCACCGGCTCAGAACATAGAACATACACAGTCCCCATCACTCCTGAACTAACACATTGACCCAGATCCCACCGGGTCAGGACACAGAACACACAGTCCCATCGCTCCTGAACTACCACAGCAACACAGATCCTACCGGGTCAAAACACAGAACACACACAGTCACCACACATCTGAACTAACACATTGACCCAGATCCCACCGGGTCAGAACACAGAACACACACAGTCACCACACATCTGAACTAACACATTGACCCAGATCCCACCGGGTCAGAACACAGAACACACACAGTCCCATCACTACTGAACTAACACAGCAACACAGATCCTACCGGGTCAGAACACAGAACACACACACTCCCATCACTCCTGAACTAACACGGCAACCCAGATCCCACCGGGTCAGAACACAGAACACACACAGTCCCATCACTCCTGAACTAACACGGCAACCCAGATCCCACCGGGTCAGAACACAGAACACACATACTCCCATCACTCCTGAACTAACACAGCAACCCAGATTCCACCGGGTCAGAACACAGAACTCACACAGTCCCATCACTCCAGCCTCAGAGGCCTGCTCTCACCTGTGTCCAGGTTCCCGTCGACCAGGGACTCCAGGATGTTGTTCATGGCCCCCATGTAGAAGAGGAGGCGCAGCTGGGTGACACACATGGTGATGAGACTCAGCATGAAGATGGGGCTGAAGATACTGCGCATGAAGGATGGCGACTCTGAGAGGGAGAAGCAGAGACACAGGCAGGTCAGCGAGCTCAGGGGTGTGTGGTCACCAGCACAGAGACACAGACAGGTCAGTGATTTGAGGGGTGTGTGGTCACCAGCACAGAGACACAGACAGGTCAGTGATTTGAGGGGTGTGTGGTCACAAGCACAGAGACACAGGCAGGTCAGCAAGCTCAGGGGTGTTGTGTCACCAGCGCAGAGACACAGGCAGGTCAGTGATTTGAGGGGTGTGTGGTCACAAGCACAGAGACACAGACAGGTCAGTGATTTGAGGGGTGTGTGGTCACAGGCACAGAGCCACAGGCAGGTCAGCGAGCTCAGGGGTGTGTGGTCTCCCACATATATACCCGCACAGCTCAAGCTGCTGCTAACATTCCTTTGCTAAGAAATGACCCCAAAACAGAGACTGAATTCTGAGTGAGGACAGACAAGTATCATAACTGGAGTATACAGCAGAAGAGGAAAATAGCACTTATTGTATTACTTATATCCCATTTGCTCCTAGATACTGGGCTGGAGGCATGCCGATTTAGGTTAGGCGATATGAGTTACTCTTCTTATCCACAGCAAAACAGAGAACAGTTCGGTTAATGTTCCACTTTTCACTAGAGTCAAACCCACTGCCTGGGAACATGCTTACTGATGCAGAAAACTTTATGGCCATATTACAGCTATATTCTTTTATTATAGTGAATGTCAGGAATGTTCACTGCTGCCTTTCAAAGGCTAAGGGCCAGGGAGACTGTTATCCTTCAAATTATCACCCCTGTATACTGTATTTCTCATTTTAAAGTGCTACACACTCAAAACTTTCTGCTCCTTAACATCCAGATGTTTGCTCCAGATCTCACACCTGGAACAGCGGGAGACTAGCAGATTTCATGTTTCTGCCCCATTTATCTCTTCCCCCATTATTCTCTTCTCTTTACCAATTAATCTCAGCAGAGACCTAGATTTAGTGCTGACCTGATGTGACCGTACAGTCTGTTTGGTCCTTTCCAGCATTATTCTAGCTCTGATGTAGCAGATAAAGGAAAAAGGGCTGACAGTTTTCTTCGATTTCTGTTTCCTACCTTGGTACAAGAATGTTGGCAAGACTAGAGTCTGGCAGAGAGGTGGATAGGACGCAGTGTGACATGAGTCAAAAATAACACATCTCTCCTTCTCACTGCTGACACTATTCTGGAGAATCCAGTTCACTTACTGTTATGTGTCATTCTAATTATTACAGAGCTTAAATGGGAAACAACTATCCAGTCTATAACTTTCAGATCTCCCATAAAAGAAACATTGGTAAATGAGGAATAAAGAACAATTTAACAACAAGAATACAATCTCAGGTTATAATGGTGAAGGTCTTCAACAAAAGTAATTCATCCTCCATCCCCATCGATAATTGTTTTTTGTTATCATAGATAAAAATCTCTTCACCCTATTATTAATGCAAGTGTGAGGAGGCAGGGTAAGGGAGAGGTGTTGGAAACTGGGCTCGATCCAGAGATTTCAGCAGTGCAATAAACATGGAAATAAGGCACAGATGGAGATTAAATTTGCTTGCGTAACATTTCACTTTTTGCCTTGTTCAGAAATTTGCCAGCTCATCTCCTCAGCTTTTTCAGGCCATTTCCAGCCCCTCTGTTTTCTCAAAGGTAGAGACTGCAGAGGGACCTGAGCTGCGGTTGCCAGGGCGACTGGGGACCGCTGATGCAGTTGTCAGGGTAACTAGGATGAGAGTTAGCAGGATAAAAGCACAGCCCGGCAACTTTGGTTTTTCTGTTGCTCTTTTCTCTATCTGGTATTTAGTTATTTAAGTAGCTTTAACCACATGAACTAGAGCAAGCAGGGGTAAGGTGGTCCCTGGGTATCCTCAGCACCTGCCTGGCAGGTCCCCAAAAACAAAGGAAAATGTTTCACCCTCAGTTTAAGCAGGATCACCACTCTCACACAACAGAACTTCTCTGACAGGACTTACAGAGGATCTGCTGATTTGCTTTAATGTTTTATTATTAATAATTTCATTAATAATAATAATACATATTTATAAGATTTTTGATATTTTTAGTTTTTTTTGAAAGCCATTTCTTGAAGTAGGTATCCCTCTTCACAGTAGACTGATGTCAGGATGGAGGGCAGGTATGAGAGGGTGATGCCACAATGGAGGGCAGGTTTGAGAGGGTGATGCCACAATGGAGGGTGGGTTTGAGACGGGCATCAACAGTGGCTGTTGCTGGGAGGTCTCCTTACCGTCTCCCTGAGGCTGACACTTAACCTCCAGGTCGACAGTGGACAGGCACAGCTTGTTCCCATCCTGGGCTGCCAGCTCCTTGGGGTTTTGCTTCATAGAGTTGCCCACACTGAGCCTTCTCCCCACCGTCGTCACCTGCTTGTAAAACTGCTTGCCAGTGATCTTGTGGTCGAAGCCCAGCCAGCTGAACTTGATCTTCACTCTGCCATGAGCCAGACCCACACTGTCAAGACTCACATCCATCTAAACAGGCAGCTCAAGAGTTATTTACTTTTCAAAGAAGTCTTTGAATCTAAAATGCAATTATTTATTTTATCACTTCAATTTATGGTATTTTATAAATATAAAGGCAGATTCAATTAATGTACTGAAGCTATTTTTACAGATGCCTTTGTTTTAACACTTTATTTTAAAGAGATTCATAATCTGAATTGTTTTTCCTAAGGTAAATTCAAAGGAAACACAATGCAACTATCGCATTACTGGGCTCCAGCTGCTACTACACAGTTTGCCATGAGGAGACAGTAGCACAAGCCCACTCTAATCACAGAGATTTGTAATAAAAACAAATGTATGTGGGGCCGCATGGCTCTGCAGCCACTCAGCAGTGTCTGTCAACTTCATGGCCTAACAGAAGCACACAGCATGACGGCAGGAATGAAAATATCACACAGAGCAGGAACATCTTTCCTGCGAGAAAAAATAACAGGCAGTGAATATGGACTCAGCCCACTGTGAGCAGGAAAGTGCTGTGTTACAGTAAAGCAATGGGAGTTGTAGAAGTGCATTGGATAGACCCTGCCAGTGAAAACCAGCCCCCTTCAAACCCCACGGGCACATGTGTGAACGAGACTCATGTGTAGCCCATGTGTGTGAACGAGTGTGGGAGACTCACGTGTAGCCCATGTGTGTGAACGAGTGTGCAAGACACATGTAGCCGTGTGTGAACAAGAGTGCGAGACTCACGTGTAGTCCATGTCCTCCGGGCCGGGGAAAGGCTCTAGGGGCCAGTTGAAGAAGCAGTTGATGAAGACCAGCCCTGCACAGGCTGCCCACACTAGCAATATGAGGATGAAGGTCACACCCAGGTCATAGATCACCTGTGGGGAGCACCACGGAGGACAATGATGGATTTGTAACAAAAGAAAGGTAACTAGACAAGAGGTCCCCATTCTGCCCATCTGGGTGGGTAGTTGCTGGCAGTCAATAGATCTGAGGATCTCATCCATCTTGAAAGATACCAGGGATCTCGGCTTTGACCGCTACCACCCTTTGACTAAAGAAGAGCCTTCTGTTGTTAGTCTTAAAGGCTTCCCCTTAGTATAAGAGCTTGAGAAAAAGAGACTCCACTGACTGCAGACAACAGGAGAGTTCAATGGGTCTCAAAAAGCACCCTCTGTTTCAGTTCACTTTCAGCAGCACTATTACAACATCTTTAGCACATACCTGAATACCAAATATTTTATATCAGTCCAAAAGCAAAACCATCAGGCTGTCTGTGCTGATGCCAATGGAACTGCAACATCCGGCAGTACAAACTCTTTCCAAATAAGAGCTAACTGGGAGAACTGTGAGACTGCTACAGTACTGCAGTGTATTTTCAGCAGCAAGTTGCCAGCTGGTACAATGTCTCGTGTGGTACAGCACAGCACCAAGACAGTGCCAAGGCCACTCTGAGCCTGTGCTGCAGTCCAGTACAGCCATGGGGAGTGAAGACCACAAGGAGTCCCACACTTACCTTGACACCTGGGAAGGTGACGGCAGAGGAGGCGTAGGAGCCGATCATGAGCGCGATGAAGGTGGAGCGCAGGTCCCCGAACATGTTGGGCAGCTGGGAAGACAAACAATCAAGCAGACACAGTCAGTTCCAGTGCCTGACAACCTGAAGCCTGCAGCACAGACTGTATAGATCAGCAGACTAGCAAGAATGAACAGAGCAGAACGGATCTGCCTCTTTCTGCTTGTTACAGGTGCTGCCTTTGCTTTTGTTTTGTTTTTATTTTTGTGACATGTAGGGATCCATTTTTATTGCTTGCCCATACCAACGTTTGTCTTCCTATTTATCATCTTGATTACAAAGAACCTTGCTGACCGGCCCTTAAAAAGAATTCTGAAACATTTCAGATTGCTGAAACACTCAGGTCCATCATGAAGAGATATGTACATGCAGGTCAGGTTTTACGTGATAGTCTTGTATCTCAAAAGTGAAGGACATAATATTTTCTTTTCCATTTCTTGAATAATAGTGATAAACTGTCCACAGCTCAGACAGAGATTGGTTAGAATGAATATGATGAATCACTAGTCACTTAAAAAGACACATCCTCTACCAGGACTCACTGCAATGAGACTGTTTGGAAATTATATCAACTGCTTGTTCACCCACCTAGAACTTATGCTGCTCAGCTACAGCATTTTCAGATTACTGAAACAAGACAGATGGGATCCCAAAAATTAGAACAAGTTGAAAAACAATTTAACAATACATTGCATTTGTGATTGCAGAGGACATTCACCATGGCATTCATTATAAATAACAGTGCTTGTCTGGAATGATAATGCAGCACAGTACACAGTTATAGAGCTGTGAAATGAGAGGGGTGGGTGGGACTAGATCTCTGGGCTCGGTTAAGAATTACATCACATGTAGTAGGCGGGGTTAAACACATGGGCGGAGTTATCACGTTTGTTTCTGTCAGCTTTTTTTACAATTCTCAGAAATTGGGGGTGGAGTGACAGAACAGCACATGTCCTCCTGCAAATTTAACACCATTTGTTTTCAGTTGGGGTGAGAGAACAGCCTGTTCTCAACTTCCAGTGTAAACAAGAATCACACCGAGGCTGACTATCAGAGCAGAGACAGGGAGACGAGACACCGCTGTCATAAATAAAGATCTCACATTCTGATCAAGGATCCCTACAACTGAAAAATGCATTCAGATCAGCAAAACATTTTCATTTGTGGCAGAAAGAAGAGTCTGACAACTTCAAGAAAAGGAAAGTGCTGGTGCTGTGTGTGATGGTACAGAGAGGAAGGTCAACAGCTGCCTGAGTCTGTCAAGCAGGTCTGAGGCTGGCTGTTCTGTTCTCTGTCTGCTTGGGTAAAGGAACACTCTGTGCAAGTATATCCCTGTCCCCTTTATTCTGCTATATTCAAGTAAGGCCAGAGCACCACGGGTCTGCATTGATGAAAAAAGTCACAAACTGCTTGTATGACAGTGTGAGTGTACTGTCTGTACACAGGTATTTCCAGTATCTCATTAATCTTGCTTGCTGTCTTTGAGTGGGAACAATCTGTGCTGCACACACAGATCTGTCTACACAGAGACCTGTGCTCTGCAGCCCCCGTCTCCTCACAGCCTTAACTATGTTCTCTATTATCTGTTTTTTCTTATTCAGAGTAAATAAAAAAGTTAAGAGCTAACATGGCTACATAATCCCTGTCACAGTTTCACCAGTCAGTTTACGGTTTTCAACCTCCCCAGTATGAAATCACCAGCTGTAAATCAAGACTTGAGCAATTGGCCCATAGCGACCCTGTCAAGCCATTGTCTATTTGCCCCTCTGTGTGACACACTGGGCCCCCACTGCGGCACTGCAAGCTCACACTGGCCCAGCGTGTCCCAGTGACACAACCTCAGACTCGCACCAATGACAGTCCTGGCATACAGGACTCCACCTGGGCACCTGTAATAGCTGGGCAATTCAGGAGGCTGTTATTTTTTTTAAGCTGCCGAAAAATTCTGGAGCACTACTCTGGAAAAAATTAATAACAGGGACTGAAGAGACCCACAGTGTGATCCCCAGGTCAGCACAGATATGACTGTTTCTAACAGCACACGCAGAGCAGGGCAGAGAAAGAAGGCTGAGCTGGTCTCCTGTTATCTCACAGACTGCTGAGGCATGACTGAAGGGACATAACAGGGGAGTAATGAGCCTAAAGATGTGGCTAATGATTTACCTTTGTCGTTCGCTGAACAACTACAGTTCCTGGGAGATAAATCTATTACCCTTGAAATTTTAAAGAAAAGCAACAGGAAAAACCTAAAAGTAGCGGAAATACAGAACTGGAAAGAGCCTACAAGCAAGATGGATGGGGCATATTTACAGCGATGGCCTGTTAAATTGGAAAAAGGACTCGCATTTGTCTTTTACAGAGCAGCTGTTCCACTGGGTGGCCTTATCTCTTCCCCAAAACCACCGGGCAAGAGCAGAGGTCAAAAATTAACTACAATCCATAAGGGGAAGAAATGATTTCGATAGAAAGACCAGCTCTGTTTGTGGTGTTTCTCAATAGGTAAGCCATACAAATACGGAAAACAAATTCGACAATCGACTACAGCAGAAAGCAGCACTAGCATGTACTTTCTGACAAAACAGCCTGCATGGTTTCAGCAAATGAGGAACGATACGGAGGGAACTCGTTCCCGATTCTTGTGCAAAGCGGAAGTTGTGCTGAGTCTGAGGTCAGCAGCCCATCTAATAGCAGGTGACCAATCCAGCCCCATCCAGACCAGCTCCGGAGAAGAGCACATCAGCAGCAGCCCGGGCTCTAATCTGGTGGTGCTGATATCAGCGTTCCCTGGGGAGGCCAGAGCCAGTTTCTGTGTATTTCACCACTCTAGGTTTAGTCACAGTGCGCTGTCGATTCAACAGGGAAGCATGAGGCTGGCGGGTCTCGCCAGCTTCCCTGTTATGACTCAGGGCCTCTGCAGAGCTGGTTCAAGCCGGTTTGCACACGGCAGGCTGTGCCCAGACCTTCCTGCTCGCTGTCATGTTTTCTGCAGGAATCAGTCTGCGTGCTCTGAGGGGCTGAGCAGTCACAGACCTGGCCATTCTGCTCCGAGTCTTAAAGGGCCCATTTCCACTCCTCATGCAGACATTCCTTTCCATCTGCCTCTGTATGTCCTCTCGCCCCAGCCTGCTAATCTGGCTTTAGCAATGCGCTTACTGTTCACTAAGCTTAATTATTGTACTGTGCCTTTATGCAGTCTCAGAAGTAAACATCTAAAAATAGAGGAATGCACATTCTGGAACAGCTTGTCTACAGACCCTTCATCTTTTGATGGGTCTTGCCGTCAGCTGCCCCTGGCTCGGCATTATGAGAGAGTGGGCTGCTGTTGCTTTGCAGCACCATCGCAGGCTGAGGCTGGCTCTCCAGAGCCATGGGGTTACCGGGGAGGTTAAGATGGGGGCTCAAATGAGGTGTGCGCATCAAAGATTTTCCTCTCCTCTCCATTGGCTGCCCTCCTCAGATTTCCCTGTCTTGTTTACCGCAGTCGGAGACTGCTGACTCTGCAGTGGAAGCCAGGGAAGGCAGCCAAAATCGCTTCCTGTTCTTTTAGTCGCTCCCCTCTCTGAGTCAGGGAGCTGCTGGAAGGAATGGAGAGCCTTCCTGGCCAGGCTGGACAGACCGAGAACAGCAGGGGTTTAGTCCGACTCCCTGTCGCCCCCTCAGTGCGACTCCAGAGGGCTGGACCCTCGGTGTTTCTCAGAAAACAGCCCTGTCTCTGAGAATAGTCACTCCTGAACATGTCTCTCCCTCTCTCTCAGCAGACCCACGCCACAGGGGGAAGAGTTAGCATTAGTCAGGGGTCTGTAAGATTTCCTTCACAACTGCCTGAATCTCCACAAGAAAGAGGGTTAAAGGTGAACGAGCACTATGCCTGTCCGGCGTCACTGGGCAGTTGACAGGGGTCACTCTGACTCGGCAGGACAAAACATCCACAGAGGCAGCCTCTGTCCATGTACAGCTCTGTGTGGGTGCCCAGGTGGCTCAGCCCACTCATGGTAATCATGCCACTGGACACCAGTGGAATGTGCTGTTCCAGATCTACACCAACATGCATTGTGTCCTGTATTTCAGAAATAGCTTCTTTAAATTTCAACAGATGTTTTCCCAGAGTCTAATAAAATTAACTGTGGAGGAAAACTGCCTTAACTTCCCAATCAAACTATTGACTAAGGACATAATGATAAAAACTCCTATAAAAACTGAACAACTTAAAGAGAACTGTACATGCTATCTGTGACAAAAAAACAAGGATCATAAAAAGCCCTCAGGCCTCGCGCAAAGTTCATCATGGAGGACAACAACAACTGCAGAAATCATGGGACTTTCACAAACAGCCCGAGACTACACGCATGGACTTGTTCAAGATTCAAAGCCTTCTTTGGGAAAACCGGCTTTGCAGCAGTGTTATTGTCTGCCACAGCCGAGACCAAGAGCCTGAGAGGTGAAACTGAGAGCAGTGTTCTCAGGAGCTCCGTACAGCCAGCGTGCAGCTGAAACAAGGTGACCTGATCTGCCCTTCTCCTGACTGGGAACTCTGGCACAAGAAAAAGGGAACTCCTTCCAGCTCTTCCCCTGTGAGCTACGCCCCCTCCCAGACAATACAGAGGGCACCTGGTCTGGGCCGCGCGCGGCGTGCCCCCTGCTGCCAGGATAAAGTCCGGTTTTCCGCAACACTCCACCAGGAGCAAGGCCAGTGACAACGCATGGCTGGAATAAAAGCCTCCAGGCCCAGGGTAATGGAGCAGAAAGCAGTCAGGGGCGCCTGTTTGCTGTAACCACTGGAGACACAGCACATCCACTCCCAGCCGGAGCCTGGAGACAGTTTTGTCCTCCCTGCAGCCAGTCAGAAAACCGCCGGGCCAGGCAGGTGGACACAGGGGTTCATAACCTTTATCGTCACCAAAAAAAGCAGTCACCGCCTCTGGCAATCGCTCCGTTTTAGAGATCGATTTGAAGTTCAGCTAGAGCTAATTCAATTATTTATCTTAGAAGATGATCAAACGCGTCCTTAACTGCTTATTAAGATTATACTGAGTGACCCAGCATTTTCCTTAATGGACCACCTGCTTCAATGTCATTACAAGAACTGGCTGAAGACTGGCAGGTGTGTCCCTTAAGAACTAGTAACAACACCTTTCGTAATAGGAGATGAAAAAATGCTACTTAAGATGTGTCTACATCACATTTTACCTGTATAAAATTCTGATTCAACAATTAATTCTAGGATTTGTAGTATTCCCTAGTTCTCAAGCAGTCTTTATTTTTACTGCTTATACAACAGCAGTAGTCTACACTCTTCCAGGAATCTTCCAGGAACAGCCTGGTATGTTCAATCAATGTGTTTTTGGTATACAATATGTTGCAAAATCCTGTCACAGTTGCTAGTGTTTGGTAAGCATCTGCATTTTTCCTGCAACAAAGATATTGTTTTGTCATTAATAAATGTTGCTAAAACAAAATAAAAAGCTCTCTGTTTTACGTCACCCAAATAAGAAGCCAGCAGATTTACATCAGAGACTACAGGGATCAATGAGTTCAGTACGAGTCGTCTGGACCAGGGATCTGACTCACGAACACATGGAACTGTGACATAGAAACAAACCAGCGGAATGACAGTCTACCTGTGATGCTCAGACGCTACAGACTGGACAGACAGCCTGTTGAGGCCACAGAGCACTCAGAAAACTCTATACTTCAAAAGGTAAGCAAGCAGCAGTCAGGAATGTTACAGACGAGGAAGTCCGCCCTCTGTAATCAGTTAAGTCACATGCTCAGGTCAAGACCAGCCTCTGCTGGAAATCCACTGGTGTATTAGTGCCTTTTATGGACATGCCGCCTTCTCAACTGGACAGTTATTGATCACAAGCAGCCAGGATCCAGCTGGACTAAATTCACATCCTTGAGTTTCTCAACTCCCAGACGCAAAGCGGTCTAAAGTACAACTCAGCCTGAAGAAGATATGAAACTGCTGGAGTGTGCTTGTTTTCCGCAGTGACTCACCGTCAGCGAGGTGAAGGTCATGCACATCCCTCCAAAGCCATTGAGTGCCAGGGCAATGAAGATGAGGAAGGACAGGGCTGTGTGAGGAAGACAGATAACTCTATAAGAGCAGACACAAAAGCTGCAGGATGAGGATATGTTCCAAAAACTCTGTATGATGAGCAATACAAGACCATATACTATATATACACTACAAAGCTACTAATAATATCTGCTCAAAAGACTGAAGACTTACGCCACCTTACCATAGTTATATTAGGTAATTCATCATACCTGATCCTTTTACAGTAACTCACTACATAGTCGTGAGACTTCTCTACAATGTCTTCTCACTATGGAATGTGTACATGTCTAATTTTCATTGTAAAGTCAAGCTACATTATCCACGAAGGCACCTGCTTGGATAAAGTGCTGCTCAGTGAGATGACACGTACCGTTGGGATTGTTGGCTCCATACGCTATCAGCAAGCAGGAAATGGCAAAGCAGGCACTGCAATAGGAACAGAGAAGACCAACGTCAATGACTGGAAACACTGCTCCTTCGGCAGACACAGCATTGTTAACATCACTCATGAGGAGGACAGAAGTCAAAGACTTCTACTTCAATAACTTTGTTCCACACACCCGTGCAAGACGACCATTTCTAAACTGGTCAAGACAGTTCTGGTGAGAACAAACAACACACATGGGGCACAAGTGATGATATTTCCTTTTAAAGGAGATATGAAATAACGAGCAAGTGGAGAAGGGAGTAGCACTGAAACCCTCCGGTGCCCTGCGATCTGCACCCACCTGCCAAGCAACCTGAGTTTGCGCGGCCCGTATTTGTCCATGACGATGCCCAGCGGGAGGGTGATGGCGCTCAGCAGGAAGGAGCCCACGGTGAAGGCGAGGTTCAGCATCTCGTCCTGGTCCTTGCAGGTCAGCCAGCCATTCATTCGCACCATCTCCTCCTCAGTGTGGTTGGCGCCCAGCGAGCTGTTGGTGCGATTCTCTGTGCCCAACAGAGACAGACAAGAGACTGACAGGGGGTCCGATTGAAGGGTTGCAAACTCCCAGACATACTGAGAACGTCCACCCAAGGGGCTGTTTCACGGTTAAGAGCGAGAAACAAACAGGAGGTCACAAGCAGAAATGAGGCACAGGGCCGTTCTCTCACAGAAGGGCCCGAGGGTCAAGAATGACTGAGCCAGGGCAGCTGCTGTAGATGAGGCTCAGGGCCCGTTAAATAAACAGCTGGCTGACATTTAGCGGTTCCACTGTAGCCGGTCAGTGTCGGCACCGGCAGAATGACACCCTCCTCCTCCGCCACCATACTGGAGGAGGGTTTTCAAACCCGTCCAGTCTGCCGGGCTCAGGGAGTGGCGTCGGGGGGGTGTGAAACTGCCTGGGGGTGTGTTGTTAGGATTATTTTTGCTCTGGTACACATCAGAAAGAATGGTTGGAAGTCCCTTTGCATCTAGCTCCAAATCTGGTACCTTCCTCTGCTGAAGCACAGTGACTGAACACTTTCCCAAAACCTGACAGTGAAACTGGGCCCAGTAAAGGAACAAAAAGAACAAAACAAAAAGCCTTTCGGCCTTAACGACCGAAGACAAAAGCTCAGCACTGAATGAATCACTTACTCTTGTTTTGCAAGAGCACTTGACATGCCTGAGTTAGTTACACAATTCCTCTTTTGTTAGGGGCCCATGACAAACAGCCCAGCAGCTTTCTTCTCACAAGCTGCAAACTTCCAGAAAGCTCTCCAAGCCAAGGGCAGCACAAGCGCCTGCAGGGTCACTTCACTGTCCACTGCCCAAAGGCCCCAGCATGTCCTTACAGCCTGTGGGGGTCAAGGGCAATGGGGCAAAGAGGTGGGGTGGGTGTGCTTTTAGAATACGAACACCAGCTGCGCTTGAAGAGAAGAGAGACCCGCCGGGTAATGCTTAAGGGCACCGCTGTGCTGAGTGGTCAGTGGCGACATCCGGAGCAGACCACTGCACCCTGTTTGACCCCTCTGTCTCCCCGGCGGCACGCCGAGGAACCAGGCTGAGCATCAATAGAAAACCTCCAACACTGAGTGGCACCGGATGGATCATAAGAGAAAGAAAAAACATGACTTTCCTGTCCAGCACTGTTGTGCTCAGAAAACAGCTGATGGCCTCTCAGTTGCTCATGACCTGTTCCCCACGTGTCTGGGCAGAGCAGCCTGGGCCAGACTCCCCGGGAGACCGCTGGGATGGAGTCAACATCCGCAGAGGGCACTCAGCAGGGTGCAAGCGCTGTTATTAGGAGATCCTCTCCCTGGTGCAGCGCCAACACTGGCCACCAGCAGCCCATTTCCCCTGTCCCAGGTTATAATTATGCATCAGCTAACAATCCGCAGATCTTTATGTCCATTTGTGCCCTTAATCTCAATTGTAATTTTCATTACAATGAACAGAACTAAACCTGTGTGCAGCCTCCCTCCAGCCTCAGGCCTGGGCTGCCCTCAGTCAGACTGGTGAGACGTCTGCGAGGGTCTCGGGTAAACACAGGAATCAAACAGCCAGGCCTCTACTGCAGATGAGGTGGGGATTTGACTGGTGTCCTTTACGCACAGAATCAAAACCCACTCCGCTTTCCACTTCCTCGCAAGAAGGGAAACATTCACGTTTTTAACCGAGATCGAAAGAAAATGGCAGAATATAATGTGTTATGTCTGGTAAAAGCAAATGGGCATTCTAGGCCTTTTTGTTTCTTTGAAACAGGAAA
The DNA here is from genome assembly GCF_040954835.1 of Lepisosteus oculatus. Classification (NCBI taxonomy): domain Eukaryota; kingdom Metazoa; phylum Chordata; class Actinopteri; order Semionotiformes; family Lepisosteidae; genus Lepisosteus; species Lepisosteus oculatus. The sequence continues at coordinate 11,265,609 of NC_090721.1, read as the reverse complement.
AAAAAATGGGCTCAACAGGTCGAAAAATAAAAACCGTTTGAAAAAAGTTCTAAAAAAGTTTTCGGTGTTGCAGCAGACTTTAAAATGTGGAAGTGGGAGAAGCTGACGGCGCGTAAATGGGAGTCAGGGTGCGTGGTGTCGTGAACACAGCTGCTGAGCAAGACTGCACTCTCCTCCACGTTTCACAACCCCGTGATGCACGGTGCACACGTGGGAGATGAGCACTGACCCCAGAGCTCAGCACCTCCCTTCGCCGGCAGCCCAGCAACTGGTCTCCTCCCACTGCTCCATGGTACAGGCGCGTTATCTTCTACCCAGGCCATAAAAACAAACTTTACTGATTTGATCTTCATGACTTCTGCAGAGTCCAGTGTTTGTAGAACAAAAGCCGATAAGGGAGTGCCAGGCAGAGGGAAGGAAATTTCACTTCTGCTCTTATCAAGGTACAACTGATTAGGAGTACACTCAGGTGGTTGTGCAACTCACTCATCTCTTCAGGAGCAGAAATAGTATCTTACAAGTGGACATGAAGGCCAATCTGAAAAGGCTGAGAGACTTTCCTCTTCAGAGTTTTGCATGGCAGGCAGGCAGCATGTGGCACCCAAGCGCAAGATGGCATGTGGGCTTCACCATAAGAGCAGGAATGAAAATTAACTTCATGTGAAGAACATCAATTGTCATCAAACTGTACTACTTGTACTATTTATCCAACGCCATATTATTTTTGCACTGTTTGTGTCCCGATTGTAAACTGTTCTCTGTTTGCGTATTTGCACAGTTTTTGACAATTTTGGCCTGCCACCATACTGTTGTTCACACTGTTATTGTATTACTGTCTATTGTCTTGTCTGCTGTCCTATTTATATACTGCACCTGGGAGACTAATGAGAAACACTTTTCACTATACTATGCACCCGTGCAAGTATAATGACAAATAAAGTTGAATTGAATTGAATTAAATGTAGTTCTCAAATCAGGAGACATTTTGTGAACAGCGTCACATAATTTTGTTAATTTAATGCTGGACTTTTTCCTCTTTTTTTGATCTACAGAGCAATGTTCAAATGTAGCTTTTCCAGAACATCACAGAAAGTTCATGTAACCAGGAAAACAAATATTCTCCCATCGCCACAGAAAAATAGTTTGGTTCAACCGGGCCAACACCTTCAATGAGCTCAATCTCTCTAAATGGACTAGAGAGGTTGAACGTCCTTTGTATCCTTCCCATGTTTGAGGGCTCTTTTCAGTGCTCTAGGGATTCTGGGGCTCTCAGACACAAACCACTATCAATAATTACCCAAAACAGTTTAAAACTCTCCCTCTTCAGAACTGCCAGGAAACACTTCCCATCATGCCCTTGAAGGTTGGCCCCAGCACAGAGGCATATATGTAAGCAAGGGACCACAGGTGCTCAACATCCTTATTAATTCTGTTATTCATCACAAAGCCCCAGTGTAAAGTATTCGGTTACACCTGACAAAGCAGAGACCTGTAACTGAATACTTTTGGACAAGACATCAAGCAAGAAAAGCTGTGTTTAGACTGGACAATGAACAGAAAAAGCATTCATGGGGCTCCTGAGAATTTCACTATTCCAGCTGTGTGAAAGCTGCTGAGCGAAGCTGGCATTTTCAGCCACTGGGCAAACAAACCCTCTCAGCGCATTAGCATGCGCCAGAGAAAACTGGATCACATTGGTGCAGGTATTTCTCTCAGGTGACAGCCTCTCACTGATGTTAACTCAGCGCAAAATTCCTGAAGCGTTAAGTGCTGCAAGCTGGAGACTGCAGCCTCTGGCAATGATGCCCATTACAGCACACGTGATGGGACTGGACTGCTGCTGGAGACGGTGAGAGGGAGAGGCTGCAAAGTCACACTGATGCCTTATTCCTCTTTCATCCAAGAGCAGGAAAACACGTTCTTGGAAGCAAAGAATCGAGCAGGGCAGAGCAGGAACTTCACACAGCAGGTACAGATATCATGAAGAGACTCGAATAATGCTCTACAGCCTTGTACTTTATTATCGCTAGAGGTTGACGGGAATTCTGAGCAGACAACAATGAGAAAAGTGTACTTGGATTATTCTTTTTCTTTGGTTTCAGGCATGTCGAAGCAGTTTCATAGAGTAAACAATCTGATCAGCTGAGTGCAGTTTTTGTACATGTTGCCTCTGTGGTCATTCATAACTCCTGCTTTGACACTGTAAGCATCACCGTGACAAAAGAAGCTTCTGACAAGAGCCCCCGATGTAGAAACACTCTCTGCACCTTCACACACTTGCAGCATACACTTGAAATCTGCTCCCAGATCTGGCCACTCCTTCGCAGATGTTTTGCATTAAAACGGACTTGATCAAAAATAGCTCGAGCATAACTGAAGACAAGATCACTTTATGGGCCATATACAATTTCTTGCATTAGGATTTTTTTTTCTTTTCGCGTAAACCAGCTTGCTCTCCATGAGACACACAGACAGGGAGAGAGAAGCTGGGGGTCAGAGCGCAGGGTCAACCATTGTACAGCGCCCCCGGAGCAGCTGGGGTGAAGGGCCTTGCTCAGGGCCCCAACAGAGTAGGATTCCTCTGCCAGCCGTGAGATTTGAACCGGAAACCTTCCAGCCACAGGCACGGAGTCACAGAGCCAGCGCTCCGCAGGTAATCCTGCCGCCCGCGAGAGAGGAAGGAAGGTAAGAGGACTCCGCCACTGTGGGCGTGAACACTTGCTTCTTAGAAAACAGGAGATCCTGGGAAGGTGCTGTTCGTCCAGGTACAAAAGGCGCTCCCATTCCTGCTGAGGTACAGGCTTTGGCAATCAGAAGCGAAAATGATTGAGTGTGTTTTAGCAGCCCATTGCAAAGCCCAGTCCAGTGGGGGTGTGGCAGCTTTCGCAAGCCGTTTCTCGGAGACGCTCAGGTGAACGAGGAGGCACGTTTTCCTGCATGCACAGCACTGGACTTTACCACACAGCGCTCTGCCAAAGCCACTCGCACTCTGGCACGTGGCAATCGTCTCCGCAGGGAGCTGATTGCACTGTACTGCACTGCACTGAGGCATGAGTGCACCATTTGCAAAGAACTGGAAACCTTCAGCAGTCATGCCGAGCGATGGTTCACTGGATTCACATCCCCGATTTCAAGAAATCGGGTTTTCATTCAGCCACGAGATTTCTGCATATTGAACGAATTATTTAATAGATTGATGACATCATTTCAACCATTAAAACAAGACCATCTTGGCTTCCCAGTCAGATCAGATAGCTCCATTCAGGCAGGAAACAGAGATTAAAAGGACTACCGAGTTAAAAAACTGCTCTGCCCTGGGTGGCTGTTGCACATTGCAGCAATGAGATCCCAGTACTGAGGCGCCTGGGGGGAGCAGGACTGTTGGCCAAGAGAGAAGCAGACTGACCAGTGCGTGCCGCCGGGACTAATGAGTATCAGATGGAGGCCCGAGTGGTAAACTGGGAACAGCAACAAGAGACGAAACTGTTACAGGAACGAAAGGGACCAACACACACACTGACGGGCCCTGCTACACTGAGGAAGCACTGGTACGGAACCAATCAGAATTCACTTGGAATGACAACGCCCAAGATCGAAGCACGATGAACGATTATGGAGCGGGTATTGGCTTAATCTGCTTGGCTGAGGGCCGACCTCCTGGCCAGGGGACAAGGAGGCCAGGACCCCCACGCAGGGTGACCAAGGGGCAGCAGCAGAGGTGGAGCTGGGGTGGAGGTGGGATGCGAACGTCGCATGCGAGGGAGAGCAGGAAATCAGGTTGATATTTATAGCGTTTGGTGGAGGAAGGATGATGGGAGTGATTGCTAATTACTGACAGCTGAGTATTGTACAATTGAGCGTGGTTGTCATCCCTCCTGAACTTGCGTTATAAACTCCATCAAACAGCCCCAGGACGAACAGCCTGTAGGAAGTCGATCAGAAATAGCTGTGCTTCCAGGAGCAGGCAAGACCAGCACTGCAGAAGAAAGAGGGTTGTGGAGAAAGCCGGGAGAGAGACACAAGAAGAGAGGTGTGGCTGGACTGCACCGGACAGCAGCAGGAAGAGTGCTCTCAACGGACCAGCGCTCAAAACGACGTCTGATGAGAACCTTGTTTCTTTCTTCAATGAAGGCTTCTGTCAAGTCCAGTACCTGAGAGCTTGGTTTGCATCTATTCACTGCTCTAGGTGCTAAAAGGTAGCAATTCAGCCAGATCAGGACTATCACCAACTACAGGAGACACAGAGCACTCAAAGGAACAAGAGGTGAGCCTGAAAGACGTAATTGGATCCATTAACAGTTCAGTTCAACAAGTGGCCCTTGTGATATGTATCCAGAGAGAACAGCCATTGCATTACAGATCTACAGAAAACCTCTTATCGCTGTTTTTTTCATCTGCCCTGTCTAACCAGCACATTCGTAATTTAAAGACGAGTAAAGCTAAGAGTTTCTTCTTTGTTTCGGGACCACATTCACGAAACCTGCTCTGAAGCAGAAGTGAGAGCTGAAGTATCAGTTCCTGCTCCCTGTGACAGCCAGCCCTGGCTAATCTCGTTCACACAGGGGCTGTCCTCAGCGGCAGAGAGCCCCTCAGACGTGCTGCAGACAGAACCCTACCATGCTTTAGTAGCTGGGAGGGGGGCACTCCTGCACTCCACTGATCCACCGGGGCACAGCGAGGCAGCCTGGCACAGACACCCACAGGGCAGGGACTGTTTCCAGCAGGACGTGCAGCTGAAACATTATCTTTCCATTAAGAGCAGCGGGCTGCCAAACCCTCGCTATAATGGTCTCACATTACGTCTTTAACTCAGGCAGGAGAGAAATGTCTCTTTGTATTTGTACCTTCCTACCAAACCCTGTTTTTCTTCATCATTAATAATTCAATGGATGGGCTGCTCTAATGCTTAGATTCTATGGGCTCATTCTGTGTTTTTGTTCTGGGGTGGAATTCAGCTCTTCTGAAGGAGAGGTTCTCTTAGCCACGGGGTTTCAGCACTGAACCCCGGGACTGGAGGAGCCCCCACACTCACACAGCCCGTTTTCTCCACAGGGGCCACATGAGCCACAGGACAAGCACTTCGGAGCACATCAGACGTCATTTCGGCAAAAACGTGACTCAACTAGACATGGAGGTTAACCGAAAGCAATCTCAGGCAACATATTAGCAAATACTGGCTCCTAGAGCCAAGCGTCTATTAAGAGCCCCTGTCAGCGAGGTCCCGAGTCCAGTGAGGGGTCAGCGGGGGCCCTGGTCAGCGGGGGCCCTGGTCCAGTGAGGGCCCTGGTCCAGTGAGGGGTCAGCGGGGGCCCGGGTCCAGTGAGAGCTTACCTGGCTCAGGGCAGAGGTAGGAGTAGAAGCCCTCGGACTTGAGCATGATGAGCAGCGATCCCCAGCCCAGCAGCACGGCGGAGAACAGCAGGTTCTCGATGACGGCCGTGACGGCCATCCACCAGCGGCGGGAGTGGGCGGTGGCGAGTGTGGGGGCCATGGCGGACTTTCAGATGCGGGCCTGCCGACGGAGGAAACAGACGGAAACAACATGAAAACACAGCAATGTGACAAGAGCCGCGTTTTCAACTCGTCCTCTTAGGACTCTTCCATCTTGCACCAGAAAGAAACACCAGTTGTCTGTCCTCTGGGTCTCAACCAGGCATTTCCCTGCACTACAGACCCCAGGGGTGAGACACACACACACACACCTGGTGCTATACACCCCAGGAGTGAGACACACACACACACACACACACACACACACACACACAGTGCTACAGACCCCAGGAGTGAGACACACACACACACACCCGGCGCTACAGACCCCAGGAGTGAGACACACACACACACACACACACACACCGGCGCTACAGACCCCAGGAGTGAGACACACACACACACACCTGGTGCTATACACCCCAGGAGTGAGACACACACACACACCTGGTGCTATACACCCCAGGAGTGAAACACACACACACACACCTGGTGCTATACACCCCAGGAGTGAAACACACACAAACACACACGGTGCTATACACCCCAGGAGTGAGACACACACAAACACACACAGTGCTATACACCCCAGGAGTGAGACACACACAAACACACACAGTGCTATACACCCCAGGAGTGAGACACACACAAACACACACAGTGCTACAGACCCCAGGAGTGAGACACACACACCCCCGGTGCTACAGACCCCAGGAGTGAGACACACACACACACACACACAGACACACAGACACACAGACACACAGACACACAGACACACAGACACACAGACACACAGACACACAGACACACAGACACACAGACACACGGTGCTACAGACCTCAGAACTTGACAGGAAAAGGAATGAACTAGAGGTGGGACAAGCTCAGCAGTGGGCAATGAACCAGCCAGTCAGTGAGCAAGGGTTAACAGCCAAATGGAAAGAATACTGCTTCATGTTGGGCAGCCCAGCAGAGTCTCATGCTGTGAAACCCATGCTGTGAAACCTTCACTGAAAAGGTCTGTTCAGGATAACAGTTCACCCCAAGGGAGAACAGCAGAGACGGGCACAGCCCCTCGCAGACATACACACGGTATGAAATCATGGAGGAAGAATGAAACAGCCCTGTATGTTGCTGTAAACCGTGGAGTCACGAAGGGCCCAGAGTCATATCGAGAACACACACAGCGCACATGCATCTTTTGACAATGTCTTATGATGTCAAGCCATTTTGTGCGCACGTGAATAAGAAATCAGTTATGTGTGTCACTCAGTGTGTGATTTTACTGCGACAGTCCCACGCCTGTCCTTAATCCTGTCCGTTCTGCACTACTTTTTTGTGATCTCCTGACATGAATGGAAGCAAAAGGATTTCTTAAATTATTTGTAACAGAGGCCATCAAAATAAAGACTAAATATCTCATCCGTGTCCTCAATAAGGGTGTGTGCGCTGCTACCCGGGAACAAAAACAACAAACAGCTGTTCTGCTCGCTCACAAACCAAGCGCGTGTCAGAGCGACGAGCCCGCCCACAATAGTACACAGGCCCCGCCCCGGGCCCGCTGATTGGCACGGGCATTCTTTTGTTCCTCTTTTATTGGCTACTTTGTCCTGCAGCCAACTGAGGGGGAGCCACGTGAGTCGAGTTCCAGCCGGTTCGAACCGGTGAGGCGCGAGATTTCTGCAGTCGCTCTCTTGTGCACGCGGACTGCTGTCTTTATTCACAGTGCTCGAGAGGATGCAGCAGGTAGGCTCGTGCCACCGGAGCTGCGGTTCGGTGTTTTGACAGCAGCGCAGTTTTAAAGGGGCGCCGTTGAAAGTACCCCCCCCCCCCCACAAAGGTTGGTCTTCCCCCCTCCCCAACAAATCCCATTATTGTGTGGGGTTGAGTATTTTTTAAAAGGCAAGTTTTAAAGAAACGAAAAAATAAAGTACAGCAATATGAGACGCATATAATCCCTGCACTACCATAGCAAGAATAATGAAATCGCTTTAATAAGAAAGTAGAATAAAGTGATAGGGTGAATTGGATAACGAAATAAGCAATATTTTAGTCTAGGGGCATCAATCGAAGCGACGCGTTAGATCAACAGCGCAGGCTGTTCCTGCAGTGCAGACCCAACACCAGCTCAAACCGGAGCTCTTCTCCGCAGCCCGCTGTCCCCGTTCAACAGCAGGGGTCTGACATCTTGTCCACCTCTGTTTCAAGCGCACAAACAAACCCTCGAGTGTTCGGGTCCTGACGCTGATAAAAACCCAACAGAAGTGGCTGTTTTCGTTCGAAACAGCTCCAGTGCAAATATTGAACAGCTCAGTAGCGGTAGGATCAAGGCAAGGCACATAAGAGTACGAACGAGTATTGTAACATTCCTACTAACGGGACTGTCGTGATAACACGCCCGTTTGCTCGGGGCGACAGTCCGCAATACCAACAATTTGCACATTTACATCGGCAAAATATCAATATTGGCGTACAACTGCAGGTGTTCCTAACTTGCGTCTCCAAAGGTACTGTATTCCAAAAACAGTTCTTCGTTATTGAAACGTTCATTATTATCTTTTCTAATTAGTTTCCCCCCACTTTATTCTCCCATTTACCCCATCCAGCCACCCCCTCCGCTCACCAGTAACACCGAACTCGCCCCAGCAGTCGACACCTCTCTTCCCCGTGTGCTACAAGTGCAGACCTGGGCTCACACAGCCTCTGCCGCCGCTTGCAAGCCGATGGAAAATATCAGCGGCTGTTATGTGCTGGGACAATATTGTAACGATGAAAACATCCTTAAACAGAGGATGTCAGATCACAGCATCCTGCTCGGAGCTCCATCCGCCACTGTGCGAGTCGCTCCGTCCATTTAAATGATAGAACCCTAAAAACAAGTTCCCGAACGCTGCTGCATTTAAAAGATCTGCATTTTAACTATTCGCCTTGTTCTATACGAATCAACCCCAGTGTTGTCCCTTTAAGTCAAGCGCAAGTCAGCCCTCCAAAGATAGAGAAAACATGTTCGCATCTCAATTAATTTGCGTTTTTTTCTCCGCTATTGACAACATTCCTTACAAAACCATTGCTCTCTCTTACTTGCAGGTGACTTGTCATCCCATTCTGAGCCCTTGATTTCATCAATATTGTGCTAAATTGTATTTTCTGTTATTTTCCTCAGGGGAAACAGTTGTTACAGCCTCGGCGCCGCTGCGTCACGTCACGTCATACCTGCGCGTGTCACTGATCCTGAGCGAGACCTTCAGCTGTCTCGAGCGCTTCTCGGTACTCTGTGATGCTGCCGCGAGCCCCGGACCCCACAGCCCTTTTGCACCCCTCGCGCCCGCACACCGCCGTTTTATCGCCGCGAACAGCGGCGCACAAACAAGGCTGCGCCGCGATTGGTCAGCCGAGCGGCTGGAAACAGAGCTCAGCCAATCGGGAACCGGCTTCTGGAGCAGAAACTCCTCGCACCGTCTCCTGCTCAACAAAGGAGGAAAACAAGGTGCCGAGCGCCAGTTCCCCTGTTTGTGCGGCCGGGGGCCCAGAGGTCTGAGACTGTGTCACTCTTGATGGCCTGTCAATAGCACGTCCCTCTTGAGCTGCAGATAAGCGCAGATAACGAGATAAGAGCGTTGAGCGTTGAACCCGAAACATCTCAGGACTGGAAGGAGGTCTGGGCTTGCAAACTAAATAAATGCAAACTTGAGACGTCAGCGAGAAGATGTTTTCACGTTTCATGTTCTGTAGTTGACAACTGGATTTCACAGACAAAGAAAAGGGATTTCAATGCCGGTGTTGACTTAGGGCTTATATCCCTGTTAGGTCTGTAGCCCTGTTAAAACTTCCTACAGGTTGAAAAACCGTAGACTTGATCAATCCAGTCATATTGTTACTTATTAAGAGCAAGAAAAGACTAGGTTAAACTACAATACCGCCGCAGCGCTTACTCAACAGTAGCACCGGTGTATTGTATTCTACATGCAATTGGGAACTTTGTTTCCAGTTTTGGAAAAACAGTCATATCTGGGAAGTTTTTTAAAGTCTTGTTTTGCAGCTCTGCTTCTCGTCCCCTCCCCCCGCCCTGCGCTGTTTTCTCAGACCCCGATCAGATTTCAGTTGTTTTCCACTGTCCTGGGATCGCTCCTGGGACAAGCCCCACTTTCGCGTGTTTCAGTCGCAAAACCCGGAGACACAAAGGTTCAAAACAGACTCGTTTGTTTCACTGCACAGCACAGCCTAAAACACAACAGTGAAAACTTCCGGCGCTAAAATGTGCTGAATCTTGTCTGTACGTGTGTTGTGGCTCGCTACAATATTGTCAAGGCGGTCTAAGGATGAGCGGGACAGCGCCGCAGGAAAGACGGGCGTCATTGCGCTGCGGCCATTGTTGGTTGCCTTAGTAACGATGGATGCGGAGCAGGACTCTCGAGGGACAAGAGCACACAGCTCGTGCTGAGGGCAACACCGACAGGGACACGACCACCCCGCCGCCGTGCGGGCTTCAGAAATAACGCTTAAGATTGCAAAAGTCTGTGTATATGATCATGAAGGAAGCTATTCACCCCCTCGAGTGTCTTTTCGTATTTTCTTGCACGTACAGTATTTGAACGCTCTTAGTTTCATAAGGGACTCCGAGATTCTAGCTGCTGAAGACAGGTGTGAGGGCGCTTCACCTGCGTGGACAAGAGCGCCCCTTCACAGAGGACGGTCCCCTGTCCACTCTGCTGTGGGTCACCCCTGGTTCACCCCTCTCGCCAGTGCACGATTCGGATGAATTATAACAAGACCCGCTGTACTAATTCTCAAATAATCTTGCGTTTGATAACCAGGAAAAACCTAACCCGGAGCCAGTTACTTCCACATTGAAGCAAAACACGACATATAAGGTTTGAAGCCGGTGTCTGGGCTCGGGTGGCTCAGAAGTGTCCATTGCTAAACAAGCGTTATTCTCAGCGTTGTTTGAGGGTGTGGCGTCAGGGATTTCAAGTTAAATTCAGAAGGGAACAAAGGCAGGTCACCCGGTGGTCGCTTGCGTTGAAGACACAGCGACCTTTAAGTGGGAAATACCATTGGCCTGTGCAATTTCTGTCCCGGCATTCTCGCGTTCCTGCAGTGTAAGCACTCCTGCTTGTTTTCGATGGCAGGAGCACTTTATATAAGGTGTTTACATCTCGGTACTGACTTCGGTGTCGAAACGCTGCTACATTGCCAAACAGGGACACTGGGTCAGCGAGACAGCGATATCCGTAACCCGCTCCCCTATCTCCGTCTGGCTCCAAGACGGGGAGAAAAAAAATGTTTTTCAGAAAGATACAAGTGTTTTCTACGGGGCGGCGGACAGATTAGGCTGCATTTTCCAAGGCAACTTGGAGCTTTTCTGTCCGGGATCATCTTGCAACCTAACTGAAAGGACGGAATAAGAATGAAAGAGTTTGGGAACACGCCTGCACCCTACAAGAATCTTATATTTCAGGAGAGAATAGCTAATGCACAGTAAGAGACAGGAAAGGGAGGAAACAGCATACATCAGCTACTGAACAACCGATCTAATCTTATTTCCTACATACAGTTTAGTGTCTTCACAAACAAGAGAAAGCTTACAAACGGAACGTCATTTTTTCCTCATCGGGTTAGACGAGTTACTAACTGATTTCCTGATCAGGATCAGGAACTGATAATCCAGTGATTCCTCAAGTACGCCAGAGTACCAGCTTTAAAAAATATGGCCCGGTAGTTGTTCCAGACATCCACAACCCGTTGTGTAAAGAAGAGCCTCTGTTCTCAGTTCCCCTGTAGTTTCTACTCGTGTCCTCTGGTTTGGTATTGATTCAGAAGTAGCCCGTTGGGTTGTCAGTGTCTTTGAAGATTTTGAAGACTTGAACCAGTTTTTTCGAATTTTTGGTTAAAGATTGAAATACTGATTACAGGACGTTTTTTTAGCGCTTCGATTGTATTTTTGCACTTTCAATGTCTTTTTGGGAGGTGTTAAGCAGAACTGTACACAATTATGTTCACGTCTTACTAGCATATAATATATATACTATATGCTATATACTACTGTAGCATTGTATCATTTTTGCATTTCCTCCTTTGATTTCAATTCTAAACTATATTACGAAAAATATGTGCGTCTTTTTATTGCTTCCCACAGCTTCATGGCCACTCATTTTATACCGTAGCGCCCTCTAGTGGATCAAAGTTGTCAAGTACAGCAACGCCGCCGAGCTTCGCGCTTCGCTTTCTTCCACAAATCGCAGGACTCGTCAGGGGGAAGTGAACGGCAGCTAATCCTGCCCTCTAACGTCGGGTCAGCGCATCCCCGTGCGGACTAACCTTGGAGCGCAACAGCTCCTGCCGGAGGCTGTGTGATTGACCGCCATGTAAACAGACAGGAACCGGAACCGCGTGCGCGAACCACGAGATGTCGCCAGATTTACTCATTTCATACCATATTTCTGGGAAGGAAAAGGTCTTTGTGGCTTAATAATAGTTAATAATTTCTTACGCTTCTACAGCACTTTTCTGGACACTCCACTCAAAGCGCTTTACAGGTAATGGGGATCCCCTCCACCTCCACCAGTGTGCAGTGTCACCTTGATTATGTGACAACAGCCATAGTGCCCCAGTACTCTCCCCACACACCAGCTCTCAGAGTGATGAAGCCAGTTCAGAGATGGGGATTATTAGGAGGCAATGATGGGTAAAGGCCAGGGGGAAATTTGGCCAGGATACCGGGGTAACACCCCTCCTCTTTTCGAGAAACACCATGGGATTTTTAATGACCACAGAAAGTCAGGACCTCGGTTTTACATCTTTTCTGAAGGACAGCAACTTTTTACAGTATAGTGTCCCCCGTCACTATACCAGGACATTAGGACCCACACAGACAGCAGGGTGAGCGCCCCCTACTGGCCTCACTAACACCTCTTCCAGCAGCAGCCTTAGCTTTCCCAGGAGGTCTCCCATCCAGGTACTGACCAGGCTCACACCTGCTGGAATTCAGTGGGCTGCTGGCCTAAAGGACTAGAAGAGTTTCATTCAGCGACATCCAAATATTTTTAAGCAGAAATCTTCCGTCTTAAGCCTAACGTTTATTATCTACTCTTTATATACGATGCTTTAAGAAGAGAAGGGTCTCAACCCCACACACACAGGGCTTGAGTGAGAAGACAGTACAGGTAGCCCAGCTCGCGAAGCACATTTGCCAGCCTTGTAATTTGTTCATCTTCATCTTACTTTTGCAAACAGCATTGTTTCTTAAAAGCCCTTTCACTGCTCTGGTCTGTTCCTACGAGCTGGGGCAGCGTCTTGGCCGGGGCACTGCAGTCATGTTGTGAAACTCACTTCTCCACTGTGGCTGGAAGAGGCCAGTATGAGGCACCCAGCTGGCTGCCGGCAGCACACACGCTCAGGGAACTGCGCAGGCAGCAGACACCTGCAGGGAACTGCGCAGTCAGCACACACACACAGGGAAATGCGCAGGCGGCACACATGCGCAGGGAAATGCGCAGACAGCACACACACAGAGGGAATTGCGCAGGCTGCACACACCTGCAGGGAACTGCACATGGAGCACAAATGCTCAGGGAACTGCGCAGGCGGCACACACACGCAGGGAAATGCGCAGGCAGCACACACATGCGCAGGGAACTGTGCAGGTGGTACACAGACGAGACTGCACAGGTAGCATGGTGCTGTAGCTAGCTGCTGTGCACACAGACAGAGAGAGACAGGGAAACAGCTCAGAGACTAGGGCATGCTGTGGCAAGAAAGCAAGACAACCAGGAAGTAATCGCAGTCCGAGATCATGTCAAGCAGGGGAAAACAAAACTAAGCACAGTCCAAAGCACAAAAGGGAGTCAAGAGAACACAGTAAAGCACAGATCAAAGCAAAGAGCCAATTCAGGAGAATAGTAATAGTCAAAAACAGTGTCTGAAGCCGAAAATGCAGGGAAGTATCCAACTCAGAGGATGATCTGAAACACAAGTTACAAAGCAAAGCAAAGGTCAGAATTCCAAACCTCTAGGGCACAACACTAGAGAAACATGGGAACAAAGACTCGAAGGGCTCAGAGATAACACTACAATTAAGCCCTGAGCTCTGATTGGTCCGAGTATTTAGGTTCCAAATTACCTGGAAGGGGAACAGTCATAACCAGGTGATCCAAGCAGCCTGTCAAATGATTTCCATGGCAATCGGCGCTGGAAGATGGGTTGGGCAGCAATGTAACCAGCTGCCGTGTGTGAGGACGTGGCTCAGCTGGTGCACCACGTGTGAACCTATTTACACAAGCGAGGCCTTAACAACTTCTCGTGGCAGGTCAGCAGAAATCGCGCTCAGTTATTGCCGCTAGCTGCCACACTCTCTGAGTCCCCAGTCCTCTGCTGGGGCCGTCAAAGAGCCCCCAACCTTGCAGACCCCTCAGGGGCAAAATACGTCACACAGAATTGGGGGATCGAGATGAAAGTCGGGGCGGATTCAGCCAAATCCCTAAGAATGACAGCTGGAAGACCTTGTCACGGATGTTGGAAGGGACGAGCCCTGGAATGGCAGGAGAGCCAAAAAGACCCTATGCGTAGCGGCGAGACGGGGATTAACCCGGGCTCAGGAGGTCAGACGATGTCGGGTAGAACCTAAGCCCTCAGGCCGCGGAGGGGACGACCTGGTGCTGGGTGGGTCTCAAGACATCCGAACTCCCAAGGGTGACCCGGAAATAAACAGCCCCACACAAAGACACACCAGAAGGACAAGCAAAGCACAAGGAAACTAGGAACAGGATTGAGTAGGAGTGCCCTCTAGCTGGAGAGGGCATGACAGACCGGGTGCTTCTGCTGGACAAGGCAGGGCCGCAGGTATAAATGACCATGATGCTCGGCTGCTGCTCTTCCTATGGCTACAGATGCCTGCAAAGGTGTAATCAAGGACAGACCAGGAGGTCAACACTTGCACACTAATAAGGGGGTTACAAGAATGGATTGTTCCCAAGAGAGGGACTTTTGAGTATATCATCTGCGTCGTTTTACTAGACTTTTTTGTTTACTTTTGCTTCTCTTTGTTTTGCCTTGATTGTGAGAGTCTGGGGTAAGATCTCCCTCCTCGGCTTGCATCAGAGTTTTGTAATTTTCTGGAGAAGCAGACAGAGAAACTTTCCAAGAAACGCTCTTTCTTGAAATTACCGCCTTTTAGCAGCACTGCTATGGCTTCCTGAAACCCATCTCAAACAGATCCTCAGCCAGAGATCCAGGGGAATGAGAAGTGCAATGTGCAATAACCCCTCACACTGTTTTCACTTTTGATCTTTTTGGAAGAATACTTTGCAGGTGCATTATATTAGGCTAACCCCAGTACTGACTGACTTGAGGACAGCGCCTACTGAGAGCTTTCTATCAAAGCTCTAATAAAGTCAATGAATCAGTCAGTTAATGAATGCATAAATCGAGGCGACTGGACACACCATTACCAATATTTTAAAGACGCCCAAAAACCTATTGAATTAATGAATGATTACAGTTGTCATGTTTATTGAACATTTCTTCACTGCTACGGATTTCAAAGGGTGAGATATACGAAATAAATATGCATAAAAATATGATTTTCTGTGGGTTTAACAGAAAGTGACGAAGACCATATTTTGCAAAAGAAGGAGAGCACATAAACCATTTTTTTAATTCCTCCAACCAAGAAAGAGAAACTGTTTTTTTTACAATATTCAATTTATGCTGTTTGCTGTTTTCCCCTTAAAATGTGGAAAAACCAAAGATCTGGAATCGACTCATTCCTTATAAGGTATGATTAGTTCACAGTGGAAGGGGAACCTGAAACTGATGATGCAATACTTTCACTGGGGCCACAAGAAAGTCTTCACTTGACCACTGGAGCCTGATCTGTGCAAGCAGGATCATCAAATTTGTACTGAGCAAGCAGCAGCAAAAGTACCTCAACGAAAAATAGTTTCTGTGCTTTCTGAAATACGTAAAGATGACAAAAAAGTAGAAACTCTAAACTATAATTATAAAAGTAACTTGAGATCACATCGGAAACTGTTAGTAAAATCACATGTGAAATGAGGACAAACTATCAACAGGGGCTCCACTGCACTAATAAGAAACAAGTCATGGCTGAAAGCTTTGTAGGTACTGTATGTACCAGAGTAATGTATGCATTACAAGTAAAGTATACAGATTAAATTAGGCTAAATATGCAAGCAAAGTAAAGCCAAATCAACATTCTCATTCCTCTCAGTTAAGATCTTTTTTTAATTATGATTTGATCATTCCGGGATGCTGTATTTACAGATAACAGAAAGGGACCCGATCTGTGCTGAAAAGCCTGAAGGATGTGTCCAGTTTTTTGATATGCAACCAGAGACTCAGTCATCAGTCATCCAACATCCATGACAAAACCTTCTCTGAAACACGTCTTCAGTAGAGGCACTGGGGGTGTCCTGTTTGAAGGATCTTTCAGAATGTCGTGTTTTCCATTAGGGAACAGAATGACAAATGGATGACATGAGATAGTCTCCCCCGAAGCTTTTAAAATAATTTGGGTTTCTTCTATAAAAAATAAACTTCCAGAAAGGCTCTAGTCTAGAAAAATGGCAACATAACTACATTTCAGAATTGATTCATCAGAAGAGCACACTGAGGGAATCATAAATTCAAATGATTAGACATCCATGTCATCCCAACTCATAAAAGCTCTTGGATGGTTAACGAGTTTCTCTTTATTAAATGAGCAGCTTGACTATGCAGTGTGGAGAAGTGGGATCGGTAAAATGGATTTAGGCTGGGGGTTCAGTCTAGAATTGGACTGTAATGTGTTATTATTTCTGCATGTATGTCCATAATATGATTAAAATAAACTTATAAGAACACTTAGAGAGAACTCCTATCTAAAGAGCATCTTATTGGTTTTCAACAATTTTTTTTATCAAATGCTTTATCAAGTGCTGGTTGTGTGGCCACATCTTCTTTCAGATGCTTTCTGAATAACTTAGTAGATACGTTTCCCCGATGAAGAATTCACCTGAATCGTGTGCTTGGTCATTCTGAAATGGAGCTATGAAACTTACTTAGAAACTTACAGAGAGGTTAAAGAAAGAGTACAACACTAACAGGTTTGACTGTCCCTACACAACTGCATGGTTTCCTCTTAATTTGATGTCTCATTGAAGATTCAGCTGGCTGACCTGTTCCACTGTAAACTAAGAGACTTTCCACATCTTGACAGACATCTTGGGCCATTGGTCCTTTCTCAAGTCTTAACACATGAAGTAATTAATACATTTATTTACATGAAAGCTGACATATGCAAACAATTTATATAGATACAGATAGTGGGATTTCTGGTAGAGAAACGAATAATTCTTTGCTAGGATGTCCTAACATTCCCCCTTGGAAACTGTCACCAAGGGACATCACGGAGTGTGGGGAGAATTCTGATAAAAACATGCGATATTACAGCAAACACAGCTGTAGCTCTGAAATACTTTTCCAAAAACATCCGGATGGAAGCTTTAATAGCTGGTTCCCCTCAGACTTCAGGCTGAGGTGTTTTTTGGTTTTCCTTCAGTTTCCCTGAGAGGAGAGCAGGGGATTTGTGTTTGCAAACTACTGTTTTGAACACATAAAAGGTCCCAAAGGTTTTGCTGCTATCTTGGCAGTTTTTCTTCTCCTTTTCTGGAGTCACTCTATTATAAAAGGCCAGGACAAGGTGCAGTGAAGCACAGAAGGTGCATCAAGAGCCATCAGACCTGCAGGTGAGAAGCGCCGAGCTTGACTTGGTTCCCTGTTTATCAGGGAGTCATTATCTTTTCCTTTAGATTTGTTAACTTAAGAGAATCACTTCTCAGTGTCCTATGCAGAGTGGTACTCAGACTGTTGTTAATTACATTTTTATTTTTTATCCATGTGAAGGTAGTTTATTTTGAGTGACTTATTGCAAAACTGTGAAAAGCAATTAAAACACTGGGATCAAATTTGACACTGATTAATCTGGAATAGAATTGGGATAATTCAAGGCAATGGATAAGGCTAGGCTTCCGTTGTAAAAGTACTACAAAGAAAGATTAAATGAATTCATTATTTGTCTTTTGGGGATACAGTGTAAAGGTGGACCTATTCCATTATCTAATAAATGTATTAAATTATACGAGTATGTGTGTCTGGATCAGTCTTACTGTAGTAAGAATGGGCTCAGGTCTGTGTTTCACACTGGTCACTCCCTCTCTGTCAGGTTCAGGACCAGTTGACTGGCAGTCCTGACCGGTATCTCTCTTTTCCTCCAGATACCCCTCTCATCAGCCCTGCTGCCATGCTGTCGCTGTACCTGCTCCTGTGTGTGTGTGTGTGTCTGTATTGCCCCCTGTGGCTGCAAAGGAGCCTTTCTCCTACACCCAGAGCCTCATCCTCACGCGCAAGATCCACAGAGACATCTGCAGCCTGCTGGCCCAATACGTAAGAGATCCTGCTTTTACAATGGAGTGAGGGTGCCTGCTGTTACATACAGCCCTGCTCTTTCCCTTCTGTATGCAACTCATTTTAAAAAGCGGTGGGCTGATGCCAAGATCAGTGGGCACCTTGCAAAACCTGTGTGCTTCACTCCTGTGTGCCAGGAGAGTCAGATACCACAGACTGGAAATCATCCCAGAGCAGGGTCTGGACACAGCTAGTGTGTTACTGCTTGGCTAATCTCTTCAGAGGCTAGTTTAATTACACAATGAGGGGTTGATTTTGCCACAGTCCTGCAATGCAATGGATTTGGAGGACTGCTAAAGCCCAAGGAACCAAAGACCCCTGCCCACTAAGTGCAGTGTTGTGTCTGGAGCCTCTCCGTGGACACACAGCCAGGAATCACGTTCGATTTGTTCTGCAGAAGGAGGATCAGATGGGAAGCAAGGACTTTGAAGATCACAGCCTGGTGCTGACCAGCCTGCCCTCCTCCACCATGAACTACTCCAGCTGGCTGAACATGGAGGTAAGAGGCGTCTCCACTGCCCCTGGATCCTGGGTCTCTTTCTAATGGTATAATTACAAGTCAGCTTGATAGAAAAAACAACACGTATTTGCAAATACCATTTGTTGTACTGCCTTACATTGTACCACATAAGTAGGTAGCTCTTAATTACTCTGTAGCTCCTACATTTGTGTGGGCGGTGCAAGATCCCTGAACTGCAGCTCTCTGTATTCCCCTTGCCTGCTTGTATTACACAGAGTAATCATGTGGGTTTCCTTTAAAATGCCGACTCCAACACTTTCCACTCCCACTCCTGTCAGAGAAAAAACAGCTCTCCGAGAACTCTGTCTAATTCCAGTCAAGACTGATCACACACACCCCACACCACAGAACCTGTGTCATTTCACTGACAGAGGTTAGGGCTGTCCTCTCGTCTCTACACTGCGCAAGTAAGAGAGGCAGACCAGAATTACCCAAGAAGAGAAATCAGGTATGGCACAAAGGCTTGTAAACCACTCACCCCTGATCGACTGTCCCCTCCCAGGACACAGCTCGACTCCAGACCGACGCCAGGGATCTCCATGTGTTCGGGATTCACGTTGATGCCAAGCGCCTCTACGAGCTGCAGGGCAGGGTGCCGTCTCCTCTGAGCCGCGCACTGTACATGGTCGTGCTGGACATCCGGGACCTCGTCCACCAGATCAGGCAGCAGGTGGTGCTTTAGGACGTGTCCTGGGTTAGGAAGCGTCAGAGCATTCGCCGTCCTGGCCCTTACACTCATAGGGGCTGCTGCACCCCTAAGGCCACACCTGCCCTCCCAACTGCCAAGACATAAACTGCTGCAAGCTGGGAGCAGAAACAGCTAACATGGTCAAAACTATGCAGGAGCCACTGACAGCGTAGGAACTTCTTCTGTGGGCAGATCATCCTTGCGATGTGAAGTAGAGTAGTTGAATAAATATGAGCCATCATTAGGTAATAGCTATGCAGGTTCTTTTAGTAGAAAGGGGGTAAAAAAGATCCTTTGACCAGTATTGAGAAAGTATAAAATCAGCTTTCTCATCATAAACAGCATTGCTCCTTTGTTGAACTTTGAAGCCTTGAATGGTCATCTCTAGTGGCTTAAATCGGGCACTTCAGAGGGGCTGTATTTTTAGTTAACGCAGCAGGCTGTAGTCTTGGATGTTTATTGTAAGGTACTGTATTTACCCTAGAAATCAAGATAAAAGCATGGCAAACCACAGAGCACAATGGTTAAGCGAGATACAAGCTATGGGAATGCTACAAAATTACAGTGGAGATGTGCTGCGTCGAACTGTCATACAGGCGTTCCTCCCTCATTTTCTTCCTTTCTCCCCGCAGCTGCAGTCCCTGCAGGCTCCGGCCCCAGTTCTGGGCGAGCCGTCCCTGCCCGAAAGCCTGCTGAACCCGCAGTTCCCCTGGCACAGCCGCCTGCAGGGGTACATCATCCTGCGGGACCTGGAGAGGTACCTGGACAAGGTGGTGCGGGATTTCACGCTGCTCAAGTCCAGGCAGCAGCAGTGACCCCGCCCTCCCGACACCCACCAGCCAGACCTGCACAGAGACCGGCGGCCAGGCCCCTCGGAGCACAGGCTGCCCCCGCGCGAGGCCCTGCAGCTGGGCTCCGCACGGCGAGGAGTGACTGGGGGGAGGTGGGGGTGGCAGAGCAAACTATTTATTCTTAATTTATTGTATTTATTTTTTCTATTTATGAATGAACCTTATGATATTTTGTGAATTGAATTTAATAAACAGCACCTGAAAAACCATCCTTTCTGTCCTTCATATTTTATATAACGCAACAAAGATTTACTTTGAAGGACTTCAGTGATGACAACCATAATAAACTGCTCTTAAATTACCATTCTAACCTTCAAAGAATTCTTCTGCAGTGGCGAATCTGGGCCGTACAAGTTCACTGCTCTGTTTAATGTCATGAAAAGCAGGGCTATAATAGTGTAACAATGAAGGAAAGAGTGTATGGCACATGTACACTGAGAGACACTGGCTGGACTGAGGCGTTGGGTTTGAACCTGCAAAACAACCCAGACTAGGACTCTGAAAACATAAGGAAAGCCTGATTCAACCAACAATACATTGGCTTCTAAAACACTTACTGTACCTGTTAGACTGGCTACACTCTGACTCTTACTCACCAGTTAGACCAGCGGTTCCCAGTCCTGGTCTTGGTGACCCACACACCTCTGATTTGTGTCCCAGCTGAGCCCTCAGTTACACAGTCAAACCCTTCATTGACCTACTGTAATAACAATCAGATGAATCAGATCTGTTTGTTCCCAGCTCTTAAACACACAGGATCATTAACTACTGTACTTTGTAAGTGAAAGCAAATCCCAAACATGTGACTAGAAACAAAATGCAGATTTTCCATCACAGCAACGTCTTAGATCAATCAAGGCTTCTGTTGTCTAAAGAAGGTGGGGTGGAATGCAGGTGTAAGGGGCACCAGGAGCAGCACTGGGAACCACTGTGTTAGACAGCATGCTGGCTTTATTCAGTACGACTGTCATCTTTTTTCTGAAGACAACATAACAAATGATATTTGCAAATACGCCCCTGTGAATAACAGGGATGTTAGCTGCCTGCACTGAGGAAGGTCTTCTTTAGCTCAGCTGGCAAGACCGCTGTTGAGCGATGCCAGAGACCCGGGTTTGAGCCCATGTGGTGGAGGGACCAACTGGTACGGGAGCACTGAGGGCACAAGCCCAAGAGCCTGAACCCGTTACATATATTATCCATCTGATCTAATGTTTGACAAAATACTGTGTGTAGAACAAATGGGGAACATATATAAGGTTTAAACCTGTTGTAACAGAAAGAATAAGGTTCTGGATCCCGAGATGAAGTTAAACAGATGAGTTCATTGCATGCAAGGAACAATAAAGCCGAAGACTTGTTTCCCGCAAGAAACAACAAAACCGGAATATTGTTCAAAGTGCCGGTAAAAACTTTCAGTTTATATAGGGTTTTCCTGTCGCTTCTGATGTCACTCATTATTATGGTAAAGGGGGGAGGTCACGGTGTTTGGCCAGTTTACAGCCTTTTGACCAAATGGTCAGGGCTTTAAGTTACCCTCTGGGGTTTCATGGCTGGCATCTGGAACCCTTATCAGTTCTCCCTTTCCTGCCATAAACTCCTGTTGCTTCGAAGTCTAATCTTCAGGCAGAAAGGACTTAAGTTAACCTTTCACTCACTTTCCTAAGGACGGCAGCAGGCTTTTAATCTTGAAGATGAGCAAAGTTTTCACACAAAAACACATTTATGATTGGTCTGTAGCAGTTTCTTACCGTGTAAACAAGGCAATTAACCAAGACCCTAGTCAGCTAACACTCTATTCTCTTTCATGTACGATACTGTACATGATTACATCTCCTCTCAAGAGACCTTAAGGAAACCTGGCAGGCCAGGAGTGTACAAAACAGTGAAACAGTTCTTGAGGACCTAATTGTTAACTCTTAATAGGCACAGGTTCCTTCTCGGGGTCTGTGTGAACAATGATTCACTCAATATAGAAAGACAGAAAACAATGCTTGGGTTTGAAGAAAGATACAAGATGTGAAAAAGGGGTTAACCTGTTAACTTCCTCTGTCCTCCTTTCTTTATTGCAATAAAGAAATCTCCAGCTTGATGTACCAGAGCCCTGTGGTTTACTGAGAAAAGGGTCTGCCACCCTTTTCCTACATTCTGGGGTCATGGCAAGAGGACAGAACAGAGCCCTTCCTGGTGTCCTTGACCAGTGAGACCCAAGGCCCAGGGGCAGTGGAGACGCCTCTTACCTCCATGTTCAGCCAGCTGGAGTAGTTCATGGTGGAGGAGGGCAGGCTGCTCAGCAGCAGGCTGTGATCTTCAAAGGCCTTGCTTCCCATCTGATCCTCCTTCTGCAGAACAAATCGAACGTGATTCCTGGCTGTGTGTCCACGGAGAGGCTCCAGACACAAAACTGCACTTAGCAGGCAGGGGTCTTTGGTTCCTTCGGCTTTAGCAGTCCTCCAATCCATTGCATTGCAGGACTGTGGCAAAATCAACCCCTCATTGTGTAATTAAACTAGCCTCTGAAGAGATTAGCCAAGCAGTAAAACACTAGCTGTGTCCAGACCCTGCTCTGGGATGATTTCCAGTCTGTGGTATCTGACTCTCCTGGCACACCTGCGCATGAGGATGAGGCTCTGGGTGTAGGAGGCTGTGTCAGAGAAAGGCTCCTTTGCAGCCACAGGGGGCAATACAGACACACACACACAGGAGCAGGTACAGCGACAACATGGTAGCAGGGCTGATGAGAGGGGTGCCTGGAGGAGAGGAGAGATGCCAGTCAGGACTGCCAGTCAACTGTTCCTGAACCTGACAGAGAGGGAGTGACCAGTGTGAAACACAGACCTGAGCCCATTCAGGCCAGCGTTAATGTGCAGGCTGAGTCTGAGCTCTCTTCCTGCCACAGTAATTCAATTCAAGTTATTTTTATATAGCATCTTTCACAACAAGGTTGCCCCAAGGCGCTTAACAATGCAAGTGAAACTTCCTGCTGGGTGTACAGACTGTCCACTATGCGCCGGGTGTACAGAGTGTCCAGTGTGTGCTCGGTGAGCACTGTGCAGTCCACTTCATTGTTCTACAAAGTGTAATACACCAGGGCAGACACAGTAATCAGCACAACTTTAAATCTGGCTCTTGTAGATGCAGTTTGGCTCGTCATTCTGTGTGGTTTACTGTTCCTCTTCCTAAAGTGTTTGTTAGAAGTGTTACCTGCTGGAAACTGAAAGCAGAAGTAAAACTCGCAAAATACCTCTGAAAATCTTGGGATCTTTAATGTGCTTAAAACATAACTCTTCAGAAGTGCACGTCTCCTTTACCCAGCCTTACAGCAATGTATGATTAAAAGACATCTTACAGAGTCCATGTGTCTTGATATTCCAGAGGCAGGCCTCTTCATCAACATATTCTGTGCACAAAAAGAAAATGTGTTGTTACGGTGTGTGAAACATTTCTCTGGTAGTTTTAGTTAGAGTAGGCGCATTTGAGCAAACAATTACGCAACAAAATCTAAATTCAAATGTTTCAAAAACGGCACGAGACGTAGCCTGGTTTCCTTCTGCAGGGACAGCCTGTCTCCAGGAGCTGCAGCTGAGTGTGGACCCTGGACAGGAATCAGGCCAAAGTAAATGCCTGCGCTCCAGGAAAAGAGTGGGATCAAAGGTCTTATTTATTCAGCTTTAAAATGAAAAAAAGCAATAAAACAACCACTCCGTGATCTTCAACCACCTGATCTTCCTAATCTTTCATTAGGAATGGCGTTAAGCTATATATATGGTTGGCATGGCGATTAGCACTCTAGAGTGGCTTTGCAGCTTTAGAGTCCTGGGTTCAATTCTGGACCTGGGGTGCCATCTGTATGGAGTTCATATGTTCTCCTCATGTTTGTGTGGGTTTCCTCCAAGTGCTCCAGTTTCCTGTCCCAGTCCAAAGGCATATTGGTAGCCAAATTGGTTTATGAAAAAACTGGCCCTGGTGTGAGTGTCTGTGTTTGGGTGTCAGCCCTGAAATGGAATGTTGTACCATCCAGGGTGTATCCTGCTTTGTGCCCATTGCTTGTTGGGACAGGGTCTGGCTCCCCCACAACCCTGAACTGCAGAAAGCTGTTAGCAGATGGATGGTATTAAAATGTAACAAAAGTGAGAATCCTGGGACTGTTGAGTGATGATGGTAGGAATTCCATCAGGCAATTTGTGAAAAGATCCAGCAGAGTCAATGTCAACAGTTTGGATAGGGATGTTGTTACAGACCTCCACCACCGTCTATGTAAAGACACGTCTCTGGTTCTCTGATCGACTTGTCTGCCGGTGGGAAACAAAACGAAGAACAGGAATATATGAGAAAAGAACAGCTGTTGGAAACATTAGCAATGCATTGTTTCTGTTCTTCTAAAAATTAATTTAGAAAGCATCTGATCTAATTGAATGCTTGATATTTTGTCGTTTTTGCACATGCATATATTTTCTACCTTGTAGTCTATCTGTTCTGCATTTTGTTTTTGCTTTATTATTAATAGAACTATTATAACAGAGGACACTGTTACCTTTCCAAAAATGTTTGTCTGAGATTTTTTTTCCTCATTTCTTAAAAACCAATAGTTGTCCGAGCAGATAGTATTGAAACAATCAAAAACTCTAGCAATTATCCCAAGTTCATTCAGAAAGAAAGGATTGTTCATATCAAAAGTGAGCAGAAGAAAATTAACTTGGCATCTGGTATCGGGTGAGACAGTATTTTGTATTCTGAAACAGCCTTAGCCACCTTACAAAATCAAAACTAGATTCCTTTTCAGAACTACACAGATCACATTTTACAGGAATTGTTCATCAGGTAAAACTTTCCAATATAGTTATTTAGATGGCATTCCAAAAACAATCTTTTACCAGCAAAGGAGAGAATCACACTTGAAAGGGGAATTAGCCTTTTAATTTCTTAATGTAAAAGAACTGTAAAATTTACATTTTAAAAAAAGTTAAAAGACATCAGAGTAAAAACAGAAAAGAATGACTATGTTTTAGTTTAGTTTTTTTTTTTACTGTTTCTTAAATTGCTTTAACTAATATTCACTTCTCTTTAATTCAAAATACTTTATTCATCCCCAGGGGGGGCAATTTAGGTATCAAGTGGTACAAAATACAACACATAACAATGAAAAAAGAAAAGATTGATGAGGAAAGAAAGTATATACAGTACATAAATAAAAAAGCACCATAAAAGTGATTGGAAGTCACAGAGTGTAGTATTTGAGGAGCTATTAAAGGAATGCACATTTGTAGAGGGGGGCTGTTGAGATCAGTGGTTGCAAACTATTTTAAAAAAAGATTCAGGTCAACAAAGCAGCAGGCCCAGAAGGAATATGTGGCAGAACACGAATGTATTGTGCTGAAAAAGTGGAGTGTTTCAGCACCTATTCCAGCTTTCTTTAGATACTGTGACTGTTCCGGCTGTGTCATGAACAGTTCTTTCCGGGCCCTATGCAGACGACACGATCCAGAAGGTGAAGAAACAATAGGGAAAAATATCATGCAGGAATGGGTCAGGAGACAGGGGGGCGTGTCCGAGGTGAGCAGGTGTCCAGGGGAAGTGAGTCCGCGGCGAACAATCCAAGCATAAATCCAACAGGGAAATCCAAAATGGGAGGCAGAGTCCAAGACCAGGGGATCCATCCAAAGTAATTAAAAACCAGAACCGGGTCGGGACCGGGAATCAGGAACAGGAAACTAAAACCATAACGGTGCCAGACGCAGCAGGACCCCGGGCTCTCACGAAACGGGATTCAATGCGAAGCGCCGGGCAAACGCCTGCGTCTGGCTTTAAAGGTGGAAGTAAAGAGGGGCTGGAATAAGGAACAGGTGTGGGGAATGGGACAGAACGAGGAAGGGCTGGAGCTCCCTTAAGAGGAGGAGTAACAATCGTGACAGGCTGGCTCTACAATTCTACCTGTTTCTAAGAAGAATAGACCTAAAGCTCTCAGTGACTTGAGGACAATAACTCTGACTGCATTACTCCATTAGTAATGAAGACTCAAAGAAAAGCAGTCAAGTCACATATTGTGGCTGCAGTTGAGTCAGATCTTGACACACCCTGTCCCCCTGTTTGCCTGCCGTCCTGGAAGGGGAGTCGATGATGCTAAATTTTATATTTACAGCAGTAGAATTCTTCAACTAGACTCCTCTTTGCTGATTTCTCTTCAGCCTTTAATACAATGCAGCCACACAATTTGGTTGAAAAAGTAATCACACGTTTCAAATTAGATCATCATCTTATCATGTGGATCATTAGTTTTCCGACCAATCGAATACAAAATGTATCTGTTAATGGTCTGGCATCTGACTCTGTTTGCACTTCTACTGGTTCACCACAAGGCTGACCTCTTCCTCCCCTCCTTTTCATCTTATATACTGATGACTGTCGGAGGGAACTATGAAAATCACTGTATCGTCTGGTTTGCTGATGACAGTCCTCTCAGAGCCTGGACAAACACATGGACCTAATTTTGATGAATTGTCAACTGATGACATACTTATTCCCTAGAGATGAATGTGTCAAAAATAAAAGAAATGATTGTTGATTTAAAAAAACAAAACAAAGCGATATCATTCCTACAACAATCTATGGTGAGTCTGTCGGAATAGTCCACAGTTACAAATGTCTGGATGCTGTGTTTGACAATGCACTCAAGTTCACCAAGAACATGGATGTCATTGTGAAAAAATCCCAGCAGCGCTTACAGTATAGGGTCTGAGATCAAAAACTGAGATCATCTGGAGTCCAAAAAATATTCTTTCAACATTTTATAGCTCTTTTATTTAAAAAAAGTCTGTTAAGTTTTTATTTATCAGTTGGTTTAGTTCACTCAGTCAAAAAACACCTTCAAAACATGGTCAACCTCAGCTCTAAATTCAGTGGGGAGCCTTTAAGACCCCTGGGACAGCTGGCACAACTGTATGCCCAGCAGATCCTGAGGGAGGCCTGTGGCGTCACTGAAGACCGATCTCACATCCTTCAACGTCCGTACTTTTGCCTTTAGGAAGACATTTTTCTGTCCACAAAGAGACAAAAGAAACAACTGACTGACCCCTCAGAGAATGTTGCCTTTTCTATAAAAATTTGGACCCGGCAATTATTTTTGTTATACACACCCAATCTGGCACTGTGTACTGTAGCTGCAGGTGCCCAGGAGACTGCAGGGGTCAATGGGCCCCTGAGAGCTGACAGAGGTCTGGCTAACTCACCCAATACTACCCTCAGAGCTGGGTGAATCAGCAGAACCTGGGTTTGAACCCATGATCTTAACTCTCAACTGGCTTGATTGAGCCACTTGGGAATGTAGACCTTTACACCCAGTCTTGAAGTAGTTATCTTCTAATATTGTCTGAGGTGTGCGATCCTGAAGTTGGACCTGGAGCAAGTCTGGAGGTCGGCCTCTCCATGCTGGGGAAGCGCAAGGTGGCACTGTTCTTGTGTGGCTCAATGCTTTGCAGGCCATAACTGGTCATGCAGTCCTGTTTGTGTAACTGCAAAGGGCTTCCCTGTGTCAACATGTAATGAGTGTTCCAAAGAGCTGTTTGCCCTTCCTGTGACAGAGCTCTCAGCTACAGAGAACAGGGCAGGATAGGGAACAGAAGGGAAAGGAACAGCTGCGTGTGAACTCGAGCACAGCCAGAACTTGACACAGCAGTGTCACAGCCCTGAGTGTCCAGCCCACATCTGGACTTCCTCAGCGCTAGGCTTATTTCTGTCAAGGGAAGCCCTTCTGAGAAGTCTGTCACTGAGTGTGTCACTGATCAGAAAAGGGAAGTGTGACAATAGGAGTCCCGTGAAAGGGCTGCTTGAGACCCCAGCTCTGCAGAGAGGGTTTACAAAACCTTCTCCGGAGGCTGACAGGAAACCATTAGGCAGATTTCACAAGGCATCAGTCAAAGTCCTCGAATGTCTGCGACTCAGAGGCAAACCCTGGTGTTCCAAGACAGGATTCAGTAAAAGACTTCAGGTAGAAAACTGAAGAGAATCACAGCTCTCCTTTCAGGCTGCAGGAATGCCGAAATAGACAAAATGAGCACTTCCACAAGGAATATCTGTCCCAGGTGTAGCAAAACGAGGTCAAGCGATATTTTCAGCTTTTTCAGCCAGAATGACAATATAGGCTGTGTGCCTCCCGGACACACATCATCTAATCACATTTATAAACGAGCTTTATGGAACATTTTGTTCATTGTGATTTAAATTTCCAAAGAAATTTGGTAGGTTTATGTGGCAGACTCAGGACACGTTTTTAAACTGGGAATCACTCATTAGTTTTCTTTTTGTACCAACCCAATGCGGCATCAAGATCCATTGATCATAGTGTCCCTGTGAGCCCTGTGCTTTCCCAAGTGCTTTGCAGTGACTGAAGGAGAGGTGAGGCTCTCGCAGACACCCCACAGGCTCCAGTAGGGGGCACACCACCTCTCGGCCAACCCCACGCCTTGACCCATTAAGCCACCAGGCAAGCTGCTCTGCCATTGAAGCCATTCACGAGCCCCTGGGCTCATTAAATCATATTCCTGTAGAGCTTGACTGTGACACTGACAAACACAAGCTGGCGTCATGCCTATGTCTTTTCTACAAGTGACAAATGCATGACTTTAATTGCCGTATATTTAAGATGATTCTCAATCAGCCATAATCAACATGTTGGCTTTAACAAATACAAAGACTTACAGTATGAGCCCACAACCTTGGTTCCGGTTTCTTTAGTTGTTAATTGAAAATTCTCCTGCTCATGTTCAAAGCACTGCATGGCTCCACTACAGCCAATGGGTTGTTTTTCCCTCACTTTATACTGCCTTCTTCACCTGCTGGACTCTGTCATCTTTTCTCAACGCAACATATCAGGCCTTCAGCTGGCATGACTTTGGAACGCTCTCCTAAAGCATCTATACAGCAATCAACTTTGAAAAGTATGACAAGGATTAATAATGATATCAATTAAGGGATTTAGAAATGGCAGGCATCCATTGGCAGTGTAGGTGTGTTAAGAGATCTTCACACTAGCACAACGGTCCCTTAGCAAACCCTTGATCTCCCTGGTCAGTCTCAGCGAGCTGCTGTTTGGGCTCTGTTGCACTCAAAGAGGTCAAGGCCGAGCCTGGGGAAGCCCTTCTGAAAGCTGCAGTCTAACCCATCTCCAGGAGAAACAGGAATATTAAAAACCCACTCTGCCCGCATCGGTATTTAGAGACCACTTTCTTTCTCTTTCACTTTCTGTGTTTTGATTGCTATTCTTTTATAATAAATCAAACATTCCCCAGCATGATTTATTGGACCCCTTCCTTTTAAAGAAAAGCAGAAGAAAAAATCTCTGATTCTCTCCCTCATGTTTCTACTTGACTCAAATGTCCAGATAGCAAAAGTGAAATAGCTAGTCAGAGTTGTAACATGTAGCAATGAGAGGGAATCCGTGTGGTTCTCTGTAACTCTCAAAGTTGTTTATGGAACTCGTGCAAACTGTACGTTCCTCAAGAACTATGTCGTCCCCCCCACCTCCGAGCATGCACTCAAAACCCCCCTGTCCCACAGTCCACCTGAGCACACACCCTGGGGCGAAGGCACCCTGTCCCATACTCCGCCAGGGTACACACCCCTGGGTGAAGATAACACTCTCTCCTGCTCCACCTGCCCTCTTGTGGTCAGGTGTCAGTCCACAGTTCCTGGGGGGCACAGACCCTCTTTCTGCACAGTTCTCCATTTGCAATCATGTTTTTGGAAAAAGGGGTCAAAAGGTTTCTCAGAAATGCCCTTAGCCTGGAGTAAAAGGTGCTTAATCATGTTTATTTGCCAGCATTTTTAACAAACAAGCTAACACAGAATTTTTCCTGTGTTACAGACAATGCCTTGGTATGGTGTACCATGACAGGTGCTACAGAAAAAAAGCATCAGATTATCTATACATTCATACTATGTTTATGCATTCTTAAGAACCTTACTAACCTGATAGGCATGAACCCCTGTTTGTTTATTAACGAAAGTCACGTCGTTCTCCAATCTCATAAAGCCTTATCACTGCGTACTGTAAGTGAGAGTTAATTGCTCTCTGATTCAGCTTTCTGAGGGTCTGACACGGAAAATATTCCCATTTTCCCCTTCGTTTCCACTGTTTACATCTGTATGATATTAATCTGAGAACTCGGGCGATGACGACTCTGCGCAGTTTCGCGGTGGCTCTGCTGTTGCATAATGAGAAGTGCCGAGCCTGCAAGTTTCTCCGAGTCTGTGGCAATTCTCCGCAGTGTTTCCCCTGGGTATCTGCAGGTGCTACGCCTTTGGTGTGGGGTTCGTATCAGAGGAAGTTGTTCTGGAAAAAAAAAAAGAAACTTGGTATTGTATTACAAGTGTTCAAAATGGGTAAAAAAATTGAATAATACTCTAAATATATTATTGTTAGGAGTAACAGCAGTAGTAAAATCATGCTAGGCATTTTGGTAGTGAGAGTGTGTAGATCTTATAATCCATATTATAAGCCATAATACACTAGTTGTGGTGACAATCGTAGCAGAAGAAATTTTTAGTAGAACTAGAATTGGGAGTTGTAGTAAGTTGAAAATGAATTTTTATTTCTGCAAGCGATATTTTCTTTTGGCTAATGAAACTAGAGGAATATGACTGCACTTCAAGGGAAGTTCCAAAATCGATTGACGAGGCTCCTGTTGCTGTACTCTGATGAGTTCGTGAAAAGTCCAAACAGGAATATTCAAGAACTGAAAGTGTGAGAGTGAGTATAAAGTAGGGTTAAACACAGGAGGCTCATCAGAAGAGCAAGACCTCTCAAAAATTAACAAGGACCAGAAGTACAGAAATCAGAAGGTAAGTTCAGAATTATCTGTGTCTTGTGTTTCCTATGTGGAGCTCCATGACTGATCGCTAGTATCTTGTTTGAATTGTGCATCTCTGAACAAGGCAGGTTGATGCTACTGTGCAATTCAGCACATTGTGACAGCAACGTCTTAATGATCATTAATAATTTGCATACCCTGGGCTGAGTGTGTAAAAGCACTGACTCCTTCACTGATCAGGTGATAACTCCATTATCAGAGCCATTCGCTGCATTCCGAGGAGAATTTAAAAACTGGGCTGGAAACAAATTCTTCTAAGCATGACCAAAAAGGGTCATTCTGTATCTTCCAGTACTGCTGTACATACCATGGCTCCACTGATCTGATGCACAATCAACGTTTAATATCATTGGATACATCTGTCAAACTGAGGTATTAGGTGTCAATGCAGGTTAAGCAAGTGTAAAAATGTAAATGAAATTTTATTTAAAGAGTATCAAAAGCAAGTTTATAAACCAGAAATGCAAGATTATCACTTTTCGATGACGTCTGGGGTTGTGCACTGGGTGAGGGAGGTGGATATAGAGATCGAAGGCATTGAAGGCATCATTGTAATGACAAACACCATCTCTGTGCTCTCAAACGTGCCTTTTACTCCTGTGAAGATCTTCCCAAAAGCAAGACAAAAAACCATAAGGAACCATGAGTCCGGGCCATGGTAAAGTATGGCTCATATTTCTTTAATGATTTGGCAAAACAATTAAGTATTGACATCATTTCTAGCTGACTGTTTACTTAATAAAGTTGATCAGGACTCACTGGATCTGCTGAGAATTTAAGCTTTAATTCAAAACTGATTCACAGGGCAACAAAACCAGTGCATAGATAGATCAAATTTGGCTTTAATTGTATTAAAAACAATATCTGGTATTTTCAGCTGTCAACTCAGTCACGATTATATAAAAAATAACTACAAAATGAGATAATTTATGAGACTCATAAATTGCATAAAGCAGTCCTCATTGGAACAGAACTCTGGGTTTCTTTAGCAGTAAGCAGACTAGAGAGGAGACTCCCTCCCTGAATAGGAGATGGCAACAATGCTGGTCCCCACACATACAGCAGAGTGGACCGAAGCCACTGGAGCACAGTATTTCCCTCAAGGCACAACAGCGGTGTCCGCAACAGGAACTCGAACCCAAAACCGACCAATCTGGTCACATCGGTCATTAAAAAAACTTTTCACATTAAAAATGAATTGAATAGATGGATTGAATTTATCCTCCCATCACATTGCTCTAGCAATAAGATCTTTTCTTTGAATTTAAACAAGGGAATCTGATCAGTCTTCTTGAGCCCAGGTGTGAAGGTCTAACCCTTTTCAAGAAGAAAAAGAAACCTGGATACACACGGGGAGACACACACTGACACATAGATAGATGAGGAGAAGAAAACAAGTCAGTTCTTACCATTGATAATATCCTTTTTTCCCTCTCTCTCTGCCCAGGGAAACATTTAACTGCCATGAGGGAACTTTGAGCTGTATGGACTTTGGATTTGTATGATTTAAAGACTTTCAATTTTAAATATGAAAGAGGATTGTGCTTCTTTTGACTTCTTTGGAAAGTTAGTTATGGGAGATCTGCAATTAACATTGGCTGGACTTGTGTTTTTGTAAAGGTTTTGCTTGGAGTTTAATCTTTCTTCATGGAATGCATTTACTTTCTTCACTTTTTTACTTTCTTTCAAGCATGCGAGAGAGTGGTTGTGGTGTGGACTAATTCAGCGTGATGGCTATTTAGTGTTAAAGCTCCTTGAAACATTCAGAAATGCTTACTACTTTTACCCATTTCCACAGTTCATCGAGATTGCTGTTCTTAGAACCGAATTACCCTGCAATCTTTGTGCTGCAAACCCACCTGGGCAGCAAACCAGGGCGGACTGTTACAGGCTTGAGTTCCTAGTCTTGCACTACTATATTAAACTACACTACCCAGCTTTCCCAGGTGGTATATTTTTAAAGAACAGTGCATGCTGGGATGGAAGGGAATGTTGCCTACAGTTAGAAATGTGAAGTCAGGTGGGCGTCTTAGGAAAGTTAACTGTACCTGAATGCTGGACCTGTTCCTCAGCTCTATCTGTATCCCACTGTTTCAGAGATGTCCTGTGTGTGGCCACTCCTCCTGTCCCTCAGCCTCCTGCCCCTGGTGAGCCCCCAAGAGCTCAAGAGTCAGGGGGTAACCTTCTCTCACAGCCTTCGGTTCTCCAGGAAGATTCTGAGCCAAGTCCGCAGCTTGCTGGTCAAATACGTAAGAGACTCCTATATTCCTCTCCATTGGAATAAGAGAACAAGTCAGAAAAAGACAACATTACTAAGTCTCAATGACTAAAAAGAAAAAAAAAAAGATTTATCTTGCTATATTAAAAGTTCTTGCTGTCTAACTGTGGGCAGGCAGTAAATATTTGGACGAGTTAACCCGAACTTGATCAGCACGGTTTTTCTCTCTGCCCTCAGAAAGAGCAGCAGCTGAGTGACCAGTTTGAGAATCACAACATAGTCCTGCGATCACTGCCCAGCGCCAACACCGCCTACTCCCAGTGGGTCAACATGAAGGTATGGCACAGCCTGGGGCCTGGCACTGTGGTGCTCAGCTCATCTTCTCGCCCTTTGCTATGCCAAGTTTCGTCTAATTAGTTCAAATTAAATTCAGTAAAATCAGTGTATTGCTGGGGGACTACAGGCATGACTGATCGCAGCTCAGGTCTGGTTTTTGTGTGGAATCCCCTCCCTAACTTTACAGCAGACTGTTGTACTCCTTTAAATCCAGTCTGAAAAGTAATTATTTCCACCAGCTTTATTATTGTTTGATTTGTTTGTTCTGACTTTTTTTTGGTACGTTTTGTTAGTGGGTTTTTTTTAGTCCTCTTTTTGATTTAAAGCCCTGTTAAGCTTTATGTTTTATATTGAGGCTCTATAATAAAATATATTTTTTTAAATGGCATGGAGGGCTTTGTTGAAGTATCAGGGTTTATATGGTGTTTTGGCCTGTTACAGTGACATACCTCATCTAGGAAGATCCATAGTCTTGAACTCTCCCACAATATGGCCACAGCCTGTAGGAGGTGCTGTGCGGCTCCGGTTGGGGAATAGTCCGAGAGATGGCAATCTCTGCGTCTAGAGGGGGAATGAGCAGCAGGTCTCCTGTCTCCTGGCAATGATGCCACCCTAACAAGCTCAAGCACCGTACAAGCCCTGTTACACAGTGTGAAGAGTCCTCCTCACTGAAGGATCTGTGGTCTGTGCAGGATGGGGAGCGCCTGACAGCCTCAGCCCGAGACCTGCCGATATTCTTGGATCACGTGAAAGCGACAAGGATGTACCTGGAAAGACAGGAGAAAGGGCAGCCGTCCACTCTGACCCAGGCCATGACGGACATCCAGCTGGACCTCCAAGACCTTGTCCAGCAGATAAAATCACAGGTATTGAGCACCGTCCATCCGACGGTCACTTATTGATCCTCGCGCTTGTATGAGACTTGTATGAGACTGGAATATAATGCAGCAATTCTGTCACAGTACTAATGGCATTGTTTTACACCTCCATTTAAAAAAGAACAACAGGGGAGGAAAAGGATTTAATCCCGTAAAATGTACCAACAAGAGGTGACCCTCTGGCCCGCCTGCTCATTTGGCGTCTCGCAGTTAACCGACCTTTCTTCAAGGCTTGCGGGGTGTCTGCTCCTGCAGTAACTCGTGCCAGGCGCCGATGCCCCGTCGTGTCTCCCTGGACTGGGCGGATCAGTGACCGCGTGTCTGTTGTGTGTCCTCAGCTGCTGGCCATGAACCAGCCCACCCCCCATTCGCCCAGGCAAGGCCTGCTCAGCTCGCTGCTGAGGGGCAGCTCGCCCTGGGAGAGCCGGCTGCAGGGCTACATCGTGCTGCGGGAGCTGGAGTCCTACATGAGCAGGGTGGCCCGCGACTTCGCGCTGCTGCGGGCGAAGCCCCGGAAGTGAGAGGCCCCCTGGGGGCCCACAGGCTGCCTCGGCCTGTGAAGTTTTTATTTTCACTATTTACGTATTTATTATTTATTGACTTATTTATTGCGAGACATCAGGGATCTTCGGGAAAGTTCCGAAATGGCAACACTGACGGGTTTTCGTCCACGGCTGCTTTCAGGGGGGACGGGTTATGAACCTCCCGCGGGAGGTGGCAGGAGTTTCGACTGACAGCTGAGTTTTCCTGCAATTTTCAGTCTCAATTGTCCATATTCCCCGAAGACTGGGAGACTTGACAAGGAAGCTGCAGCAAATTTAAATCCACTGGATGCATCTAGACACTAAATGTCATCCAGTATCTTTTTCATACGAAATGTTTTATATTTTTTTACGTATTTATTAATGATAATTTAGTTTTATATACTGTACCAAACCACTTCCATATGTCTGTAACTGACAAGATACTGTTATCCATAAAGATCCTTGTATAAAAAAAAATCCAGAAATGAAATTCCTGTGGTCAATTCAGTGGTTCTTTACTTAATGGAAAAAATAAGATGCTGTGGCTCAGATGCCAACTTTCACTTCCATCTTAAAAAGCTTTCGGGCACTAGAACTGCCCATGGCCCAGCGAGGGGGGTTCAGGGGAGATTTGACCAACACTTCCAAAACCTTGCAGGGGAATCACAATATGCTCCCCTACAGAGAACAGAAGGGAGCGGACGCTGAGCCTGCTCATTTCATTTGCCTCAGTTTCATCGCCAGAATTAGGCTTTCTAAAGAGTAACTGGGGTGGAATATCAATAAATCCAGAAGGGGGCATGTGAGCATTTCCAGAACGAATCCATATGACTCAAAACCCTCCAATGAAATAGTGTATATACTATATGAGATTTATGGTGTGCCCTGTTAAATACATTATGGATGTGACTTTCTAGTGATAACACACATTACGTTAGGAGCTGGGCTCAGGCTGGGATGTCCCAAGCAATGACTCATCACTAGGCTGAGCTGGTTGGCGGGCATCAGGTTGGCTGGCCACACAACAGCAGGGAGCAGTGCTCTGCTGTTTCAGAGGGATGTGCACAGACCTCAGAGCTCCCCGCACTGGTGTGAGAGGCACAGAAGGGCCATACACTAGGTACCTGAGGTCAATAGACTGGTGAGGCTTTAAGAAAACTCTACAACCTAGAGGAGTTTCCTTTACCTTTCTCATTTTAAAAACCAGGAGCTGAAGACTTAAACGGTCCCTGCTAAAGACCACATGTTTATTGACAAAAAAAACTACTGGAGGCCTATTTCCCATTCAACTGGAAACAACTGGATGTTACCAGCTCTTTTATAAAGTAAAACTTTGAAATCCATTTTGTTTTTTGACACACAAGGATTATGGAGTTCAAAAGCCATCTGTACCCGTTTATCCACAGGTGAAAATACAGAAACAAGAGTAAATATATCCATAAAAAAATCTAGGTAGATGAGAAAGACGAGAACGTTTCTATCCAAAAAAGTGGCTTAAAGACCGGTAACAATGCTTCACCATTTGCAATGCTGTTACTACAATTTCAATTCTTATGAAGACAAACATCCTGAAAATGTTAAATACTAACTCATCAAAGAATCCATGTTAATGTAACAATGCTAGTAATGTGCTTCTTTGACAAAGCTACAAAAGTCACTTCATCGTTTCACCGTATTAACACTGGGAAAATTCTGACAAAGTTATATACAGTAGCTTATATTCATGACAGAATATATAGAGAGACAGTTTTTCAAGTTCAACCTTTTCAGTTCAGTCTTCTCAACACAGGTTCACTTATAAAGTCTTATACCCGTGACTGCAGCAGCAGTTGGTATCTTGGGCTTTCTGTGGTGCGCACTGTCTCCACACTGAGGAGGACCCATCGCCCCGAGAACACTTCAGACCCCCCTGTTATGACCTGCACCTCATCTTGTAAAAGGAACGGTCTTCATCCCGATTCCTTCCAAGTCAAAACCAGTTCAACTCCAGACATGACCCAGTCCTGTCCAGACTCGTGGGCACAGACGGGCTGGAAACGGAAACGACAGCGCTGGACCAGCGATGAGAACATTTTTAATCTGACTGGGAGAGTAAGCCAGACTTCAGTTGTGCAGCTCTGCTCTTGGTTTATTCTCAGAAACAGCGGTATGTTTAAGATACTTGTGGCTGCTGTACCTTTAAAGCAGCACTTCATTAAGGGCGATGTTAGTTTAACGTAATACTAAAGAATAATAATTATTAATTAATTAAATGAATTTATTAATAATTGCTTACACTTATATAGGGCTTTTCTGGACACTCCACTCAAAGCGCTTTACAGGTAATGGGGATCCCCTCCACCACCACCAGTGTGCAGCCCCACCTGGATGATGCGCCAGTATGCTCCCCACACACCAGCCCTCAGTGGGGAGGAGAGCAGAGTAATGAAGCCAGTTCAGAGATGGGGATTATTAGGAGGCCATGACTGGTAAGGGCCAGGGGGAAATTTGGCCAGGACACCCCTACTCTTTTCGAGAAACACCCTGGGATTTCTAATGACCACAGAGAGTCAGGATCTCGGTTTTACGTCTCATCCAAAGGACGGTGCCTGTTTACAGTATAGTGTCCCCGTCACTATACTGGGGCATTAGGACCCACATGGACCGCAGGGTGAGCGACCCTTGCTGGCCCCATTAACACCTCTTTCAGCAATAACCTTAGTTTTTCCCAGGAGGTTATCCAGGTACTGACCAGGCTCACACCTACTGGGCTGCCAGTTGTTGCGAGTTGCAGAGTGATATGGCTGCTGGATTGAAAGAAGTCAGTCTTTAACCACTGTGGCTCCGCACTGCGAAACTCATGTAACAGCCCAACCAAGCAGATGGCGATGCGAGTCCAGCATCACTCCGCAGCCCGTCCAGGGGTCGCTGGTGGTGATAAGTCACCCCAGCGGCTCCTGACTAGAAGCCTACAGGTCAGTAGGGCACGTCTCCATGATGACATCGGCTTGGCTCAACGCTTGCCTTCTGCCTGACCCGCGCATACGAGAGAGACGACCAGCCCTGCCTGCCAGGCACAGCCTCAGGTGCAGGACTTGATGTCCAGACTCTCTCTGGTTTTCGCAAAGTCCTTCAGCCTTCTCACCCCCGCTTTGGAGATTTTGTTGTCAAACAGCCTGGTGGAGAGAAAAGATACAGGGAGAGGATATCGGTACCATCGTGTTAAATTAAATAGGAGGCACCACAGCAACTGACATTAAAAAACAAATGAACTGGAAAATGAACAGTACTTAATGCAGTGTGAAAAAACATCAAGGAAGAGAAACATTTTACATAATACCATAACCAAAACAGAAAGGTTGGAAAATGAAGGAACGAGAGGTTATGATTATGGTTATGCAGTCTGAGCAGGAGGCTCTGGAGGTGGCTGAGGTGGCAGTGCGGCACCTGCAGGAGAGGAACAGCGAGGACAGGACAGGCGGCCAGCAGGCAGAGCACCTGGTAGAGAAGCCACGGAGGAGAAGGAGAGTGGAGCACCAGTACGGGACGGCTCACCAGAGATACTCCAGCGTGGTGTTCTCGCGCAGAGCCGCCATGAAGAGCTCCGCCCCCTTGTCCGTTATCAGGTTGTCCCGTAACCTGGTGGCCAGAAACAATCCCA
Source organism: Lepisosteus oculatus (assembly GCF_040954835.1). Lineage (NCBI taxonomy): Eukaryota > Metazoa > Chordata > Actinopteri > Semionotiformes > Lepisosteidae > Lepisosteus > Lepisosteus oculatus. The sequence goes on along the minus strand of NC_090721.1, from coordinate 11,227,138 downwards.
AAAGAACCAGGTCAGACTTTCCAGCAGCTGAACCTTACCGAGTGGAGTTACAGGGCCGAATCTGCACAAGCTGCCCGGACAAACCGATCAGGGCAAACTGATGGTCAAGTTACACAAAGCAGGGCACAGCCAAGGGGCTGACAAGCAACAGACTGAGCTACAGGCAGTTAAATGGGGTGACCACTTTGATCAAGGGATCCCTTTGGACTTATTTGGAGTCATCTCCGTTCTGTTAATTAGAACTACTAGAAGCTGCAATTATAAAGCAAGCTTCATTGTTTCTTTACTCATGTCAGGTCCTTCCCTAACAAGTACTCTTCTCCAAGTGCTTTTCCCTGCGTGTGCCCTGCCAGGTCCTACAGAGGGACTCCAGCAAGGTTTCCTGAGGTCAGTCAGCACGTTCTCTGCCTCCGAGAGACCTGTGTGTCCTCACCTGATGTCTTTAAGAGTCCTGTTCCTCATCAGGACGTCGGCAAGGCAGCCAGCCCCATCGTCTCCAATGTTATTAATGGCCAACCTGCACAGATCAGAAGGAAATACCATACCGAGTAGAAGTAGTTAACACTCTCGCCCACGAAAGCAATTAAAAGAGCCATTTCACTTTTCAAACAGACTTAACATCGCTCACTAGTGTACAGATCCCTCACCTGGCCACTCTGCCCTTCCAGAGGATGTGCATGCTTCTGCATTCCAATTCTACAGTCTGAATCAATAATTCATCATGCAGTCTCTGTCTTAGTATCAATTATCCACTAAGTATTTGCTCCCAAGTGTGCAATAGCACATAAAAACATAAGAAGTTAGAGAGCCCCTCAGACCTTGTTGCATTTCTTTGCTTGTTAGTTGCTCAATGATCCAATAATTCCATCAGCAGGCTCGCAAACCAGAGAATGAAATGTGGAGGAGAAGACTCTCACCTCAAATCCACAACAGTGCTGTTCTCTTTCAGGCCTTCTGACAACATCTTGACCCCCTCTGACCCCAGGCCTGCACCCACCACCCTGCAACAGAAGCACAACACCCATCACTGGTGAACAAATGTCACCTGTCAATGAAAACCTGAATTCCCAGGCCATGCTCAAACTTCATATTCTGACTGAAGACACTTTGGGTACTGACGCTGCAGTCATGCATGGATCTCTTTCACGAACATCAGCCAGATTCACCATCAGCCTTTCCTTCAAAGTTGCAGCTGTTGAAAGTGGAACACTTCTTGGTTGTGGTGCTGGTTGAAAAAGAAAATCTCGTGGTCTACCCTACTCACCACAGCCTCTCGATCCTGCAGTCTGGACTCTTCAACACTGTGGCCAGGACGGCAGCTCCCTCACTGCCCAGGGGATTCTGTCCCAGCCTGACACACAACAGAGACAGGGAGCCTTTAAGCCAGAGGATCATCACAGAGCCATGGCTGCTGGACATTTGTCTAATGTGGTCTGAGAGAAATGTGCTTTGGTGGCCGTGCACCACTGGTGTAAGTTAAGGTCGCCGGACTTTCAGGGGTCTTTACCTTCAAGACTTTCTTTACCAAAACAAAAACACATTGAATTATTTTTATCATGGGAGTTGCTAAAGACTCAAAATCACTTGCGTGGCAATACCACTGGCTACAAGGAAGGGGGCGCACCTGAGAGTGCTGAAGAATGGCAGGACGGGCAGCAGCCGGCGCAGCCCGTCGGCCCCCAGCCCGCGGTTCTCCAGGTTCAGCTCGTCCAGATTGTTGGCCAGCTGCAGCAGGAAGGCGAGCTCGGTCCAATCCCGGGGGCTGTTCTGGGCCTGGCCCTGTGAGACGTGCGCCAGCCAGCTCTTCAGCCTGTCCATCATCCCAGGGTCCTGCGCCTCGTACAGGCAGTGACACACGTTGACCTGCCTCTCCGGCACCAGGCTGCTGCTGTCCAGCTGCTTGTGAAGCAGCCGGAGGAGGAAGAGCTGGGGGTGTGCGCCACCGGGCGGCGCGAAGATCCCCTCCAGGATCTGGCGTGTCCGGGGCACCAGCAGGCCCGACACAAACCTGCGCGGCACAGAGACAAACTGCATCAGCAAACACTTCCACAGCAACAGACATCCCTACTTTTCAGTTTCTGAACACCTGTAGCAGAGTGCTGTGCACCCATTTGGAACACATTTCGTACAGGACAGCACTAATAGCACCCTTGCAGGGATGTGGAAAAGGAATTAATAATAATTCCTTACACTTGTGTAGCACTTTTCTGGACTCTCCACTCAAAGCACTTTACAGGTAATGGGGATCCCCTCCACCACCAATGTGCAGCCCCACCTGGATGATGCAAGGGTAGCCAGAGTGCACCAGAACACTCCCCACACACCAGCTCTCAGAGTGATGAAGCCAGTTCAGAGATGGGGATTATTAGGATGCCATGATTGGTAAGGGCTAGGGGGAACTTTGACCAGGACGTCAGTGTAATCTAACACCCCTACTCTTTTTGGGAAACATCCGGGGATTTTTAATGACGGTGCCATTTTACAGTATAGTGTCCCTGTCAGCAGCCTTAGCTTTCCCAGGAGGTCTCCCATCCAGGTACTGGTCAGACTCACACCTGCTGAGATTCTCTGGGCTGCCAGTCGTGAGTTGCAGGGTGATATAGCTGCTGGCAGAACTGCTGTTACTGTTATAGTTGTTACCCTGCATGGCAGGGAGTTCATTTGTTGACAGTTTTCCAATTGGGATAAATCAAAGTATTAATGGAATCAGAAAACAACCTTTTAACTTGGTTGTAAATACAAAAAACTGCATAAGATACCTGCAAAAGAGATCCATGTGGCCGGACTGATGGCGATGGCTCCAGTTAAAGGCCTCCTTCACCCTCTTCCTGAGAACTCGTTCTGGGCCGAAGAGCTTTCTCATCCCGGCTGCCAGCCTCCGGTGCACAGGAAGCAGGGCGGACTTCAGGCAGGAAAAGGGATCCATGCCGGTCTGGGATTCCAACACGTAATACAGAGCAGCAAAGAACTCCTGCAAGCTGGTGTGGACAAAGTGATAGCTCTTCTCGTAGGCAAGAAAGTCGCGATCCTCTTTCAGAATCTCCACCAGGAACATTTTTGACAAGTCATTCTGGTCGAGGGCGAACCAGGTGAGGTCTCCTGGGCCAAAGATAAATCTGCGTTCAACTAAACCCTTGAACGCGAGGGCGCCCAGATCTTTCAGCCGAGGCCTCATGGTCCTTAGCAGCTGCTGAGCCTTCAGGAGCTTCTGAATCTGGGATCCATCTTTCTGTTCCCCATGGAAAACCAGAATGGCTTTGAGGAAGCGGCAGTAGATCTCCGTCACAGTGATAGTGTTCTCAGTCCCGGCCGTCACAGAGATTTTCTCTTGCAGGGCAGTAACAATGATCCAACAGAAAGCTGGGATATGGCACATCAGGAAGAGAGGGGGGCGAGCCGAGACATATTGCCAGATTTCATCGGCTGCCTCCGGAGTCCCACAGCTCTTCCTGAAATATTCTTTCTGCTGGAGAGCTGAGAACCCTAAGATCTTGTAGAAATTCTGGATAAGCGCCTGTGGAAGTTTGCTGACAGCGTGAGGCCTGGAGGTTATAAGCATGGAGCAGCCATGCAGCAGGTTTCCCTTGAGTAGATTGACCACCATGTGATTGATTCTCTGAGGCATTTCAGGATCAGTACATTTCGGCGTCTTGTCAAAATCCAAGGGAAACTGAAACTCATCCAGCCCATCAAAAATGAATAAAATCCGAGAGGGATCTTTGGAGAAAACCTGGTTTAAGATGGGCTTCAGATGACTGTAATGGGTGGACAAGAGTTCCTGCAGGCTCCTGCACTCTGTGATGAGGTTCAGCTCCCTAAAGGTGAAGATAAAGACAATCTTGGATGTCAAGGAATCCTTGGACCAGTACTGGACAAACCTTTTGGTGACAGTGGTCTTGCCACTACCTGCCACACCACAGAGAACGGCGGTGACCATGTCCTGCTGCAGCAGATTCTTACTTATGGTCTCAAATTCACACCTGCGCTCCGAATCCAGCTTCTTGAAAGCGTTCCCCACCTCCGTCACCTCATGCTGCCCCCGCACGGTAAAAGTCTCGTTCAGCGAAAGGGTGATCTCGGTGTAGCTCTCCTCCAGGGGCTGGCCGGGCCTGCTCTTACCAATGTAATCCACCACTGTGCCATGCTGGCTGCCCAAAATCTTCTTGTGTACCTCCAAGAGGTTTTGGGGAGTTTCTAAGCTGCTACCTTGACTGTGCTGCTGCTGTGGCTGGCTCCGAGCCTGGAGCAGGAGGTGTCTCTTCCTCTCCAGCATGTCAACGAAGGCCCTGCAGGACTCCTCCCCCCTGCCGTGCAGCACATCCAGCAGGTTTCTCATCTGGTCCGTCTTCCCCAGGTGATCCCCCCGGACGAAGCTCACGTCCTCGGTGGTGATCACCTGCTCCTCGTGCAAGAGGTCCAGGACTTCGGAGATGCACCTGCTCCACATCTCCACCAGCTCCGGCCTCCGCTCCTGGAGCTGCAGGCTGCAGGGCCCCACAGCCATTCTCCACAGGCGGCCTCTCCCACGGGCTGCACCCTCAAACGGAGCGTCTCCTCCCCCTCTTCGTCGTGTGCAGGGCCAGGAGGAAGCACTGGCGGTGGCCAGCGAAATCAGCCCTCCTCGGCGTGCTGCTCATAGCTCTTCCTCCTGCTCCATGAGCAGATCACTGCGGTCTAAGGAGAAGGAGAAGAAGAAAAGGTTATTATCACCAGCAGCCCACTGAAGCTCAGCAGGTGTGAGCTTGGCCAGTCCCTGGGTCCTAATGCCCCAGTATAGGGACAGGGACACTATTCTGTAAACAGGCGCTGTCCTTCGGATGAGACGTAAAACTGAGGTCCTGACTCTGTGGTCATTAAAAATCCCAGGGCGTTTCTCGAAAAGAGTAGGGGTGTTACCCTGGTGTCCTGGCCAAATTAACCTCCTGGCCTTTACCCATCATGGCCTCCTAATAACCCATCTCTGAACTGGCTTCATCACTCTGCTCTCCTCCCCACTGAGAGCTGGTGTGTGGGGAGAGTACTGGTGCATCATCCAGGTGGGGCTGCACACTGGTGGGGGTGGAGGGGATCCCCATTACCTGTGTCTTCAGGACATGCTAGACCTGCTGGACACACATGAGCCTGCAGTTCCTTCACTGGCGCAAAGCCCACAGAACACAGTCTGCTGTCTGCCGTGCCATTAGCACTGTCAGAGGCAATCGGACCATCTTGCATCTGAATATACAGTATCAACAACGAAGAGCGAACGGCCTGGACAAGCCTCACGTCCCTTGGGAACACCCGGCCACCGCAGAAGACAGGTCTGCACTCCTGCAGCAGGTCTTCAGGGTTATTCGGACTCTTACATTTACTGATCTGTCTCCTACAAAGCACATCTACTGTACCGCCTAACTCTGGAACAGGGATCTTCAACGAAAGGTCCCCAGATACGTCACCACTGGTCTGGCCAAGTAAGCTAAGCTCACAGTTGATCTGCGATCCCACTTTTAGTACTACAGGAAGACAGTGATTGCAGGGCTCAGCTTGATCTGTTGTTTATATGGGGGTCCTTATTTAAAGGGGACCTTCCAGAAGAAAGAGAAAACCCCCGATATAAAAGCCTGCCTGCAGCTCGGCTTCTGAAGCTCAGTGTAGCACAGGTTGTTCCGGGAAAGTCCCGACTTTGCCGAGTCCTTCAAACAGCCCCGGGTGATGCAACTGCAGCTTGCGAAGTAAACATCCAGGGAAAAAAAACCCAATTAAAAATCACAAACAGAAAATACGACGTACAGCGCGTTAACTCAAAAAAAGACGTGAGTGATAAGCCCCTACTTTACCGAAGAACTAAAACCAAAATTAAATTCAACCGCGTTGGATTAAATCCACGCCCTCCTCTCGCATTATGGCGCTTTCAGACGCCAACACGATCCACCAACACGTCTGAAAGGGCTACAAAATAGCGATTAAGAGACGACACGCCCTGGTGTTGTTCTTCTAGGAATAAGAGAAGCGAGATTATTACCTCGTCTGAAATCCGACCCCGGCGGAGAAGCTGGTCTGGACTGCCTGACAGGTCTCCGAGAAAGGAAGACGGTTTTCCAGCGATTGTCCAGCTTTGTTCAAGTAACTTCCTTTTTTCAGGTCGCAGGCATTTCTTAGGTACAAAAAAACAAACAAACAGGCAAAGTACTGACCCAGTCACCAAGTCATTGCAAATGCCTTCCTTTCTCTTTCGATTAAAAATGGACAGTATTTTTTCCGAGCAAGAATAGACGTGACTGTATTGCAGCAACTCTGACACAAAAAATGAGAAATCATATGACTTGCCGTGTCGCCCCACCTCCCAAAACACAGTCAGCTGACCCAGCGAAGGGCTTCATTCATTCTCGGGCGTGTGGAGTGTGAGCAGACTTTAAACACGGAGGATTCTCGATATATCCGACCGCTCATTCAGTTTTACTATGAGTGCTCTTTCTAAAACTCCTGTAATGTCTCCTTTTAACCACGGTTAACAAAGTATCTAGGATCGGATTTTAGTTAAAAGCTGCAGTCCGCCTCATGCAACCTTTGCCTGCTTCAGAGGAACGAGTCCAGTTCAGTTAATAACTTGTTGGATTGGTAGATAAAAGCTCTTTTGGAATGAAAAAAGAACTTACAGCCAACCGGAGCTCCTTTCTTAGGGCGAGACGTTAATTTCAAAACTGGACCAGGACATTAATACTAGACTGTGTTACTTACTAAGCACGATGCCACGATTAATACAGACGACAGAAAGAGAAAACTGCTTGATTGTTAACAGCTGTAAAAATATCCAGTTCAAACCCCATTACACATAACCAACCTCCCTTAAAAGCAAGCAGCAATGTGAACAAATGGATCTATAAAAAGGTCTAACTTTTTTAAAGCTACAGTACATCTACAGAGAGGTTGCTTATGACCTCATCTTCAAACCGCACTGTGGAAGACTGAACAGCTGTTTGAATAAGCCAAACCATGTATGGTAATGTGCAGTACATACCGTCTACACTCATATTCCAGATAGCAGGTGTGCTTCAAGTGTATGCAGTATCTACTGTACATTACAGCATGCCTACCATCTGGCATATAAGTCTATACAGTAAATGTATGCTATACACTGTAAACATATATACTGTATACACATTCTAGATAGCAGGCATGCTGTAATGTGCAGTATAAACAGTGTACACTTATATTCCAGATAGCAGGGCTATCTAATTGCCTTACAATTCTTCCATTGTGCACTGTTCCAGATTGTGAGATCCAACCAGCTCCATAACTTCTGCATTGATTCTGCTTATGATCCATTCAGTGATTAACAAGCTGTTAATAGGAGACTTCTGATACTGAGCAGACCGAAGGGGTCTCAGGCTGAGTGAGAGACCAAGTGGAAGCTGCCTTTTAAACCAGGGGGATGACAGGTTTTCAGATCCCTTGAGGAAGGCCATGGAAAAGCCTTCCAGAGGGACTGTGCTTCGGCCAGCACTGCACAACCAGACCACGGACCACACACAGGGTTGGTTTTAAAAGGTTTTATTGTTTTCAGTGTATTCCTCTGATTATACAAGAATGTGTATACAATTCAGAACTGATACATCGTCTTTGTTTTTTTTTAATTAGATAACAGAAACTGGTGCAACACAGGCTGGAAAAGAAAAAAAAAAACTTGTTTTACCAAACCCGCTGCAGGCTCATCTCCCCCTCTTGAAATAAATGACATCATCAGGAAGGTAGTTAAAGGAGCGGAACAGTCAGCGTAATCCAAGATCCCTTTAACGCGCAGTGCGGCAAAAAAAAAATCTGCGAACAGCCACACAGCTTTAGAAAGAGAAGTTGTCCTGTAAAAATTGTTTTAAAACACAAGGCACATCAGCAAGTCCCATTCTTAGGGAAAAAAAAGGATATCAGAAAGATATGAGCATGCACTTGGCATTAACGATTGGCTCCAAGTTTTGTACACTTTTCCCAAATCATACCTCCTACCAGCAGAATATCAGAAAACTCAATAAATAAATGCGTAAACAGTTACAGTAGACAACAATGAGATTTGAGCATTGTTTGGCTAGTCGGCTTTGATGCTATGCACCCTGGGAAAGTGTTAAACAAGTCAGGTTGCCTGTGCGCTTCAATGATTGGCCACCGAACCTAACTGCAGGCTGATGTGACTGAGGCATGACTTGAGCTTTTGATACGACGGTGTGCAGGAAAAGCTTTGTGGAGTAACTCCTAGGAACCCCAGCTTGTGATGTTCCAAGTTTCCAGGAATCAGGTGCACAGAGCTCCCAGCTGTGTTTTGACACAAGTACAGGGTCGAACTCTCGTTGTCATTAAAAGTGAAACTGTGAGGCTGAATTTCTCAACTCCTTGACCCAACCACCATTCAGAGGGTACAAGCTCAGCACTCCCACTGGGGAGAAGCAAATGTCGTGGCACCAGGCCCCAGTCTGCACCTGTATGGACTTACTCCAGCCTTAGCAAGACTCAAACTTTGTCTCTAGAACACGTTGGTCTCCTCAGGTCTTCCAGACCCTTCCTGGTAGGTCTTGGAGAAAGACAGCAGTTTTAGTCAATTAAAACTGTTATGTAGTTTGATTCCGTAACTCAGAGCTCAGATGTAAGGAACCCCAGAAGGTCAACTTGACCAATCTGAACCACAACAAACGAAGACATTGGAAAGAACTAGGACAGTCTCAGGGGCTCAGTCTCTGCTCCTGGTACACCAAGCATCTTCTGAAATTTCAACAGCCAGACCAGCAAAGTAAGTGGTCCTTTGTTATTTATACAGAATGTTTCTTAAGGTCTTTAACAGTTAAGCACCCAAAACATTCACTTCATATAAAGGGAAGGTTATGGATACAACTGCTCAGAACATGGTAGAAGTGTTGCCATTGTGCAGTTAAAAACATCCAGCATGTATCAGAGCTGGACTGGACTGGTACAGAACTGTACAGACCCTGCAGCTTCCAGGAACTCCCAGACCCTTGAATTAGGAGGTCATAATTACTGTACTGACAAGAAAAAGCCTGTGTAAATTTAAAAAGAGCTGTTTTAATCCAGATCCCAAATCATCGTATAACTAGGCAACTGCAAGTTACTAACGGCTGCTTTCTTTCAGACAACCCTGTGCCCCAGTCCTGAGCCTTTCCCAGTGAAATACAATCACGCTGATTAGATCACACAATGCAATAGTTACCTGCATGCGCCGTGATGCGTCATTCACCGGTATTCACCAGACACATGATTTTCAGCAAGTATAGACACTGCTGTCCGTGATCAGGGTCGGGGGGCAGGTGCTGGTCAGCAAGGTGGACACTGCAGTCTGCGATCAGGGTGAAGGGGCTGGTCAACAAGGTGGACACTGTTGTCTGTGATCAGGGTGAAGGGGCTGGTCAGCTAGGGTGTCTTGCAATTAGGGTAGGAAGGGACAGGAGCTGGTCATGTTGAAAATGAAACGTACAATGAGCTAATGAGATGATCACATGTACCAGGTTTTTGAAACTTGGAATTCTTCAGCCTGGGTGACTAAAACTAAACTTGTGTTCCTGCACCCCAATCCCAAAAGCATATGAAAAAGCAGCTGCCCAATTTCCCACCCCTGAGCGATTGTCACGGAAACCAGGAATGCTGCCTTTCAGAGAGCAGCCCTGCCACAGCGCAGAGGAGCAGGAGGTGGCCAACAAGAACATTTATTTTTGAAGCTTCTTCATACAAAGATAGCAATAACGCAAACTGGAAGCATTAAGAACACATTATCCACCTTCATGACCTTCTGCAAGAAATCAAACTGTGCCAAAAAATTAAATGTCCAACCAATTACATTGATATTGCACATATTAAAAAGGCTATTTAAAGACTAAAGTCATTATTTACATATATTTACCCAAATCTTCTATGGCTTTTTTAATAATTTCTATTTATCCTATGGTTTATAAATCATCATTTCACTCCCTTTTACAATCAAAGTATTAAAACAGATTTCCAACTGTACTGTTTTTTTTTTCATTTTTAATATGATTAATGAAAAATAAGAAACATTACTGAAAAAATCTTTTGTGAAGCACACAGATGTGTTACTTGGAAAAACAGTGCATTTAACAATGTTTTTAGATAAAACCAAAAACAAAAAGACGTTAGAAAAAAATGAAAACGCTCAGAAGTTGTTCCTCTCTGGTCAGCTGTCTCCTACATCACCCTGCTGTCCCAAACAGGTTTGTAACAGGGGCAGTGGATCCATTTTGATTGCCTCACTTTCCATTGGTCTCTTACTGAACACCCTGTATCCCAGTAAATGTCTGCAGAATTTCAGCCACGTACAACATTGATCAGTACTCTGCAAACCAGTACTGAACTGCCAGACATACCGAGTGTGTCCAAACAGCACTGACCAGTACTGAACTGCCAGACATACAGCCATATTACCTGAGTTCTTTAATCATTCGAAATCAAGTGCATTTGCTTTTGAACTGGGGAGTTGATAAAGCCATGTTTCTCCCATTGTAAATATAATTCATTGTATTAATACACTAATCTTACCAGTAAAGATTAAGGATTTAAAATAGTTTTGACACCAGTGTGTTGTCCATTCCACAAGTTCATTCTATAAAGCAGTAGCATTTCTGTTCTATCCAGACCACGTTACTCCCACAATCCTGGATTTCGCAGATGGATACTGGGATAGTTAAGCAAAAATGGTATTTAACTCCCTAAAATAATCTGACCATGGAGGCTCAACCCCTGAGAGTCTCTGATCTACAGGCAGACACCAAGGTCTGGACAAGAGGGGAAGTCTGAAAGGAGAAGAGGCTAAACGAGTTTATTTTTTAACAGCCTCAAGGGCAGAATATTGCAATGAAAGAATAAAAATTATTAAAGGCATTAAAAATCTTTTATTAAAATCTTTTAGTAAAACTGGATGCTACTTGGTAAAATTTTGGCTTTGCTTATATGATGAGCGACATCCTGGGTGGCCTGAGTGGGGGGAGGGTCTGTCTACTTGATTCTCCAGCTCTCTCATCTCTTTGACACCTGAGGGACGCAGAACGACACTGCATTCGCACACAGAAACCTAACTAAAATGATTTTAAAAATCTCGAGAAGAAGCATGTCTCTCTCTGGGCAAGGCACAATAGTAATCTGGGGCAATGATATTACAATCACAGAACATATATTCTGCATCAAAGAAACACCAAGCTTGTGTTTCTCACACATGGACAGACAGATGGAGATTATTATTGGCTAACAATGAAGAACCCTAAATATGGGCAAGACTAAACATGCCAGCTATCCAAAAAGTCCTCAGCATTCAGCACTCTGAGGAGCCAGCAGGTGTGGAGATGGGCTTTGGTAACCAGACAAATGTACTTTCATTGAGCTTCTTACCCACATAAAGCTAAATCCAAGCAGGTCTGTCCAAGCACACTCTGACTTATGATCACAGAGGATTCATATTCCTGAACTACCACCACCAGCAGACAGTGCCATGATATACATCATGCTGCTGTGTTCAGCAGGATTAATAATGGTATATAATTGCATGTTACAGTATTCTGTGGCTGTGAGAAATGAGTGAATAATGAGTAATAGAATGATGTATAGCACAGCTAGTGGGCTGGATTAGACTGGACTGGACTCTGTAGGAGTTGGGGTTAAACATAAAAACGAGGCTTTTGTCCATGTCCAGACTCCGAAGGATTCACCCCCTTGGAGGAGGTGGGAACCCCAGTCCAGGTGCGCTGGTCTCTCTGACAGTGTTTTTTTGGGGGAACAGAAGACCAAGGAACAGAATTTCCCCAAGAGGGATGAGGAGGGTCTGCCTTCAGCGTGTCCAGTTCCTCATCCCTGGACCTGTGGACAGTCCTTGGCGGGACACGACCCAGATCTGAGTCCACAGCTCTTTGACGGCGACACGCACAGGAGTAATACAGGGGCAGAGCCACAGAAGAAGCAAATCCGACTCCAGCTCCTGCACATGCTGCCTGCCCATGTTTATTTCCATCTGATCAAGATCACTGCTAATCAAGTACTGAAGGTCCTTTAAAAAGAGTCTGATTGGCTGCAGGGCTGATGGCAGGTGCATTTCTCCTGCTCCTGTGGGAAGGGGCTGATCTGACGATCCGATCGAGAGACAGGTGCACCTTTAACATCTGTCCTCTTTCTTTAGACTTGCATCAAGCCTGTGTAGTGTGAGGTTTCATTGACGATCACACCTTGGTTTGGTTTTTAGTGTATTTCTAATATGAAGCAATAATTATAGTAATGATAATAATAATAATATTAATTAAAAAAAATAAAACACTTTACATTTTTGTCATATTTGGAAGCACAAGCCTTTGGTGCTGGTAAAGAAGCAAAAATAGATCTGATTGGGTAAGGCGGAGAAATCACTAGCATTTTCAGCCAATGAGTGGCAGAGCTGGCTGTGACAGCTGTAATCTAATTGGAGGATGGGTTCTGGTAGGTATCCTTTTTTCTTTATTGCTGCCTCTTTCGATTGGTCGATCCCAGTCATCATCTGGAGTTGAGCCGAGGAGCAGTCTAAAAACAGCAATTTAAATCACAATGAGCTCAGATACAGGAACACAGCACCGTGGTGTCACCTTGTTTATTCATCTGGCCATTCAATGCATTCAGGATTTTATGTGTATTCTGATGTGGCTGAAAAAAGACATTTCTGTGCAATTTGATGTTCTCAAAGCAAAATAAACACTGAAGTGAACTGATGGCCCTGCCAGGGGAATGGGAACCAGTCATTTGCAGCAACTACTGTGAATTCATATAAGGAGACCTGAGAGACAGTCCTCCAGGCTGACCTTGATCACTGCAGAGGATTTAGAAGCAGACACTCAACAAGACAAACTTGTTCAGTTTTACTCAAGACACAACAGAGTTAAGCACGTCATTTGGCAGCACACTTCAAGACTGCAGCTGAACAAAGAGGACGTACTGAACACTTCAAAACAGGGAATGAGGTTTAAGGGTAATTGAGATACAATTTGTTGCTTCTCTCTGAAAATATCACTTAGGTAATCCCCATATGCTAATACACAAAAAGACAGGTTCACCAGAGCATAAGACATTCAAATCTTAAAATCACTGAAAAATAATTGGACAATCCTGGTGAGCTGCACCAGTACTTGTTGCCGTTTTCTGCATCACCACTAGGTGCCAGCATGGAGCCAAGCGTGACAACACAAAACCGAGACACCACAGTCATTTCCTGTTTCTTTAATTGAGCAACTACTGATCTTCACACTGTAGTAACTCTCCTATAATCTCCAAGGTGTTCGCTGCACTTGAAAAGTGGGTGTCTCGCGTCTATGCTGTGCAGTGAGCAGGCACACTCCCCTCCCACCCCCTAGCTGGGCCCCCTCTCTCACCACAGACAGGTGCCCGTTCTTGGCCTTGGCAATGAGCAGCTCTGAGCCGGAGGTGAAGTCGATGATGCCCTCCTTCCCCTGGCCCACCGTGAACTTGATACTGTGGAGCAGAGAGGAAAGTTACAGCCTTACCCTCTCGTGCTGCCTCTCCCACTTTCACTTCAACTTTATTTCTCGATATAATTACACGGGTGCATAGCATAGTGAAAAGTGCTTCTCAACAGCAGACAAGACAATAGACAGTAATGCAATAACAATAACAGTGTGAACAACAGTATGGTGCCAGTGCAAATACGCAAAGAGAGAAAAGTATACAAACAGGACATAAATAGCGCAAAGGTAATACGGCAAACAGTGCAAAAATAATATGGAGATTAATAAATAGTACAGCTTGTACAGTTTTAAGTATAATTCCAATTTCACTTCCTCTGTACAATTAATTTCACTTCTCACTCTCTCCAGCCCTGCCCTCACTGATAGCACTGCGTGCCTGCTGGCACCTTGGAGCTGCTGGGCACCCTGTGTCCTAAAGGCCAGGACCCTGGCAGACCACTGCCACCCTGTCCCTCAGTGCACAATGGGCCGAATTATACTCTGGACAGAGCCAGAGTGACGTGACCCCGGCTCGACCACCATGCTCAGGCCTTTACTGGATCACCCCCGGACTATACTACGTTACATGCGCTTAATTTAATATACATTGAACATTTTTATTTCAGTTTAATCCACCAGGTGGGGCTGCACACTGGTGGTGGTGAAGGGGATCCCCATTATCTGTAAAGGGCTTTGAGTGTCCAGAAAAGCACTATATAAGTGTAAGCCATTTTTAATTAATTTATTTTAGCCTGTGTGTGTGGAATAGACATTTTTAAATGCATTTCATCACAAGTAAAGGTCGGACAGATTTCTCTCACCTTCCTTGGTTGATGTTGATGTTGTTCACTTTGTCTGCACTCATGGCCACTTTGGTCAGGGTCTCAACCACATGATCGCTCTGAAGCACGACATCTCCCTGCACAACCAGGGCCAGGAGAACAGGGTCAGATGTCAAAGGTCAAGGCCAATGATGGAGTAACCGCCCTTTATACCACAAAGTCCAAGCTGCCTCCTTACCTTCTGCTTGTTGTCCTCACAGGGCACATGGAGCACGAAGAGCCCGTCGCTCAGGGAGCTGACAGAGATTCCTGCAGGTGGAAGGTCACAGAGGGATGAGAATAGCAGGAAGGTGGAGAAACCTCTATAAATTGAGTGGAAGACCCTCCCCCCTACCCACACCAACATAGGCAAGAGTTTTCACTTTTGAACCCCATCTTGTCCGAGTGTTCCTGCTCCCCAGACCTCAGCAGCATATTCTGCTGTATTGAAGAGGTTCAAGCAGGGCGCTGCGTCAGCTTGCACAGGCTGCACAGGAACAGGGACAGCTTTATTCCCCACTGACAGGAAAAGAGAATGTTTCGGCTGTTTTTTCAGGGTTAAGTGCAGGATTTGACAGCACAGGACTGCAGCTGAACACAGAGGACATAGTGAACACACTTCAAAACAGGGAATTAAGTTTAAGGGTAACTGAGATACAATTTGTTGCTTCTCTTCTGTGAAAATATCACTTAGTATATTTGGATTACCTAATACATAGATAGACAGCTGAAGAAATTAAAATCACTGTAAATAATTGGACAATTCTGCTGAATTCAAGCTCTTTGAGCTGCACCAGTAGACTTGTTGCTGTTCACCACTAGGTGTCAGCAGGTGTCACAGCCAAAATTTTCTTCTTTTCCTTTCAGCATAGAATAAACCTTTATTACCTGTTCCCTCTTCTGCAAAATTGCTGTGCAGTTTGCAATTTCCAGCTGTTATGCTTGGGGCACAGCTTCACACCCTGTGCTGCAAGGGGGCATGAGGACACTTGTTCACCCTCCTGCAAGAACCACCCCCCCCCCACTCTGTCCCCAAACCTAACCTGCAGCCCTAGCGTGACCAAAATCCCCTTCAGGGCAGGGAAGAGATCAGGAATCCCCTGGTTCCAGACGTGTGCGAGGGACAGGAGCAGACAGGAGGACTGGGACCAGTCCTTAAACGGGACACGCGCGATTTCCGCGAAGGCCCGAGTCCTACCCTTCAGCAAGCTGTAGTCAATCCTCTGCTTCACTCGGGCCTCCTCCACGATGAAGGCACAGCTCTGCGTCAGGAGCAGCTGCCTTGCTCGAGCCTTGTAGCCCTTGCGGTCGTACTTGGTCACCGGGACTCCGTACTGCCAGAGAGAGAGAGAGAGAGACATAGGGTCTGGAGTGCCGAGCCGGTCAGGCAAGGTCTGTCCCTGAGGCCAATACCAGGGTGCGCTTGGGAACCTTGAAATGGATCAGAACTGACAGTAGGTTCTGTGTGGAAGCTTAGTAGCACACAGAGAATTTTATTGCATTTATATGACAAAGTATTGTGTTTAAAGAAGAAACTTTTGGCATTTACATGAGATAACGTGGTAAAAAGTGATCATTAATGACACTGTGTTCTACTTCACCTATACAAAACACAGTACACGTGTTCCTTTAGATGAGCTCTTCTGCACAAAGAGTCACTATTCTTCTGTTGTTAAAGTCAATGATGGTCTGTATGGGACATGTATGGGATATACATTGCAAGATATTAACATTGTAGGCGATATTATTCAGAAATTATCGTGTTTTGTTATCTCGTATAAACACACAAAAGGTTTCTTGTATAAACAATACCACCGCGTTTTAAATGCAAAACATTTTTTCTCATTTACAATGTTGGCCTGCAACCCACGCGGACAGAGAAGAGCATCCTACCACTGACTCGAACCCACGACCCTCCAGTCCCGACTCCAGAGGTCTGTTTGAAAGAGTGTTGGGAGACTGTCTCTTTTCTCCCTGTGGTTTGACAAACTCACCTTCATCTTCTCGTTGCCCAGGGCCTGCAGAGCTTTGGGGTTTATTTCTTCACTGCCTGGCAAACAGAATAACAACACACTGTAAGAGGTGGAAGGAAAAAAGATGATAGGAGAGAAAATGAAGATGGGGTTTAATTTGGCAGTGTGCCTGCTAAAATTCTTTAAGCGCTGATTCTGTGCAAAATCACTTTCAGTATTCTGTTTGGAAAGCTCTTTGCTTCCGTTAAGGTCAGTTCAGATTGGAATAATGTCAGCTGTGAGATTAGTGCGGGTTTGTTTTGGAACAGAGCTCTTTCTGAGTGGCTGATCCTTCGGGAGCCCAGCAATACTCACTCAAGCGGCTGCTCACAAAGAGTTTGGGCACGCTCTGTGGGTAGTTATCTTTCTTGTCCTTGAAGATCTCACTGGCCACCACCTTCTGCTCCAGCTGGGGGAGACATGGATAGGGCGATAGAGATCAAGAAAAACAGTCAATAGTCACAAGCTGATTGTCAGCACAGACCAAAAGAAGAAACACACAGCATCCTGGATCATTCACTGAGCAGCTCAGAGTCATGTGAGACTTTTCCCAGCTTGGAAACGTACTTCAGTAATGCAGCTTTCAAATGACGGACAAGAACCCCAAACAGACTAATCTAATACCCCCCCCAGGACAGTCCCCGCCTGACTCCGACTGGCCCCTGCCCAGGACAGCCCAGGTTCCCACCTGGTTTTTCCACTCGGGATTGATCCTCTTGCAGTAGCTCCACACCATGTTCTGCATGCACATCTTCCTCAGGTGCTCCGAGGCCTGCAGCAAGGGGAGAGCAACCCAACCATCACCTCCTCAACATCGCTAGTCAGGGATCAGATCAGGAGGCACAAACACATTGTGGGCACCAGTTTGAGGCCAGGGATTTTGCACTGATTGTCATCTCTGGACTTGAGAAACAACTGGAGTTCATACAGTTTGTGCTCAAACAAGAGGTAGCTTATGCTCATTTTTCGGGGTGCCGTGGGGTACCTCAGCCAGCGCAGGCGGTGGGGTGGGCCAGCTCTTGTCCAGGACGGTCTTGGGTAAGCTGCGCCTCAGGCTCATCAGGAAGGAGTATCGCACATAGTCCAGGAAGTAGTCGTTCTCCGGGCACCGCGGCTCGTGGCGGTAAATGAACCCCTTGATGAACCTGGGGAGAGAGAGTCCAGCAAGATGACCACAACCCTGACATCTGAGCACTCAGAGAGGGGGAACCGATCGACCCATTGGACCTGATGATCAAATATTCACCTCACAGCCTATTGGTATGTTTGAGGGTCATAGGACATTACTCATGTAACATCAAGAGTGGTTCTGAAGTTAATTGGCTTAATCAGACAGGTGTGGCATGACATTTGGGCACCTAGGAGTAATGACAATGAGTGCACTCACAATAAAAGTGCACTGCAGATAGAGGAATCCCAGCAACATCTATACTCAAGGCATCATTTTGGACTACAAACAAGTCTCTTACTAGTTCAGCCCTATGGTGTTCTAAACCATGTACCCTCATATGGCATACGATCATCAGAGCAGCGCCAGTGCTGCTGTCAGATCTGGCTTCAGGACGGCTCAGGGTGAACCAGGGCCGCTGTACCTGCGAATGGTGTCGGCTGCCCATCTCCTTCGGGCGGCTCTCCTCCTGGCCAGGACCCCTCGCCACCACGCCTGGATTAGAATCGCTGCCAACAGAGAGACGGCATCACTGATGGCACACTGCCCTGCGGCACCCACAGCCCAGGTGGCCTTCGCAAAGAGGCACCAGGTCGATCCCTGAGTGCCGAGTCTGAAAGTCGGCGTCCCCTATGAGACGGAGCTCTACACAGTACTGGTACCCTCCCCGGCCCATCGTCTCTCCGACGACACCTCCCTGTCTGATATCTTGTTTTGCTGCATTTTGAGCACTACTGCTGCTGCAAAACAGTTGTCTGCAATAGAGCCTGCGAACATCCCTTTTTAAACTGTGGAAGTGTTTCAGCACCACAGAACCAAAACTAAGATGCAAAGCTTCTTGGGGAATTAATTCAAAGACACAGGGGAATGCAGTCCTGCAGATCTCCTTCAGTCGCCCCTAGAGCTTGCAAACAATTCCTAGAGTTAAGTGATTTGAGTACTTGCAACAGAATAAGAAACTGCAGGGTGCAGACAAGAAACGTTTAAGGGACAATATATTCAAACAAAGGTGGGATCTGTAAATTCATCATGGCGAAGGATGAGGGCAGGCATTGGGGAAAAAGATGGCGATTCCCTTACCGGACTGCCTCAGCTTGCGGTACTTGGTTTTCTGCTGGTATCCTCTCCACGAGGCCTGGAGCTTGGTGGCTGAGGAAGAGAGAGAGTCACACAGGTCTAATCTACACCAGCCCAGGGAGGCTCCTGGCTCATAACCCTCCTATTCTCCAAAGCTTTGATATGAAAGTGACACTAACTTTTTCCAGACTCTTCTAGGGTTTGGGGGAAATATTTCTCTACCAACATTTTGAAAAGGAGTAATCCGACAGGAATTGGCTCCTTCCCGACTCCCCTTCTCCTCCTTTTGATCACACTCACCCAGGCCATGTTTTCTTGCCTCCAAGGCATCTTCCGTGGCAAACAGCGTCTTCGGGAAACGGATGAAGATTTTAGATCTGTGGGGACGCAGATAGGAAGCGGTGAATTCCCGATACGGTCCTTCCTGCTGGACAGCACCTGAAAGTCACACTTTCCTACATTTCCATCTTCCCCCAAAACCTTGATCTTCCACCTTCCACCACAGGCGCAGATCCCACTCCGGTCCGGTGGCTCTGTGGCTCAGGATCTGTGCCTGTGGCTGGAAGGTTACCGGTTCAAATCCCGCAGCCGGCAGAGGAAGCCTACTCTCTTGGGCCCCTGAGCAAGGCCCTTCACCCCAGCTGCTCCAGGGTCACTGTATAAATGGCTGACCCTAAGTTCTGACCCTGTCTGTGTGTCTCATGGAGAGAAAGCCGAGAAATTCCTAATGCAAAAAACTATATGGCCAATAAAGTGATCTTATCTTATCTTTTACTCTTCCAGGGCCAAGAGTTTCAAGGCTCACCTGCCCAGCTTGTACTCCTCAGGCTTGTATCCCAGGTGCTTGACCAGCGTGGCCACTCCGTCTGCCAGCTTCCCATTCCAGTTGGGCCAGGTCTCTGGACACAGCGACTTGTACCTGCAGGCACATCAGCGGGGCACTGACTGTCCAGTCTGTGCCATAAAAACACCCAGGTTCACTTGTTCTAGTGTGCCAAGCTCTCTAAGAAAGGCCAAAAACAATTACACTACTGAAATTAAAAATAGTGGAAAATACATTTTTCCATACCTGCGCTGTTAGTTGCTACGTATCTCTTTAAAACCTGTGTACCTTAAGAAAATCTTGCATGACGGCAAATATCTTGGAAAATGATCATGTTCGGCCACAGCCGCAAGGCAATGAGACAGAGCTGTGTTCAGCTGGCATCCTGCTCAAGTGTGGGCCAGCCCACAGGAGAGGGAGAAGTCATTCTGTTTCTTTGTCTCTTCTCTGGCACACTCCTGCCATTTCTCCTTGGGTAGCATACCCACTGCTCGACAACTGCTGTGTCAGGCTCTTCTACTCTCCCACCTGCCTGTAGAAACTCTTCCTGCCAGCACTGCCTCCCAACTCCACCCCTTCCAGAGCTCTGTGGCCATTCATAAACCCCTTTCTGTTCTCCCACTTCTAGAGCCCATTCCACATGAGAGCCACTCAGCCCCTGACCAGCTTTCACGCTCTGAGGATTGTCAAACTGCTCTTATGCACTGCAAACAAGGGACACACACCCAAAGGCTGGTTCCACTGCTACTCTGTATCAGTGTCTGTTAATGATCCTGCTTTAGTTTTCAAGATTTCATTTTTTTTGGTATTTGTTCTGCATGGCGCATTGATTTGAGTAGAGTAGTTTATTGCCATATGTAGACGTTCATTGGAATTCTTCATCGCCCTGATCTCTCGGGACATACACAGTACAACAGACAACACCGCACAATGTAGACAACAGGAACCATAAATATATTCTGGACAAATAAATAAATATGTAGTAGTGAAACAGAGAAAAAAAACATGCCTGGTGAGGATGCTCACTGCAGTGGGATAGAAGCTGTTCTTGAGTCTAGTGGTCTGTGCTTTAACAGTGCAATGCCAGAGGGCAGGGGGAGAACAGTTTGTGGCCGGGATGGTTGGGGTCCTGAAGGATGGATTGGGCTTTATGGCGACAGTGGATGGTGTGGATCTCACCATTGATGGTAAAGCACCACCTGTAATCCTCTGTGCTGTTGCCACAATCCTTTGTAGTCTCTTTCATGCATGGCAGTTTTGCTGTACCACATAGTGAGGACACGTTCTATGGTGTTGTGGTAAAAGTTCATGAGGAACTGCTTCCCCAAACTGTATTGCTTTAAGCGCCACAGAAAGTGCAGGCACTGTTGTGGCTTTTTCAGACTGGCTACAGTGCTGTGACTCCAAGCCAGGTCAGTGGAGATCTGCAGACCAAGGAACCTGAAGCAGCTGACAGTTTTCACTGCTGTGCCATTGATGCTGATTGGGGTGTGACTCCCTCTGGGTGTCCTGAAGTCCACAATGAGTTTTATTTTGTCTTGTTGACATTCAGGGCCAGATTGTAAGATGCTCCACCTCACTCCTATATGCAGACTCATCTTTGTTGTTGATCAGCCCAATAATGGTCGTGTCATCTGCAAACGTAATGATGTGGTTGCTGCTGTAAGTGGCTGTCCTGTCGTACAAGGAGTATAGCCTAGGACTGAGACAGCAGCCCTGTGGGGCTCCAGTGTTTAGGATCGCTGTAGAGGAGATATTGTTGCCAATTTTCACCACCTGAGGTCTGCCCATCAGGAAATCCAGTATCCAGTTGCAGACAGATTTGCATAAACCCAGATTCCTGAGTTTTGGGACCAGCTTGGCAGGAACAATTGTGTTGAAGGCCGAGCTGTAATCTATAAACAGCATCCTAACATAGGTGCCCTGTCAGTCTAAATATTCAAGGGCAGTATGCAGTGGTTCCTATTCGGGCGGTAAGCAAACTGAAGTGGGTCAAGGGAGTCTGGGCTAGAGCACTTTATATAGGACAATACTGAAGTGAGAGAACTGGGCGGTACTCATTCAAGCAAGATACCTTGGTCTTCTTGGGCAGTGGCATAATTGTGGTTTTCTTAAAGCACTCTGGTACAATTGACAGGGACAGAGAGAGATTTAAAAATGTCTGTGTACACTGGAGATAGCTGGTCTGCACAAAGTTGTAAATAGTTGTAACACTATTGTGCTTGCATTCAATGTCATCCCTTTACATATTGCAAACACTCTGAACATTGTGACCATGAAAGATGTCTGCTATGCAAAGTATTATTTATTAATAGCTCCCTTTATACGAGAGCATGGAATGTTCTGTAGCCTCTGAAAATACTTGTTGACATTTTTGCGCCTTTTCCATCTCCATCAATAAACAGTGAAGAGTTGCAACACCACACATTCTGCAGCTCGGAGGGCGGCCAAAGAAAAGAGCCGCTTCAAACACAAAGAGAGAACAAACATTCGCAGCATCCAGCTGTCACTGAAACTATTTCAAGGGTCACCAGCGACAAAGAGCGCCCTGTGTGTCGCCACAGCAGGGCTTTTGTGCAGCTGGGTCTGCCACCAGCCGGCTGGGGAGACGTAGGAGCTGCTCTCCATTCCTCACCTGGACTCCCGCTGTTCGTTTTTCAACAACAACATGAAAACAACCAGGATGCCCCAGCTCACCTCTGCAGGAAGACCTCGTACTTGCGCCGGTAAGCAAAGCCAGCTCGCCGCACACGCAGGTTCTCCATCAGACCCAGATACTTCACCTGGTGTCGGATCAGAACCTCGTCGAACCGGCCTGGAGGGGGGAGGGGGGGGGTGAAGGGAGAAAAGTAGTGGAAGGTGAGGCAAACAGACGACAAACTGGAGAGAGAAATCCGTTTGCCTACTGAGGAAAATCAGTTAAAACACCCACCAAAATATCCTCAAACTAGCAAAGCTGAAAAACAGGTCAGATTTCATTTTTAATCCAGATCATGGACTAAACAGGTCCTCACACACTAGCCCCAGGTATGGCCACCATCCCCTGGAAATAATCTGTACTGACTTGCAAAATACCTCAAGAAAAATCACCCCTGCTACCTAAAACGCACATTGCCCTCACACAGATGATCATGAAGCAGACAATGCAGAAGTCTGTGAATACCCAAACAGGGAGTTCCCTTCAAGCCTGAGGCTGAGAGAACACATGCAGAATGATGTCTGAGTCCAGGAGCGTTTTTCCAGCTCATCCCACACAGACACACAAGTACATATTGCTCATCCAGGATAAGAGCAAGAGTTACCTGCTTGTTTGGCATCGTTGGGCTTAATGCAGCGAATGTAGGAAGGCTCCTTGGACATCAGAATTTCCATCAACTTGGTCAGGCTGTTCTTGAACTGCGTAGCAGCCTATAGGAAAGGAGAGCAGAGCTTTTCAGTGGTGAACTGGAAAAGAGCCGCCTAGCGACGCAGCAGACTGAAGTTCCTCTGTGTTCTGGGACAGGCCACGACAGCGACAGAGATGCCCAGTGGGGCACAGACAGGCTCACATTGTGCCACCCCATCAGCCAATCACCTCGGAGGTTGGTAGGAGGGGCTGCCCAATCAGAAAAGGAGGCTGGCTGTCTATGTTCCCACACTCAGCCCTGAAAACAGCCAACGGCCAACAAAAGTGCCAATTGTGAGGGTTTTCCATCCTCAGCCTGCACCTGGCCTTGCAGAACTGAGCACATTCCTGTCTGTGATGGACAGGGTGGTGGGTGCTACCTCTCGCTGCCCTTTCCTTTGAAAGAATAAAGACCTTCTTGTGCTCTTCTTTCCTCTCGCTCCTCCCCCTCCACTCTTTCCAGAAAGTATTAACTCAAGCAAGAAAAAAAATCTAAGCATCCAAGAGTGAAAATCCTTGAAAAGATAAAAAAAAAGCTTGACAAAAGTAGAGGAAGATGGCGAGACTGAACTTTTCTGAAACGCCAGCGCATGTGGAAGAGAGTCTATTAGGGGAAGCCAGCTGTGGCAACGGGGCTGAATCATCACTTCCATGGGCCAGAGCCAGACACGTGTTTTACCTGCTCCCCTGGCTCGGGACAGGGCCTCATTATCAGGGCTAGAATAAGGAACAAGTCCCTCTTAATGAACTTGGGTTTTGGTGCCTCCAGCTGAAGAGCTGGGGTCAGACGCAGAGCTCTGCGTAGTGCCCTCTTTCCTAGATCTGAAACACGGTATCACACTGCCTATTCAATCTCGGAAAGCCCTGTCCCCTAAAAGAAGAGTTTCAGTTTGACCCCCTGTTGTTTAGTTGAACCTCTTAAACTCCCAGCCTCTCTCACCTACGATCTGAACCCTCACAGTGCCTTCTCTCTTTATCAATACTTAAACACACATTGAAATCTACCTTTACCTCACATGTCAAGAAGCTCACTCCTCAAAATATTCTATCCTTTATTTCATTGTTGATGTATGATTTTGCACATCTGATGTTGTTTTGCACATTACCTGTTACCTGTTGTTGTTTTGCACATTGCCTGTTGTCTCCGTCTTTCTGTTCTTATACAATTGTATTGTTGTTTTTTTTGTACTACTTACCGTCTGAGAGCTAGCTAAATAGCATTTTGTTATACTATATACCCGTGTATGAGTATAATGCCCATAAACTTGAACTATGACCAAAGCGCCCTCCTGTGGACGACGCCCCTCATGCTCCAGCACACTGTGACGTGAGGAAGCAGTTGTGTCCCAGGGAGGGGGGTCTCACCGTCTCGGGGCGCTTCTTGTCGCTCAGCTCCTCCCTGTCGAAGCAGCGGGTGATGATGGAGTTCTCCGACTGGCACATCACCTGCAGGACGGGCAGCTCGTCAGACAGGGGCAGACCACCTACACAACCGCCCCCTGACCGCTGCTGTACACCCCGAATCCCAAACGTCTACCTCTGGAATGTTCTTCATCCGCTCAGGAAAAAACAATTCTGCTTTCTCCTTACAGTTTCACTGCGGCTCCATGCTTCTCTTGACAGCTCAAATCACCAGAGTGAAGCCCAGAGAGACCAGCAGTAAATCCCTGAGACTGATGGGTAAAACTCGTGCCGCCAACTTGAAACACCTGTGTCTGATTCCCAGTAAAACCTACATCAGGATCTTGGACCAAGCCCCTGCCTGCTGCTGGCTCCTGCCGAGCTGCGTTTCCTGACCTGTCGGCAGTATATTATCTACTCTTCTCTACCTTGCTGTCTTTTTTTTTTTTACATCAAAGGATTCCGCTATAAAACATCATGCTGGAACAGTGCAGGTGCTCTGTGGGATACAAACACTCATACTTAAATCGCAACCTTCCTTTCTTATAATGTACTGTAATATTATTTTATACAGTATAGCACTTTTAAAAGTGGCTTCTCAAAGCACTTTACAGAACCACACAAAAAAATACACAATGAGAGGAGAAAGTAGACGGGGGTACAGAATACCGTAGGAGCAAAGGGGTAAGTAACAGCTCCGGGAAAGTGGAGGCTCTTCTAAAGAAGAAGGTTTTTAGTAGATTTGAAAGAGCTCAGAGAAGGTGCCTCTCTGATATCCTTAAGGACAGTGTTGGGGCATAACAGGAGACTGGAAGATGTTTCAATACTAACCTTTATTAGAAAGACATCAGTTTAACCCCATTTCTTTTTTCTGCTACAAATGGCTAAACAAAATGAAGCACTATCTGGCTGTTCCATTCCTTGTCATTAAGCTTCATTTCAGAAAAGCATATCTCTCAGTCTCCTGCGGGGCGATATGTGGATCTCAGATCTAACATGTCCATTGGAAGACCTCTATCGCAACAGGCATGCATATCCACACCCCCCCCAAGCTTCCCAGCAGGGAGACAGTGGGCGCTTTGTCGTGCTACATTCCTTTAAAACAAAAACTTTCCCATGGGGAGACCAGGAGTAACGGGGGGCCATGGCCCCGTGAAACTATGACTACAGTGCCTGCAGGAGAAGATAATCTCTGCCTGGGATCTCACAACAGCGCTGCATGATCTCGTTACACAAACAAACACGACAGACCTTGGCTTCCTGTTTTCGGCAGACACCGGACTCACCTCCTTGAGGCTCCTGAAGAGTAGATCATTGTTCTTGTCCAGGAACCCTGGAAAACAGACAAGACAATCACATCTCAACAAGCAGCTCTGCCAGGACTGCCGTGCTTGAGTCTGAACTGCTCCACCCACCGCGGAGACAGAAACACAGCACATGAAAATGAACGATTTGGGCTGGTTTGGTTTGGTCAAACAGCAGCGAGTAGAATATTCCAAATCCTCCGAAAAGACCCCCAGCCCAGCCACTCGCCCCCCCCCCTCACCATTGACGTTGTAGTTCACCTCCCCAGCGTAGTGCAGCAGGCGGAACTCCTCACGGCCCATCACCTTGCGCGTCTTCCCATCAGCCAGCTTGTGTCTGAAACAGGCAGGCGTCTCGCGTCACCACACTGGACACCAAACAGGGGATCACGGACCCAGGCACTCAGGGGCGTGAGGGCCTTCAGTGACTCAGCGCTGACAGGATGTCTTGCTTGCTCTTAACTACTACAGACTAATCTTTCAGCTTCCTGCTCAGCTGGAGCGGAGCAAACAGAACCTTTTGAATTTTTCTGATCTCCAACATGCTGGGAGCAATTATCCGCATGGGACGTGAAGGAATGAAAGATACTCAGCAGTAAACGGAGTGGGCACGCTGTCCTGTTGAGTGAGACGAGGACCAAGACACGGTCACTGTGGGTTTCCTACAGAAAAGGCGGAAGCCTCCTTATTGGCTGAGGTCTCCTGGGGGCTGGACTCACGTGACGAAGTGGGCGTGTCCTCCCAGCGTATCCTCCAGCTTCTCGAGGAAAGTGATGTCACTCGCGTCGCCGGGGCGCAGGCACTCTTCATCCTGAGGGGTGTGAGGGAGAGAGGCAAGGAGGAACATCAGTAACTGCACCAATACAGCAGGCTGGTGCTTCACAGCTCCATTTAGGTGACAATTAGCAATACAATTATGTGACTGAGTCTTTCCCATGAAAACTGAAGGTCAGGAGCACCGGGTTATAAAATACTTCGCTTGGGCTTTTAGGATAGTTATTTTGGGTAGCAGAAAATGGGAATCTATAGCAGAAACCCGAAGTTTCATATAAATCCCAACCAAACTCTAGGCTCTGTAAATAAAGGGGGTCTAGGGATTTTAACTACCACTCCTGATCCTGGTCTTTCTTTCTCTTCCCAAGGCCTTCCTGTGACGTTTGACATTTGTCTTTACAGCTAGAGGAACAGCGACTGAGGTGTGGAGCCCCAGAAAGGCACAGGAGGTGGAGGGGAGGCCTGCAGACTCACCAGCACAGAGATGATGCCTTTAAACTTCTCCTCCACTAAGTCACAAATGATCTTGTTGTTGAAGTACTGCACAGGCTCCCACTGCAACACACACAGCAGTGTCAATCACTGGAACCACA
Source organism: Lepisosteus oculatus (assembly GCF_040954835.1). Lineage (NCBI taxonomy): Eukaryota > Metazoa > Chordata > Actinopteri > Semionotiformes > Lepisosteidae > Lepisosteus > Lepisosteus oculatus. Next base: position 11,200,314 of record NC_090721.1, on the reverse strand, counting down.
GGACACACAAATACCAGCCTCTTCTCGAACACCATTCCGAGTAGCAGCAGTGCTTATGGTAAAAGCATCACTTCAAATGTTGAAAATTACAATAAATTCTGAAAATCCCCATAGCTATAACTCCTTATAGGATGATGCCACAAACATAACAAACAAGATGTTTTATGGAAATGTAAGCTCCTGTCCCAGCTGGTCTGTTAGCACTGTTCAGTTTCCAGTCGCCCAGAAACAGCAGATCTGCCCTCCCTGACCGCCGGACAGCAGAATGAGTTTGCGCTGCAGAGGAAACGGCTGGGATCTGGGGAGGGGGGGATTAGGGGAGAGGCCGGCTGGTGGCAGGATTACCGTGATGCCCTCAGACTCGTACTCCTCCTGCTCCGACTTCAGCGTCAGCTCGATGAAGAGCTGCTGCAGCTTCTCGTTGCAGTAGTTGATGCAGAACTGCTCGAAGCTGCGGGGACACACAGCACGTCACCTGGGCCTGCGCTCAGGTGCAAAGGACGGTCACATCCTTCCTACCACAGTCAGAGCCGGCTAATCTGTAGCCGAGCACAGTGAAGGCGAGGTACAGCACAGACAGGGTAGTGCCCGTTACAGACCCTGAGAAACCATTGTCAATGTGCCAAACAAGGTGAAACAAAGCCAAGCACGTGTGCCACAGTACACTCACTAGGAAGTGTGAATCAAAGGATTAAATATGACTAATTGTTAGCATTAAGCAGCTCAATGCCCATTATTACCTAACCCTGAAATGGTTTAACCGCACACAAGACATTTCTTAATCGGCAGAAGCTGTTCTATATCCGCTGTGTAAAGCTTATTCATCTGGTGTTTTGAGTTTCATAATCGATAACTCTACTAGCCAATCATTAACGGCTCAGACCTTTCTTTTCTTCATTGTAAACTGTGTACGTGTCTGAAGCAGCACCTTGAACCACAAACCCGCAAAGCAGAAGGAGCCGGTGTCTCTAGAACAGGCAAGGAGCTGTTACCTGTTGTTCTGGAAGACTTCAAACCCGTAAATATCCAAAAGCCCAATGACAGCCGCGCTCTTACTGCCTGGGTACACTGGGTCCTGCCGAGAAAAGACAGAGCAAGAGGGAAGAACATAGTCAGTCCTACACAAGCCAGACCCTACCACTGAGACATGTGAAACAGACATGACTGTACTGCATCGTATAAGAAACAAATTCTTACTCAGAGAGCGAATCAACCTATGAATATCGGATCAAACTCAATCAAGGGAAATCAAAAGGAATGTATATATGGTATCACAGTAACCGCTGAACCCCCTGTAGCTCTTACTGCAGATAGGTGCCGATATACTCCCTATCATGGGTGCCTGCTGCCGTGTCGCACAAACGCAGTTCTGTCCGAAACTATGGGCAACATGTACTACTCCTGAAATACAGGAGACAGCAAGTGGACAGCAGAAAACTGGCCCCCTTCTTTCCGTGACAAGTTGTTGAGCTGTAGGCAAGGAGCTGACATCTGCCCCTGCCAGTGTTCTATTAATTACCTCCCTGCATTTTCTATCTGAAGACCGTGTGCACGTAGGACCGAAATCAGAAGGTGTTCCTTTACACAAAGCATCGCTGTTGAGGTTGCTTCCAGGAGATCCTTCAAGAAGTAGGTGATCGAGATCCTCAGACTACTTAGCACCGTGGGAAGGGATGGCCTGTCTCCAGTCACGTTCAGGGGAGCCACACAGGGCCTGCCGTAAGGGCACGGAGTCCCCCTGTTGTCGTGTGGCCAGGAGGGATTGGGATGGGTGGGTTTACCTTGTAGGCCAGGGACTCGTTGATCTTATTGACCAGCCAGGAGAAGGTCCTGCCATAGATAGCCTTGGACAGGGCGTCCCGCGCATAAGCAGCCTGCTCCAGATTCAGAGGGCTCATCAGCTGCACAGAGAGAGGGTCACAAGAGAAAATATCCGGTTTGAGTCACGCTGTAGGTCAGCAGGGAAACCTCCATGGAAAATTAAAGGGACATTTAAATGGAGGTTTTACAAAGAACAGAACCTTGTTCTACAATTTTAATTCTCACTGGAGACATTCACAATGGGCTCGATTCAAATACAGACAACAAGAACTCTCAATCACTAACAGATGGCAGAACGGGTCACTCTAAGCCGACGAACTGGGGAAACCTCTGAGTTTATAACCCAAAACCCCAACAGGAAGACGAGACTCAGCTTTGAAGTCTGCAAGCCTACCTCCTCCCCTTTGGCAGTGATCTTCTTGTGGGTCAGAGCCTCCTTCAGAGCACAGCCCTCCACTCCCAGCAGCTGCAGGGGGGGGGGAGGGGGGGGACAGGTCAGACACCAGACACTGGGAAAGGGGCTTTGCGACAGAGTAACCCTGGCTCAGTCGTGATCAGTCATGTCTAAGTGAGCAAAACATTCTTATATGCAAAAGCACTGCCGACATTTTCTGGAACAACTGGATGAAACGCCTGGCGCACAGCTCATACCAACCAGCAAACATCTTACTGCTGCCCTTGCCTTAAAGGATGCGAGATTAAAGAGAGAACACTCAAGACTTTCACTTGCTCAGTGTTGTTTTACACTTGGCAATACTGCTCATTACTGACGCAGTGGTGGTCCCTCAGATACGTACCCTGGCCAGGTATCGGAAAGGTGTTTCTGTGGTGATGAAGGCATTGCCGCCCTCCTCCCCTCCGAACTGCACGTTGCCCAGGTGCAGCACGCTGGCGATGATGTTGAGCAGCTCCTGTGGAAGAGGGGCTCAGTGAGGTAGGGCTCCTACATGCACGCGACATTCCAACTTCGCTGCCTGTCCCTTACAATCCAGCTACTCCACCACTGATCTGATCCTACAGATGTCATTCAGAGCACCATACTGCGGATTGAAAGAATGACCCAAATCAGTCTGCTAAAGCTGCTCACTTTCATGCTTTCAAGCTACATGTAATAATCCACTGCTTGAACCCCGTATTCCTCCATTCTCATGTTCTTCTCTTCGAACAGACTAGATAGAGACATACCCACAGTTGGCCTAGAGCCTATTAATAAATTACACGTTACCACAGACAGATCACTTGCCAGGCTGCCTGTCTGCCTTGTATACCCTTACTGCATGGGTCTGCACTGATCTCATACAGAGACGCAGTGGCACAGCAGGCAGGGATCTGGGTCTAGAAACGTCACGCTGAATTCTCTGCTTTGCGTGCAGCCTGTGGCTTTCCACCTGCAAAGCCTTTGAAGCAGCAGCAAAACTTTCAAAGAGAGTTCAAACCTACACCTCGCACAGTACCAGATTTGTAACATTCATATGTGTAGTACTAAACCACATTTAGGAACAACGCTGTAAGACACGCCCCCCCTTCTTATGCTTGCACCAGGTCCATAGCGTGAAACACTCCGATCGGCAAGGCCAGTGAGCGGAGAGCACAGTGCGTCTCCAGGAGATGAGCCGTGACAAACGGGCACTCTCACCTCCACCTCGTCTTCACCGAAGCCGATGACGGACAGGGCCTTGCGCACCAGCTTCCAGTCGTTCTTGTCGTTGATGGAGCTCACCTTGGGACAGTTTCCCTGCGAAACACGATGCCACAGTAGCAAAGGTCAGTGGGCTTTAATCTTTATCCCTCTTCTCGGAGCTCATGGAGATGAATCACAGTAGGCTAGCAGCGAAAGCATAACATAACTCTTATTTAATTACTAGTTCTGTCACCTTATTAAGTGAAATAAAAATAAAATGTAAAATAAAATTGAGGGACAAAGTTGTAGAATTTTGAGGCGGAACAGTTCAATGAACCTATTAAAACCTGAATGAACTCTGTGACCATTTATCTTTATTTTAATTTAATTCAAAGCATAAGGTACCTTCTTCACATCAAGACTACTGCCTCCTCTCCTTCTGTGAGACGTTCCCATAACAAGCCTCTATTGTTTAAAGTAAAAACTCCCTACATGTCGGTCTTGAAGTCAGGAGAAACCAGGGTGAATCCGGCTGCGAAGTGAGACGCTGGCCTGGAAAATGGTGGGTTTAGTCCGTTTCTGAATTTCTGCTCTGGGCAGAGAGGGGGTGCAGCCCAGCCCGCACTGCACTGGAGCTCGGGAAGAGCCGCCCGCTCACAGAGCCTTAGAGAACAGCACAGGCCCCCTGGGAAAGGACAAACTGATGGACACCTAACCAGCCTCAGGTGGGCCTCATGCAGCTGAGCAGCGCAAGGACACAAGAAACCACCCTGGAATCATGGGAAGGCACAGACAGGTACACCAACTGTGCCAAAGTACAAAAAGACAAACTCCCGTGCAAAATGTAAAGGCACTACACGTGCCACGATATCTTTCCAAAAGGGCATGTCTCCACTCTCTCTGGGGGTACAACCGACAGGAAGAGTCGCAGGGTCCAGCTCTTCAATATCTCCATTGTTTTAAATAAACTTTCTTTCACGCATGTAAGAAAGGTGAAAAAACTTTAAATTCTGTTGAATTCCTGAGTGAAATCTTCAGCTGTTGCTATGATGTCAGGTCTTGGAATTCCAAGCCTCCATTGTACATGTCTGCAGGTGATTGCAGGCCTTATCAGTGAAGTGAGCCATAAGCTTCAGGCCCCAGGAGAGCAGTCCCATCGCCTCAGGGCTGGAAATACTGCCGGAGTAGACCAATGAGAGACCCGGCTGGAACTCGCACCGACTGACCAAGTTGAACAGGAAGATATAAAAATTCATACTCGGTCCCGTTTAGTAGCAAACCCCTCTTCTGTACAGGGCAGCCTTTTATGTCTCTAGGGTTGGAGTTTGGGTTCATATGGGAGCTGGGAAAAGTCCCAGATTAGAGATCAGCAAAGATTAGGCTGGTTACAGAATGGGTGATATCTTCTATCAACACATATCGATTCCGATTGTTTTCCAATAAGAGTTTCAACCAAAATGAATAAGTACGGCATAATGTCTTTTATTATTTCAAAGTAGGCCTCTTAAAAACAGACATGAGGCTTTGGATACAAGTTAAAACGTGGGCACGCTAAATATCTACAGCCTTCACAACAACTCTGTTGAGATCAATGGGATACTGGGCGGCTTGTTTACTGCCAGTTACTAGGCATTTCTGAGGCAAACCCACCATTAGGACTGCACATACTGTAAGAGCTCAGTCCAGGAAACTCCAGGTGGAATACAAGAAGATAACACAGACGAGAGGGGGCCATGTGGCCCATCCAGCTTGATTATGTCTCACAGCTGGTCAAAGAGAAGACCCGCACTGTGACCTAATGGCCAAGGGGCTGGCTTGCTGGGTTCTGAAGGAGGTGGCCAGGCCGAGCCTCACCTTGACCAGGTACTGGTACTGCTGGGCGTTCCTCTCCAGGCCCAGCCGGCGCAGCAGGTCCTCCTCCCCCCCCTCGATCAGCTGGTAGAAGATGTGGAAGTTCCGCTCGCCATGATTCTGGTGGACCACCCGGGACTTCTCCAGCAGGTAGTTCAGGATGTGCCCCCCCACCGGAGCCCCCTGCGGGGAAACACACAGACAGACGTGTAGGCGAGGGCGGCGTCATCCAGCGGGGAGAAGGGGAACGGGAGGGGAGAGAAAGAGGTACCTTGAAATCAAACTGAATATCCATATATTTTCCAAATCTGCTGGAGTTGTCATTCCGAAGGGTTTTGGCATTTCCAAATGCCTGTAAAAAAAAAGAGAGGAGACATTTAGCAAAATGTTAAACACGCATCTCTCTCCATGAATGGTGCCTATTTATCTCACTTTGAATGATCTGCCTGGTTAGTATATCTGGGCCTCATATGTGAGCTTCCCAAAACCGAAGCACATTAACCACCTGGAGAACCAGCTGTTTCCTTTTCAGTTTTACTGGAGCCAAAAACACACAGGAAGCAGACAGTAGACAAGCAGGACAGACACCCCAAACCACACCAGGCAGGCTGATGACCAAGCCGAGACCAAACAGCTGAGAGGCCAGAAGCAAATCTGCAGGTGGTTATTATATATTTTTACGTTTAAACGATTCCTTTGTTCTTTTTGGCAGAATAGTAAAAAAAAATACTCTGTGAAGGAAGTCTGAGTGGACGGTCAGCTTTCTTTGCCACTTGGTACATCTTTAACCCAAGTTGCAGGCTCTGCAGGAGCAAAGTCTGCACCGGAACCACCTCTGGGAGACTCAAGGCCAGTCGGGGGTCACTCACCTCCAGGACGGGGTTGGACTGCAGCAGCCTGTCCTTCACCATCTCCACCTTGTCGCTGGCGGGGCAGGTGAGCGCGTAGTACTGCAGGATCTTCTTGGACGCCTCCGTCTTGCCTGCCCCGCTCTCGCCCGAGATCAGGATGCACTGGTCCCGGCGCTCCGTCCGCATGGCGCGGTACGCGTTGTCGGACACGGCGTAGCTGTGTGGAGAAAGCCGAGGGTTGCGGCGGTACCGGCAGCTGGGTCTGGCAGGGTAACCCGATCTTCCACCGAACCTTGATCTTCCAGATCTTCCACCTTCCACCACAGGCACAGGTCCATAGCCACAGAGCCACTGGGCCAGAGCGGTGGCTCTGTGACTAAGGATCTACGCCTGTGGCTGGAAGGCTGCTGGTTCAAATCCTGCAGCCGGCAGAGGAATCCTACTCTGTTGGGCCCCCGAGCAAGGCCCTTAACCCCAGGTATAAATGGCTGACCCTGCGCTCTGACCCCAAGCTTCTCTCTCCCTATCTGTTTGTCTCATGGAGAGCAAGCTGGGGTATGTGAAAAGACAAAATCCCAATGCAAGAACTTGTATAGGGCTAATAAAGTGATCTTAACTTAAACAGCACCCCTGCTGGGCACTTTGTGCTTGCAGCGCTGTCTGTCAGCCCCAGTGTGCAAAGCGCTGAATGACATACTGCTCGCATTGGCCCTCCACTGGTGCACAGATCACACAGCGAATATGCAGGGACCCCCAACGTATATCCAGCCTGGTACCCAGGTGGCTGTGTCACACCGATTGCTGCCAGAAGGTGGGTCAGATGCATCTCCCAAGACCACAAGATATTCTTGCATGGTGAAATTTATAGAGACTCTCCCTCCCTGAACCCCCCCACAATCCTCAGCCTAAGCACATGGCTCTTTTTGACAGAAAACATGGGGGACAGCGAGAGGAAACTGCTCAGGATTTCTCGCTCATCGCAGCATAATGCGCTCCTTGTTCGCAGGGAATCTTGGTCTCCTAGCAACCGTTCAAACAGCAGACAAACACGGCAGAGAGGTGCGGCACAGTGGGCAGGAAGGAGTCAGCCTGGCCAGGAGCCTCTCTCGCCCTCTGCCTGCCGTGCCTGAGAAGTCCCTCCTGCTACCCGCCCCCCCGAGACAGTGTCCCAGCCCAGCACTGCTGCCCGCTGAACTCCGGGGGCACAACAGGTACATGTACAGATGAATCCCCCCCATTGAAGAGTAGCAAAAGAAACAATGTTCACAATGCCACCTGAAAGAGGTTCAACAGCTGGAATGTTATTTCTTCTTGTCAGCGCGGAATTAACCTTTACGAGTGGCTCTGCAATGCCCTGCTTGCACTCCCACAGACGCACAATGTTCTCCATCTGCGATGCCGTGTTTCAGCCGACAGCGCTCAGCTAGACTGACATCACAGTGCAAGTGCTGCATCTCCGATATCTCGCCCGAGCTGGGGAATGGGGTGGACACTCACATGTGAGGCGAGACTTCATAGAAGTTGACCCCTCGGTATCTCTCCATGTGCTGCTTGGTGTAGATCTCCAGGTCCTTGTACGGGTTCACCGACACCAGAACCGACCCGATGTACGTCTGTGAAAATACAGTGCGGTAATTAGATCAGAATGATTGACATGCACAGCAGTGACTCAAAAATCTAGTCAGATATTTTGCTCTATGACTTCTACACTTGTAGTATGCATCAACATTTGGGTTGAGCTTGTGTGCTAGGCACAAGCTTCCTTCTGCTGTGTTTGTGCCGTCTCGAGTTTGTGCTTGGTGTTGACACGCAGGTTGCCTTACATAGATGAGGTTCTCCTTGAATCTCTTGCGCAGGTTCTCGATGAAGGCCGCCTCGCTGGTGTAGTTCTCCAGGAGGACGAAGTCCTGGACGCCCACGCGGTCCCGTGCGGTCAGAGCGCTCTCCATCATGACCCGCACACCGTCACTCCCCACCGCCTGCACGGAGGGACAGAGCAGCAGGAGGTTAAAAAAAATCGATACATCTGTAGGGGTGAAACCACAAAACAAAAAAAGGAGGTCCGCTATATCAAAAAAAAGTATGGAACTAGAAAAAAGCATGTTGCAGTTATTTATTGCACAGTGTGTAGAGTTCACAAACGTCCCTGTATTGTCAGAGCATCCTGTTCAGAACCTGTGTGGACGCGCAGCAAATATCTGTCAGCCACCCCACACTGTGCAGGACAAGCGCCCAGACAAGGGGCACAGGTGAGGCTGGTACTCTGTGCCAGGGCCACAGAGACATCCCCCTCAGTCCATAACACAGCAAACCTCTGCAAAGACACTGGAAAACTCTCCCTGCCCTACCCCACCAGCCCCCCGGAAAACCAGAGCCGACCTCATCATCTTCCAAGCTTCTAGCTGCAATTAATCCATTTTCTAGGATGGTAGTTTGCGTTCTGCGCATCAGATCGCGGAACCCACTAAGATCCATGCCGGACGGGTGTCGCTGTCTCCCTGCGCACAGCAGCAAGCTGGAGTCTGGGGCTCTCAGCTCAGCGAGGAGCGGGGAATTGGAGGAGGGATCGAACGCCCTGGGTTATACAGTGCAGCTGGAGCTGCTGTTGTTGTTGTTATTGACATGGGACTCTCTGGCTCCCAGGAAAGGGGGGGGAGAGGGCGCCCCCTAGGGACAAGAGACTCATAATTGAAGAAACAAGCTGGCTCAGCAGCTGGAGACTTAACCCTTGATCGACCGGGAGAGCGACTGCTGCAGCTGTGCTTGTCCCTCTCGGGCACCAGTAACTCTCCCTCCCTCGCCTGCTCCCGTGTGCAGCAATGGCCTGTTTTAACACAGGAAATGGTGCAATTGCTTTTTTTGATGGTATTTTTTTATATTACTGAAAAGCTGCGAAATGCCTCGCAAACAAATTAAACGTTTGGCCCTTCTTTAAGTCATGTCCCTTTTAACGGTTAGTCCTGTGCCTTCCTGAAGTCCTGAAGCGGGTGCTGCTGGCTGGCGTCAACATGCCACCTGCTTCCCCCCCGGCCTGTCCGGCTCCAGGGTGGCAGAGGGGTGATAACTGGTCTTCAGGGAGGCCCAGTTCCTTCCCCTTCCTCACTAAGCTGACAGATTCCTCACTCACTCCACTGTCAGTTAATTAGGCCTCGAAGGAGTAGGCGCCCCCAGCACACACGCGAGAGAGAGTTGAGAGTGTCTGAGCACACAGCAGCACCTGCGACCGTTGGCGCAGGGCAAACACACCGGGCTCGGTCACATGACTGCCAGCTGAACACCACCCTCCCCGCACGCAGGGCAGAGGGCGAGAGAGAGAAATCTCTCCAATCGATCAGCTCACTCACTATACTCAACCAGTCCTAACCCTCTCCTCCTCCTCCTCCTCCTTCTCCCAGGGCTTGCTTGCCTAGAGAGATAACAGGTGGGCAAACTTCACACTCATCCACAGTCAGCAGACTGCTCCTGAGCTCTTCATAAAAGACAGAACGATAGAAAGAAAAGTTGTTGCTTGGCACCTTCAGGACTTTAATAAACCATGATCAGGCTTCTTGCACTCCTCTAAGAGGCGGTCAGACATTTTCTCCCTCCTCCTGGTGTAAAAGGTCGTGCCCTTGTCATTTCTCCCGGGTGGCACTTAGGGTTGTCCTGTACTGCAAACACAGTCTTGATTCAAGTTCTAACAGTGCTGAGCATATACAGGCCCTACTGTATTGCTCGGAGCGCGTGTGCATTGTTTGGTGCTGTCTTGCCCTGCCCGAGGGGCAAAACTTCACAACCAGCAACAGGCAAAACTTCTCTGCGCTCTGGGTCCTGAACAGAAAAAAAAGAAATGACGACTCTTCCAGCTTTCTTCAGGAACAGCACTGCTGTAAAAGCTGAACATGGTTAACAAAGCTGTTTACAGTGGGGCTTGGTGAGCTGAGCTCAGGCACCTCAGGACACACAATGACCAGCCAGGCTTGAACGCCTTTTCCTGCACAACAAAAATCACAACTGGTTAACTTGACTGTTAAAGCACAAGTTCAAGGTAAGCATCTAGTGACAGAGAAGAAAAGGGAAAAGCAGATAATTTTCCTACTTACATCATTTTGCAAATGAGAGAGACTGAAGCCTTGCAGTGTGGCAAAACGCCTGGAGTGTGATTTTTGTGATCTCACTTTCTTTCTTCTCACTCTCCTCTCGCACACAGCACCCAGCCCCCCCCGCCGTGCCAGAGGAAAGCAAGAGGGACACGCACTTGTTCTTGCTAAATCCTTTCTGCTGCTCCACAAATCCGTGTGGAAACGGGACCCGTGCCGGCTGGGTCCGAGCCAGAGCACTGGCACAGATCATTTTCACTCCACGGCACCAGGGGGCGACACCGAGCCCGCTGTAAGCCCAAGATGCACTCTGAGAGAAGGGCCGTCATCATCATCATCATCATCATCATAATTCCTTACACTTATATAGTGCTTTTCTGGACACTCCACTGAAAGCGCTTTACAGGTAATGGGGATCCCCTCCACCTCCACCAGTGTGCAGCTGCATGATGCAACGGCAGCCATAGTGCGCCAGAACGCTCACTTTGAAAAATCCCTAATCAAACAGGCAGGAAAAAGTATTTCAGATCCTTCCCACATCCTCAACTCTGAATCTCAACTTCTTCCTCCTGGGAAACATTTTAGGGTTCCCAAATGTAAGTCAAGCAGGTACAACCATTCCTGTGTTCCACTCTCCATTAAAGCTGTGAACGCAAATGTCAAGGATAAACTCAATTTTGACTCTTACAACCCACTCAAGTTCAACATGTTTTGTGATGTGTTATAAATGTTACATGTTGTTATGTGTTATACCGTCCACGTGCAATCGAATGATCCGCAATGTTTTTATTTTTTGTAATAGTATAATGTGCAATGTTTGTCTTTTTTTTTTGCATTCTACTTAAATGTGCATTCTATTTAAATGAGTGCTGGGTATCCATAGATGGGGATTACTAGGAGGCCATGATTTTAAGGGCCAATGGGAAATTTGGCCAGGACGCCGGGTCATGACTATCAACAGCGCGATAAGGAGCCACGCAGAAACAGACCTACTACAAGTTATTAAGGAGGCACCTGCTGACAAAATGTACTTCTACAAATTAATAACCAGTCAACTGTCTGAAAGAAGTGTGCTGGACACACCGCAGGATTGCTGTGGATTGGACAGAAAGGTGCGGCTGTGCCCGACCTTTGACCTCTGCATTCCAACCCGAAGCCTCGCTCCGCACCCCCGGCGCTTCGACACCTCACTCGAGCTCGGCTCCTTCCCCACAGCAGCCCACCTCCTGAGAGAACAATGGTGCTGCTCCAGCGGCGGACTGGGGGGCCGGCTTCCCCGGGGGGCCATTAGGGCTCGGCACACCCCCCCTTCCCACATGCGGCTAATGGCTTCTGCAGCCGGGGAGGACACAACAGTGGCTGCGGGCCAGGCCGCTCCGCAGGCCAGCGATATCGGAGCGGGATCGGGGGCGCCACGCCCAGCCGGGAGAAATGAGTCAACGCAGAGAGGTTCCTCTGCTTGTTTTCCCTGTTCCCTTCTCGGGCCGGCCAGGAGCCCTGCCAACACCGCAACGTCACTTTTTCCAGAGACGACCGCGGACAAGCACTCGGGCTCCGCGCTCTCTCCCACGGATGGGCCGAGCTCCAAGACCCTCTTCACAGGGAACCCCCCCCCAGCTCCTGTCGCTCCTGGATGAGCCCTCCAGGAGACCAGTATTGTCGCAGAGGCTCTGAGAGGTCAGCAGAGGGACAAGCCGGGGGGGGTAAGATGTTCAACAGTGGACAGATGCGCTGCTGTTGTGCCGATGGCAGGCTTGGTGCCGGTGAGAAAGCGGCGCTCCACCTGCTGGGAGAGGGATGGGGCTGGCGCTCGTGCTAGAGCAGGCAAACCCAAACAGTAACGCAGGCAGGCGAGATCAGCAAATTTTTTTAGCATGTCAAACAGCCATGGGGCCAAAGCTTGTTATCCTCCTGAGCGCCAGCAAGTTTCTCACACAGACGGGGTTCGCAGCCTCTCCGCCTCTGCAAGGGGTCTTGGGAAACTATTCCATACAGTCAGTTTATGAGAAGGTCAAGATCTGGCAAGAGATGCGCTCGGGTCCTGCTCAATAAACAGAATGTGGGTTTGACTCGCTTCCACTGTCATTTACCAAAACTAAAAAGCACCTCCATTCCGTCCGGTAATGCGTCTTCTTGAACCTTCAAGGGAGCCCACAGGTGTGTGCTCTGTTCCTGATGTGGCTTAACGAGGACACGACACCGGGTCTTTTATGTAGGGGCTGGATCCATGTCATCGCCTAAGACCTCTGTATTTTCCCCCCAAAGGTTCATTTTCTAATTTTCTACCACCCATATGAAGCCCCACAGTCTGAAAACTCTCCTAAACACTTGAAAAATATATCAGGACGTCCTCTGAAGCAAAATTCATAAAGCATCACAGTAAAAAAAAGCATACAATCCGAGCTGAAATTCAGTTTTGTCGATTTGTGCTTCATGCTTCAACACCGTTTCATGACACTGACACACTGATTCAGCCCTTCCTCTGATTCAGTTTCTAGTTTCTCTCCAGAGCTGAGAAGTCAGGCACCCTGACCCCATCCTGACCCCCCTCAGCTGCTCCTGAGGGTCTCGTTTCTCGGGGTCACCCTTACAGCCAGCACACCACCCCTCAGCCCAGACAGCCACACAGCAGTGCCAACATGTCCTGCAGCCGCTGGGCACAAGGGAGCTTGGGAAACGAGAAAGCCAAGGCACGGGTTCGACTCCGAAGTGTGAAACTGTGAAAGGGGGAGCAGTGTGGGGAAACCGCGGTGCAGGTGGTCTCTGTTCGACCTGAATTAAACCCCCAACCAGCTGCAATGGCAACACAACACAGGCCAGTCATGATGTGGATTTCAAAGTGTGTCTGACTGACTTGTGTAACCCGAAGCCAAAATATTTCTGAAGCGTTACAAATGGGACATTAGCAACAAAAAAAAAAACTCCCAAAAATGCAATGAAATCTCAAAAATGTGCTAATCCCCCACCCCCAGCCCTGGGATCAGCACCAGCTCCGCACTCTGCTTGTGCAGCTCAGAGTGTCGACACCCGGAGACGAGCCTCCTGAGCCAACACCAGCCTTCCACACATTTTCACCTACGGCGCTGCTGTTTTCACATAACTGCTAATCGGCCCCCTGTCTCGCAGGCTGCCTGAAGGCTCTCTGCTAAACAGGTTGGACAACGGAGAACATCAGTGTTTACGGAAAGACTGGTGTGTCCGGAACAGGCTCTGTCGTGCCAAAGAGTCCGATTCCCTGGGATACTTCAGGAAGCAGCTGACATCACCCGATCTGACAAAAGGGGACAGCTTCTTGTTTGTACTAGGAGTTCTCATGTTTCAGCCTCGCACCTGTATCTGGTCTTAAAAGACCACAACACAATCAGAGCCAGGGTACCGACAGAAATCTTTATGTTTCCTGCATCCGCGACTCATACCCTGCCCTCCTCTGTGCTCTATAAGGCATCAGATTTCCTGCTACCAAACTTCAGACAGACCTCGTACTTGTCCAGCAGTGTGTCAGCAGTACTGCCAGGGCAGTGCCCAACGCGGAAGAACATGCTCGTCACGTCCATGCAAGAACTGAAGGGCATGGGCAGGATGGGTGAGACAACACTATATGTCCTTGGCAACGCCAACTCACACCATCATTCACCAACACTAGCACGTGTGGTCAGACACAGGTGCTATATAACATTTTCTGCTACTAAACATCTCCTGTTGGCATGGGAGCTCAAAACCTGGGGATGAAAGAGCTCAGTGAGCCACCAAGCACGTCAGCTATGCCAACACGTTACTCTGGGCGCCCTGTGCCAAAAGACCGCACCGCTGGAGCTGCACGGAGAGGGAAGGACAGACACTCACGAGCTCGCAGCCACAGACGGTAGAGTGCGCTTTCTACCTGGCCGGCACAGCAAAATCAGGAGACCGTTAGGATTAAGCAGAACGTGGATCTCAGTAAATAGAGTTACTGAGTTGCCCCAAAAGCCAGGATAATCCAGCAAGCATAGAATGGAGCAACACAAACACATCAGACTTGTGCATTGGATTTGTACAGGGCCTAATGCTGATGATCATGTATAAGGTTCATTTCTAGGCCATACCTCGGGAAAACTGGGCAATTCACAAACAGAGATGACAAGCATGCAGCCTAGACCCAAAGGACCCTATAGGTTTCGGATCCCTAGTGTGACCCTGAAGGGGAGAGAAGCACAGCAGCCAACTGGTCAACGATCAGCGTCTGCAGCAGCAAGCAGAGGAGGAGACTTTAGACGCTGCCCTCTGTGGAGCCCGTAGGAGAGATGGCACGTCTCTCACTGACACCGCTGCACGTCCACAAGCACATTCTGGCCAAGCCAAGCCCACCTACGCCCAGCGCTGCCCAGTCACTGGTGCAAAGACACCTGGGGGAACTGTGGTCTCAAGCAGTGATTCACACAGTTCAGGCTTGGTCAATATGGTTCAGCCTGGCTTCATAGGGAACACTTTTGCTGGTGAAGATCTACTGTAAATACATACACTACTCATACAATTTCAGACAATGAAGGAGAAGAAATCCCTAGACTTGTATTGTGCTTTGCACCCCAAAGTATCCCACAACACTTTAGAAGGGAACCCACTTCAACCCCATAGGGGTGACAAACAGCAGCCCCAGTGCGCAGATCAGGGGGAGGCGTGAGACCTGCTTCACTGAATTAAAGGGAAACTTCAGGTAGTTCAGTGTAAGCAAGACTAACTGAAGTCTTAACACCCACTAGTCTTGGTGACAGTAAACAGTTCCATGCGGTTTTTAATGACCAAGAAGTCAGGAACTCAGGAGCTCACCATCTCCTCTGAGGAACGGTACCTCCTCCTGTATCCCTTCCCCAGTCACTTTCCTGAGACACTGCTTAGATCCAGAAGCGAGAGCAACCCCTACTGGGCCACCAGGTAAGAGCACACACATATGGACGGTAGATCAAGTCACCAGGTCATTTAGTCTAAACTCTGTGTGCATTTGTGAACATTCAGTCTCACACTTCTGAATTTCCCCTAGTGTTCCTGAGAAAAGCTCACGATCTTGTAGGTGTTTACTGCAAAATCCTCAAAACAAGGTATTCGCATTGCTGAGAACACATCCACTATTATGATCAAATGGGGCGGAGCAGTGGCTCTACAGCTAAGGATCTGCGCCTGTGGCTGGAAGGTTGCTGGTTCAAATCCCGCAGCCAGCATAGGAATCCTACTCCGTTGGGCCCCTGAGCAAGGCCCTTCACTCCAACTGCTCCAGGGGCGCCGTACAATGGCAGACCCTGCGCTCTGACCCCCAGCTTCTCTCCCTGGCTGTGTGTCTCATGGAGAGCAAGCTGGGGTATGTGAAAAGATAATTCCTAATGCAAGAAATTGTAAAGGGTTAATAAAGTGATATTATTATTATTGCTTTTGCTTAGGAGCCCAGGGCAACTAACTAAAATATAAAAAAACGTACAAGCATGCATTATGCAGGGACAGTACATGATGCAGGTGCTGCACTAAAGCAAAGAAATAATAACTATAACATATTCCATGTGTACAGTAAGCCAAGCCAGTGCAAGCAGCAAAATACATTACTAACTGGAGAATTCCACTGTAATAGTTAATGCGTAACTCCTAACTCTCAGGAATAGGTTCCTGAAGCTAACCACATGCCTGGGCGATTTTGGGACTGATTAGCTATTAGAAAAGTCA
Source organism: Lepisosteus oculatus (assembly GCF_040954835.1). Classification (NCBI taxonomy): domain Eukaryota; kingdom Metazoa; phylum Chordata; class Actinopteri; order Semionotiformes; family Lepisosteidae; genus Lepisosteus; species Lepisosteus oculatus. Next base: position 11,184,406 of record NC_090721.1, on the reverse strand, counting down.
TGTGACCTAATTAAATGACCTCCACTTGTTTGCAAATCGTCCTTAAACAGCATGGCCCCACCCCACACAACTCTGTATGTTCTTTAACATCCCAAATAAGGGGAAAAAACTCCTTATCCGCTCCATCTCACGAGCCACATCTGTGCAGCTGAGCCCTGCGAGGGAAGCCGACACGCTCGGCCATCAGCCACCCCCGACTCTGCTTCCCCTTCAGATCCTGACAGACTCCCTGGACCCCCCCAGGGGCCCGCTGACACACAGCGCCACTGCCAGGCCTTCGCCTGCGTCTCTTCCCCCGTGAGCAGGAGAGAGACGAACAGCCCCTGCCCCGTTCCTCCTGCTCGCCAGCGCCCTGCACCCGCCAGGCACAGAAACTCCTTTCCCCTCGTTCTACACAGCAGCTGCCATTCCTCCGGTTGTCCCACTAAAATCCCCCCCGGTCTCCCGCTGCAGAACGCTACACGACGCTGCCAGTAATCCAGATGCAGACGCTTCGCCAGTGTTGTCCAGGTTGGAAAGGCTTACCATGGCTCTGTACTTCATTATGGGTCAGGTTCTGCTTCGCTGTGGAGGTTACTGAGGAGAGGAGCACCGTCCGTGCACCAGCCTTGCTCACAGTGTTTGCTTTTAGATCACCATGTATGCGAGGGCTCGAGTTTCCCTCCCTTCACTCGGCGGCGTCTCTCCCTCTCTCTCTCTCCCTCCCTCTCCACAGCTCCGTCCCTGTCAGTCAGGGCTGGGCTTGGCCCACAGGAGCCGTCACGGCGACCCAGGGACGAAACCCTGTCCACCTCCCCTCCTCTCCCGGGCCTGAGCTCAGGGTACAGCCAAGAACCTCATGCACTTCTCCGAACACAAGAGGCAGACAAAGACATTTCTCCCATCTAAACGCAGGAAACACAAACAGCCGCTCCACGAGCCCCCCCTAAGTGCAAACATCTGGATGAAAAGCTCCCTTGAAAAAAAAAAAGAAGGAAAGAAAGGAGCAGAAGGAGCAGCTCCTGGCCCCGGGAAGCCTGACTAATGAAGGAGAGAGAGGGCTGAGGAATACGAAAGGTCTGGAAAAAGTTGGTCCTCAGCCCGTGACTATTAAAAACAACCAGCATCGAAAAAGAAAATCATATGATCAGGGCCAAGCAGTCTCTCTCTCTCTTTTTCCATGAGTTTTGCAAGCTGAGGCACATTTGAAGTAAACTCCTGTCAGAGCAATGCGATTCAATCGTGATGAATGCCACCCCTCTCCTGCTCCCTCTCCTTCTCTCTCTCTCTCTCTCCTGGCCTCAGCCGCAGCTCAGAAGCTCCTGCGAGGAGGAGCAGTAGCAGCAGCAGATCACACCCTCGGAGGGGCAAATTTTAGCCGAGATCAAGCGGCGCTGCCCTCTCCAGCCCCACGAACAAACCAGCTTTTAAAACTCCTTTGGAGACTAATGGTCCATAGCCTGACCTCGCACAACAAACGGTTCCCCGGATGTTTAAACCAAGCGTTCATCAGTGCAACTTCACCGCACACAGGAGCGCCAGCACCCGCGCATCACTGCAGCTGTGATCACCTGCCTTCAGCTCTGCTGGGCTGGTCTGACTGTCAGACTCTGGGCTCCCAGAAAGAGTCTCTCCTCCCAGCTCTGCCGAGGCAGTTGCACCACAGGAGGACAAGAAGCGGTTTCAAACGCAGCCAACGCAAACTGCAGGAAGTGCAGCAGCAGCAAGACGAGGCTGTGGGAGACCCTGAGATCGCCCTTGACCGAGCCTCATGCAGGAAGGCTAATCTGGCAAGGAGCTCAACTCTTAGAGAGCCAAAGATGTCAGACCGAGGAAGCAAACTGAGTGCTGGAGACCACACTGGATTAGTCGCAGCTCTCTCCTGAGACAAACCCTGCTGCCCCTGCACTCTGAGCCCGATCAGTCACCTTTGGCTTCATGGAAGAATATCACCCTGCCTGCAGGATCCTACCAACAGTGTCGGCTTTCAATAAGTCACCACCATTCCATTTGCATTAAAATCTCTGAGGTTTTATAACATATTAACGACAATATAATCAATCTGCAAAGCCTTATATACAGATATACGAATTGCTCTTTTGGAGCTAAAAATTCAGTTCTTGCCTCAAAACTTTCATCTAGCACCGCCTGTCCTTAAACCTGTACACCAGGGGTCGGCAAACGTTTTAGAGCAAGGGCCACTAAAAACCTTTTACTAACCTCGAAGGACCATCTGAGTGAAATCCTCTATCTAGCCGATAAACTCAGCGACTGGAATAGGCCGCGTTTCTCCGGGCACATCTCCTCTGCGACCTCTTGCGCACACTGCTGAATAAACTCACCGTCCGCAAACGATTTGTTAGCTGCTGCTAGAAGCTGTGATACTTGATAACTAGCTCGGGTAGCCACAACATTTTCTTCGAATTTTCTCTTGAACGGGTTTTGCTGTGCCCCTGAAGCGACTTTGTCCAACTGTTCTAATTTTTTCCCTGGGTTTCCCAAAAACGTAGCCTGATGTTTTGTCTCGTAATGCCTTTTTATGCTGTATTCCTTAATTACGGCCATTGTTTCCCCGATAGATAAAACACATTAGCTTTTCTTTCCAAGGGACACAAAAGTACTCCTTTTGACATTTAATTTTCAACCCTCTGCATCGATCTTTCTTTTTCCCCCCCGACATGGCAGGAATAACTTACAGTTAGCCTCTTGTCAGTTATAACTTTTAGAACCGTTTGAAATCATGACCTGCTTTCACAAGACAGAGTACAAGAGACCTCATTTGCATGACTGAGCCAATCACAGTAGGCATCAAACACCCAAATGAATTTGCGGTAGGAATCAGTTGCAGCACAGGCATATGTAACCTAGGCTAAAGCCAACGTCTCATGGGCTAAAAGTAAAATAGGTGTTGTTCTGCAATTGACCGTTAGTGCTGAGAGACAGCAGCAGAGCTCACAACTAGAGCCCACCGGCGGAAGATTTTCAATCTCTGATGCAAAAAGTAACCCTCGAGATTCAAACAGTAGTGAGCTGCAGAACACTCAAAAGCGGGCCATAGTTTGCCAACCCCTGCTGTACACATACAGCAAGGTCACCACTACCTAGCTCCCCCTGCTGGTGACATATTGGCACTGCAGGTGAAAAGGCATTAAGATTCCATTAATAAAAGTTATATTTTTCAACTAACAAATGAGGAAATTAGGTAAACAGAATCATTGCTCTTGAAATATATTGAAAGAGTATTTTTTTTCAAAGCTTTGAAATAGAAACCATTCAACTACAGTCTAAGCTTTGCTCCCAGTCACACTTGAGAATTACACAGTTGGGTGATTTCAATACAGCTAAGGTTTTACACTCCTTAAAAATCCTGCATTCTGTCTTTTTAATTACAGCAAATCTGCACACAAAGACAAGCACTTGGCTTTCAAATGCTCTCTGGGGAAGAGGACAGTGGTTACTGTGTGATCAGGCACCGTGGGTGCGAGGACAGGTGCTGACCGGCGCTATCGGTCAACAAAACAATATCACAATAATTGCTGCTTTCAAAAAACTGACTTTGAAAATGCTGTATGTTTTCTGACTTCTAAAGGCACAGAGCAGACTCTTCCCGTGTTAAATAAAAAATGGAAAATGGGCAGAATTTGTCAACCAGTGCTAGAAACTGAGCAGCAGAATCCCAAATATTGATAAAAGACATCCAAATCAGGAAGAGAAGAGTAATCCTAGGACAGCCAATCCCTTCGGCACGTGCAGACTCGAACAGAGCAGAGCAGGCAGACATCGCCTGGGGAGAGCCCCATCCCCTGGGCCCCAGTGCGAGGTGAGAGGTCAAGTGGCACAGGGGTATCAAAGACATCCACATGCCAAGAACCACTCAAGGTACTGTCAGACCATGCCGGTCTGGTGTAGGGGAATGCTAACAATGCTTGTTGGGCATGCATATGATTAAAAAAAGCAGCGATAGTTCTTAGACCCTATTTTTTCCACAGGAACAGCTGCTGAAGAGCCCAGCCCCACCCAGCTTCACAGTGGGAAGGAGGAGGGGGGGGGTTAGGGGAGGGGCTGGGCTGCAGTCAGACAGCCCCCTGCTCTCCGGGCCAATATCAGCACAGAGCCGGCCTGCAGGAATGTGAGTAATGTTTTCCACAGCCCCCCCATCTCCTCCCTGGGAACATTACTAAAGCAGCCAGAGGGAGGCTGGGAAAATCGACCACACCGCTACCAGCTTCCAGCCTGATCCCGGCAGATTCTCGGGACCTGGTCAGGGAACCCCAACACCCTTGGAGGGACACCCCTCAGCACGTGGCACTGGTTGACCAGTAGGTGGGGCTCTCCCCACAGGGCCAGAATTTCAAACCCCAGTACGCTGAGGGGACACTGTGCTGTAGGAAAAGCCATCCTTTGGAAGAGATGTTAAACTGAGCTCCTGAAACTTGCTCATAACAATAGGGCTGTGAAGCCCCATATCGTGCCCGAATGCCACTCTGGGCTGTACAGTCTGGCCTCCCTCCAGTTCCCCCTTCATTCAACTGCTGACAGTTTCTCCTGCTCACCTGCTGTGCATCACCCATGTGACTGAAGCAGAGTCCCCTCCTGTACACACAGCGACCTGTGGTTCTATGGAATGAAAAACTATTTCATATGGAATGAAGAAACTGTATATAAATGCAATTAAAGGCTAGTGGAAAGAATGCCCGAGAAGAGAACAGAACAGAGCTGGAAGGGAGAGATTGAGTCTTCAAGCCAGAGGCAAGGGGACTGTCAAGCAGTACAGGTGAAGGAACCTCCTGATCCACATGAGGGCCAGAAACCCTGTGCTCCACACCAGCTTCCTCTCCACAGCACGCCGCAACACTCACAGTGGGCTCCCTCAAGCAGAAAGAGTACCTAAAAGAAAAAAAAGTCTACTTCTGGTTTAGGTTTTTTACAATTTTGAAGGGAGAATTCTGAATCTTCCGAAGCAGAAGCTTTCCAATTTTGGCAACAGCGCTGAGAGGCCTCAGATACTCGAATTATTGCCTTCCTGTCCCAGCAGTCTCCTCTCTGCAGGCCGGCTGCAGACCACAAGCGCTCCAGCCTTTCTGGAAATCCCCAATTAAAGACAGAAAATACAAGTGCACTGAGGCAGAGGAAGGGCCCCAGGGCTTGTCGTGCGTGGGAAATTAGAAATGGAAACTTTTTTTTTGCTTTGCTCTCTCTGCCCCCCTCGACCGGAGAGACCAGCATGAAGCGTTCGTCCCTGGGGAGCCCACTGGAGCCCACCCCCGACATCAGAGAGAAGACGAGATGGAAGAGGCTCAACACTAAAGACTAGAGAATGCACAAGTCTCAACGACCATCAGAAATGGAAAAGCTAAATGTTCTGTAGCTGACATTTGTTCCAATAAAAAGAAAATGACTGGAAGTTGAGCAAACAGTTGTGGAGTTTAGCCTAGGAGTGAAGACTGGTACAGAGCAGTGCAACCCATGCCCACAAACACACCTCCTGGAAGACACTGACAGACTCAGCCCAGTGAACTTCAGGCTCAATGGTGAAATACTGAGCAGACGACAGAACTGGAAATGAAGTTCACTGAGGACTCATACCTGGAGGCACATCTTTAAACAGAAGGCTATACTTGGCCCTGGAACAAGCTACCCAGACACGCAGTCATGCTTCAGGAAACAGACCGGTCTTTGGGTCACTCGGGGACTGGAGAGCCCAGCCAGCGCTCGTCTCGATCGGAGCCCATTTCTCACACTGTCTCATTAAGACGACAACTCGCTGGAAAAGGAGCAGAGGGCAGATAAGAGAGCTCCCTTGAGTTCCTCCAATCTCACTCTCCCTGCCCTTTTGCTCTCAGGCTGGTTTCCTCTCGAAGGGCACTTTCGCTGTGTCAGCATTTCTTTGCTCAGTTCATACAACTGCCTGGCAAACAAGGAGATCTTTTTAAACATACAGATGGATGTGCATTTCTGTTTCAACTGTAAAGCAAATATGCTTTCATTTATTGTTTAGAAAAAGTCTGAATTATTGTGCTCTTTGACCGTTGGTTTGGTTGAAGACCTGTGCCACCTCGCCACCGAGCCCGGCAACACTAGAGAGCTCACAGGAAGAGAGCTGCCCGGCCCACTCTCCAGGCATCTGCGGCTCCAGCCCAGGTCAGTGGGTTTGGGCCAGTGAGCCAGAGTGGGCGCTGAGCTCACTGAGCAAGTGGTCAGGTTTTCGCTGCAGAGGTGACCGTTGGTGAATTACAAAAGGAAAAAACTGAGCGAGTCCAAAACAAAAATATTTAAAACTCAAATGACAAAGAGCAGAAGAAAGAGAAATGGGAAATTAAGACAACAAGGCAGAGTCGCAGTCTCTCCCATGCTTCCCAAATCGCCACGTCTGCAGTGACGGGGCCGACAGATCCAGCCTGTCTGACACCTCTGGGCTGGGCTGCGTTATTTCAAACTCTCTTTCACACCATCGGTTCAGCTCCCTCGTCCTCACAGCCAGCTCTGGAGCTCTTCCGTCAGAGGTGCCGGCTGCTAAGCTGTTATTAACCTCTGGCTAACCAGCTACACTGAGCCAGAAGCGTCTTTAAATCATCATCTCAGCACGATTCGCCACACTCTGGCCACAATCCTGGATTCTCTAGTGCACGCTGTACTTTAAGAGCTTTATAGAGTAACAAAGGCAGGCTTGAGGTACATCCGACTGGAGTCAGACCAATACTAACATATTAAACAAAATGAGATGGTTTGGTACTACTGTATACACTTACTGGACAAAATACCAGAAACCCCAGTCCAGTGAACAGGTGCTGCCTGGCCGACTTGAGGTGCAGGAGACCGACGTCCACCCCCTTCCCTGGCCAGAACTCGGCCCAGAGCTCCATCCTGCTGACAACTGGAGGCATGAGTGTGATGTGCAGTTCAATCCCACAAACCACTGCACTCGTCACTGCCTCAGCCGTTCTGCTGTGAAGACGAGGGGGAGTGGGGCTGTGACCACCCGCTGCAGAACCCTGCTCCTGCTGCTCACACGGGCACACACCATAACTGATTAATCAATTAGGATTCCCAGTGTTTGGCTAGTGAGTGCACCTTACTCTACAATAGCACATTTAATTACTGCACGTTTAGGACTCCCTGTAACCTAATACACCTCCCTGATTTATGTTTTCCTTGTTTACTCGGATTATTGTGTTCCGACAGCTGTAACCACAGCAAGCTGCCTTGAACAAAAGTCTTCATCCTGCACAATAAAACCGGCCTGAAGCCGCGCCGAAGCCAGGGAGGAACTGGCCGGCCCAGCGTGACACGCTGCGGCCTTCACCCGCCATCCAGTGATCTCTGGCCAGCTGCACTGCCTGATCCCTGGCCTGTAATCGAGCCCGAGCCTGGGCCTGGGCCCTATTTATAACCACGCTGGCTGCAAGTGCGCGAGCCGCCGGGAGGGGAGGGGCTGTGGGTGGAGGCTGTGCCAGTCAGGAGGCCCTGCTCCCGGCCGCGGGCTGCTCCGCCGGGAGGGCATGTGTGGACGTGGCCTCATTCGGTCTCACAAAGGGAAGAGAAGAACTAAATATAGATGCCCACAGAGCAGCTCACTTTGTCAACCATCTGCAGACAAGCATGACAAACATCTCCCCCCCCACGTCCCACAGAAACCCCAAAGTTTCGGTGGTATCCTTCCTATATTCCATGCATTTCCTTCTCATCCGCTTTGGTTTCTGACTCGGTTCTGCTCGGCCCATCCAATGGCCAGGCTGGACCAGAAGGCCTCTGGAGATCCAGCAGAACCATTTAACCCAGAAGAACAGAGCGATCTCATGCCTGGACATCCAAGCAGGTGCTCCAGAGAAGCCATGGGCCTCAGGGAGTGAATCCCTGAATCCGACCTGTGGATTCAGGGAGCGAGGAGACGGCCGAGATGCAGCCAAAGTTCCGCATTTTTCTTTCCTTGCCTATAGTCCAGTCGGGGCGAAGGGGCGTCTATCAATTCAAGATTTATTTTCCCTAGGGGAAATTTGATTTACAGCACAGTCAGACACAACACAATGCCAAATACACATCATCAAAAGGGAAGAGAATACAGTAGTGTTACAGAAGAAAAGACACAAGAGACAAGGTAGTTACTTTGCATTGTTTAAGAGTGTAATAGCAGTGGGAAAGAAAGACTTCCTGAGTCTCTTGGTTTGGGAGATGGGAGAAGTATGAATTCGCAATGGAGGGGGTGAGACACACACTCCCTGATGCTTTTGGCTTTCTTAGTCACCCTCTGTTTGCAAAGGATGCTTAAGTGGATTTGATTATTCCTGATGATTTTGCCATTTATATTCACTAATTTACCAGGCTATTACAGTTACCGGTACTCATGTGTCCACACCAGCAAGTGATGCAGTATGTTGAGACACTTTCAATGAGTGATTTGTAGAAAAGTGTAAGGACAGTTTTATCTACCTTAAAGCAGCCGAGTTTTCTAAAAAAGAAGAGTCTCTGTCGGCCTTTTTTACAGACCGTGTCACAACATTTGTCCCATTTTAGGTGAGCAGTGTGTCTAGGCTGACAGGGCAGCTGCCTGAGGTGTTGGAATTACTGAAATACCCCCCAGAGAAAGTCACCCTCGACATCGCAAGACCAACCTGCTCCACGGTGAGCCAGACTCGCACTGATCTGCTTCCCCTGGAATGCCCAGTGATCAGCTTTGAAACATCTCCCCCTGAGAATGATCAACCTAACTCAATGACAAGACTTCTCTCAGATAAGAAAGAACTGATTAGCTTTTATGAGTGACAAAATCCCAAGTCCAGGTTCAGACCATCACACCACAACGCTGCACTTTTTGTTCTTTAGGATGCAGGAGGGCCTGAACACCACTGAACACTTTCAGCAGCACGTCACTCCATTTTGCCCGTCCAGCTCGCACGCCCCGCCCCCCCCTCTCTCCTGCCCCACCAGGGGACGCCATCCTGCGAGCTGGCTGCGCTGTGCACATGGCACCAAGGCTACCCGCCGCAGGAAAAAAAGTGCCCATTTCCCAGTGCTCCTAGGAGCCCTGGGCTGGCCTTTGCTTCCACAACAAAAGGCGCCCTGTGTGACAGCAGCACGAGAAAAACAGAAATATTTACCAGTTTATGGGAAGAAACAATTCTCGCTTTCTCCACAAGTATAAACCAGAGACGCAGCCAGCAGCCACGATTGGGCTCACTGTTTAATGCGGCCCAGAGCACTGAGGCAGGAATCAGAATAATAGTTTGCTTGTTATATGAAAATCAGGGGACTCAACAAGCCTGCGGACATCAGTGCTGGGCAAGACTACAGGGCAGCGAGACAGCCGGATGCAGCCAGGAACGGCCTGAAAAGGGGATTCATTTCCGAATCATGGGATTCAGGCGTCATTAAAAGGCAGGCGCTAGGTGCTGCACAGCATCTCTGCTCATGCAACAGGGTTTTTGTAATGGAAAGATACATTAAAGTGAAATGATCTTGGTCCTGTGAAAAGAGATCGGTTCTTTCATTTCTGCCAAACTCATCAGTTCTCTCACTTGTCTCCATTCAAAGATGATTTAACTCAGAAACTAAGTCAATGGTTGAGACAACTGGAAACAAAGAAGACCAGAATGACCACTGCTCTAAAATCGGGGTAAACTCACAACAGACATTTATGTCTTAACAGCTTCTTGCTAATGTTATACCAGAGATGGTCAAGGAGAAATTTGGGACAACGCAATGCAGGCGCACTTGTTAAGATCCTGTGAACTGAGTCAGGACTTCTATCCAAACAAAAGCAGAATCCTTCAGCTGGCCTTGTCTGATTGGCTCAGTTTCCTGCCCCAGCGCTCCCACACTGAGGGTCTCTCTCCTGCTCGGCTGGTCCCGGGCTGTGGAGCGGAGGGAGACAGCGCCCAGAGCGGCTGTGATGTCAATACTGAGGAATGCCAGCAATGTGGGCAGGAAACGCGTGATTGTGTCTGAGTGGGCCGCAGAGCGGTGCCACAGTGCTCCTTCCCCGACTCCCCTCTGCATTCTCCTTCAGATATTCTCTCTAAGCACTCATTTAACATCCGCGGTGCAATCCTGAGCACATCTACTGCACATCCATTTGCCTCCACTGAGCTGACGCAGTGACCCAAGACACACGACCGGATTTCTCAACCCATCCACAGCTGCCGCCTTCTCTGGCCCCGCCGGTCCGTTGTGAAACTCTTCCCCCAGCCTGATTAGCACAGAAAGAAGCTGTTAAAACGTATGGCGTGTACAAAAGCCAGCTCCTCTGAAACAAAGTCTGCAAGTCTGGACGTTGCAGGTGAAAGGCCAGGCTAAATGGAACCAGGAATATTGAGGTCGGCCAGGGTGTGTCCAATGAGATTTGCAGTGCATGGAGGATGCATTCCATTCAATTCAGTTTTATTTGTGTAGTGATTTTTACAATGGACATCGTCACAAAGCAGCTTCACAGATTTCCAGGCCTGAAACCCAGGTGATTGCCGTGCTGGCTCCAGGAGAGGCTGTGTATCCCACTCTTACACCAAACCTCCGTTTCTGCACCAGTCGCATGTGTGACAATGTGAAGTGTGCAAATGGACAAGTGATGCGCAGGTCTTTCTTGGAGCGCAAGGGTGAAAAGAGGACTCTGAGGTGATAAAATAATGATCTAATTTATGAGGTACAAAAACTCCCTTCCACATAGAAAAAGAAACGTATCACTTTTAATTAATGCAGACTATAAATATTCTGAGGCAATATGTGCTAGAAATAGAGATTTTGAGTGCACCAAGTTTCTAGAGCCAGAACAACCCTGCAGGGGAGAGGCAGCAGTACTAAACTGTATCACAGCCTGCAGGTAAGCAGAGCCTGGGGGAATCTAATCTCTGCAACGCTCAGTAGCAGCCCACAGTACTCGTACACGATTCAATTACCGCTTCACATTTCTTTGGATGGAGTGTGGTTTGAGAATGTACCACACGTTGGGGAGAGCTTGTAGCTCGGAGCAAGTCCGTGTTCTGAATCCTGTCAGCTGTAAAAGTCAGCAAACTCTTGCAGTACATGCTCCTTACACACAGTATTAGGATTATCCACGCCCTCCCCTGATCTTCTTTATGAAAGAACAGGAGCTTACTTGATTAAAGCAACAAAAAACAAGATCCCAAGTCTCACGCTCTTGGTCACCGGGGAAACAGACTAGCAAATAGCAAATAGACTAGCAAATACTAGCAAAAGGGGGCGATCAGAGAGCCGAGCAGACCAGTGCCTGAAGAAACAATTTCACCACAACAGAGGGTCCACAAGGCAACACAACACCACTGCAGGCACAGTCGTCAGGGCATGTGAGCCTCGCTCACGCCAAGCTGGAATGACATGGAGGCTCGATGCTCAGACCAGCCTCGCGAGTTGCCATGTCAACAAGACACCTGCGTGAGAGAACACCGTCACACAGACGGGCAAAACGCAGCTAAAAGAAAATCATTCGCCAATGAGGCAAACGCAGAAACTACCCAGTGCCCACGTCACAAAGAAATCCAGTGTCGAGAGCTTATTACTACAGGTCTTGTGGAGTTCTGTAATGCTTGTACAGTACCAGAGAGACTGGCTGAGTGGTCCCAAATAAACAAGGCCCACACGGGCACTGTCTGTGCCTCTCCCGTCTTCCAGAGTAACCACTTCAAGACCAGGCCGGAGGCTGAAGCAGTCGCAGGCCCTGTCCAGGCTGGCTCTGCAGAGAGCACTGCAGCTGGGAGCTCCACTCGCAGGCGCAGACCCAGCAACACCGCAGCCTCACACAGCCTGCTCTGCCAAAGCATGCAGGCAGCCGGGAGAGGAGAGTGTCTCAGCCCTACAACTTAATAATATACCAGAAACACAAAAACACCCATTTCCAGAGAGCAGCTGCGACTTTACTTGGACATCTGCTGATCCTGTCAGAATCAGCCAAAAATATTTAGTTGGGTTTTTCTCTGGATAATGTCATTATTCAGGGTATATAATTGGGTGCATTTAGGATCAAGATCTCTCTGAAGCTGTGGCTGGCCCTCCTCTGTGCGATTCTATCTATCCAGTCCTGTTCGAGTTGGAGAACAGCATCACTAGGCAACGTGCAGGGAAGGCAAGTGTGATGCTATTAGCCAGCTGTGGCCAGGAACCCACAATCCCGCTTACTACACAACAGCGCCCCCTTTGAAGTCACAGAGGTGTTGGTGGGAGCTGCACCCCTCCTCCAGGTGGTCCTCACCGGGCTGTTGGCACCACAGGACTCGCAGGATGACAGGAACTCAGGCAAAGCCAAGTCCTTCTCTACACCTCCCCAGTACAGGGCTGGAGCAGAAGCACAGCTCACTAAAAAAAGTACCAATGATGCCTAAACGGAAGACTATAATAAAAATCTACAATCCAAAATGCATCAAACAGAAAACGTCACTGAGGGACAATCCTACACAACACAGATTCCCATCATGTCTGGTGCTTTGGATTTGAGAATTCCTTTCACAGGTTTTACTCGTCTGTAATCATTCATTAGCAGAGGAAATACAAATAAGAGGACAAAAGAATGTGAGGCGGAGCCCAACTGGACATCTGCATCCGCGCACGAGGCAGTAACCCGCAAGCAGGGAGAGCGCCGTCATGGGCACTCGACAGGGAAGACCATCCAACACACCTGCGTGCGGAAGGGGGACAGGTTTGACCTAGTGCTCAGGTTTGCACATTAGTTAAACAGCTAGAAGCCCACTGTAAAAATTGTAATTTACTAATCACTGTAGTTTTTTTTAAGATATCCTCCTAACTCTCTGGTTTGGTCTCGTCAGGGGAGGGAGAAGCTATAAAATAGGGCAGGTAACGACTCCGACGGAACAAGTGCCTCTGGCACATGCGGAGCTCTGCAGAGCCAGCAGGCTGGGAGAGACAGCCAAGCCAGTATGGAGGTGACCTGGGCCAGCCTCCCTTCCCCCACTCCTGTGTTCTGACTCGGGTCCCAGCTACCCAGCCCCACCCCATGCAGGGCAAAGATCAGAGCCTTTCAACAAGATGGTGCTCTGATCAGTTCGTCTGTAATGCAATCATTTCTGAATTGCAGGGTTTGGGGGGGGGTTTAGTTAACCTTTCAACTAGTACCAGAATGACAACCATTTAGCACACCCTCAGAGAGCTGTTTGGTCAAAATAAGTTTTTAATTTTCCAAAAGGCAACAAACACAATAAGGATAATTTATGATTTAATAACAAAAAGCAGAGGTTCCCGCACCAGAAAAACAAAAAGAGGAGAAATTAAAGCTGGTTTCTGACATAAGAAAGGGCAACTGAGCTCACGTCACGTGACTCAGCCATCCCACAAGCACAGCTGCAGGGACAGAACCTCACCACGGGTGTGGTTCTGACCAGAACCTGGTGACTGCAAGCTTCCTTAGAGATGCAAATAATAGGCTACATAAGTAAACTGCCTCCTAGATTGATGAACTGAAGTTCTAAAAATAAAACCCCAGCTAGTTTTTTCCCCCAGTAGGAAAAACCTCACAGCGAGGCGACTCATCGCACTGCTTGCTTGGGAAGTCAGGGAAGAAGACTTGCAGCCCTCATGGTGTCGGTGAAGGGCATGAACTCGCGCTCCTCGAGGTCAAAGGACACGAGGAGGAGACGACGCCATCACTTCTGCACGAGCAGCAAGGGACATGAGAAACGGCGGATTTTAGCTCCGATACGACGTCTTCTACAGAAGACGACGGGACCAGACGGTTTCCATTTTACACAATCCTGGCCCTGGCCTGGATACAATGAAAAACAGGATATTCTCCTCACCGCCTACCCCTATCTGAGCTGCCAGCTCTGCAGAAACAGCCCTGTTAACACAGATTCCCTTTTAAGGCAAGGTCAGCCTAATCTAAACACTGCGCCGCAGCAAGAGGCTGCTCTCAGCACTGGGGCGCAGAAGGCAGGGTCTGCCCTGGAACCTTGGCCTCTCTCATCAGGGGTGTGGTGCTCTCAGATTAGTGTGTTTTTATCAAGCTTTCCCCTCCCCCAATCAGAATGTATTTAAACTTCCAGGAAGACTGTGCCAAGTCGTACGCTTGCTTTGATTTGCATAGAGAGCTGTGGTCAGTTACAGCCACCGCGAGCCACTGACGTCTCGCATTCATCCGTCGCCAACACCAAGAGCGATCCCTCTGCCTCCGGGAGGCACCGACATCGTCGACCGGCCCCTCTCGCATCGTTCCTCTCCGCAGGTTCTCCGTAGAACGAGGAGGCTAAGAACTAACTTCACTGCTGTGCTCCCTCCTAGGCAACACCCTGCACCCTCTCCCACGCAGAACAAGTGGGGATCCTTCGACTGCCCCTGTGCTGTTCACACACCCGGCCTGCAGGTGCTCCAGCACGGTTCAGGGCCAACTTATCTCATCCACAAACCATTTTTTTGGCTCCATCTGTTTGCACAAGAGGACATGACATCCCAACATTCCTTTTATGTTCTCTAGCTTAATCACAGATGAAGGTGTGTGTGGGCTCTTGATGGGATTTAGGCTTTAGTCATTCTTCATATCCTGCTTAAAGACTTTGAGCTGGCCGCACCGTCAGCATGTACACACCTACACTCGCACACGCCAGGCTTTGCCACAGAGGAATTTCTGTAGCAGGACCCTGCCTGTCTGAGAGAAGGCGGCTGGATTGAGTCACGGTTGTACCAGCATATCATCCTCTCACACCTTCTCAGGAATTCACCCCCGCCACCCGCCAGACAGGACACACTCACCCCCGCTGTCCTCTCATCCAAAACACACACACAACTCAGCTCACGATAAGAAACAGGTAACGATGACTAGGAAAAGCAAAAGGCCTTTTATGGCAATGTTCTGAGCTTATCGCATACGCAAATTTCTTTAATGCACAAAAAAAGGATCAGAACATCACCCACTCAAACAAAACACTCCGGTTCCGTCACTAGTGAAGATGCCGAGGTTCAGTGTTTAAAGTCATGGATGAGCTGGAGCGGGAATGCACCGTTGATCATAAAACGGATTTCATCAAATTTTTTCGCAGGCGAGAGAGCAGATTTGATCACAGCTGTGTGTGCCTTCACCACACTTAACAGCAGACGCGGGAAAGTGCTGCTTCACATGTGTTAACATGCAGCAGTTTTGACGGCTATGATAACAGTATTGTCTGTGCGGGACAAGCATTTCTCAGTGTTAATCTCCTCTCCTGCACATTTAACACTCCACTGCTGATGGCCATTGGGGTCTACAGCCCAGTAAGTCTTGGGTCTCTCTTCAATGCCTCAGATGTCATCCACACTGGAGGTGTGGAGCTGCCACCACCATTCTGACTGGTCCCCAAGACCAGCTGGGGCTCCTCCAGAGCCACAGGTTCCAGTCGGCAGCCCACCAGTGCACTCAGATTCATAAGACTCATGAATGACAGCAGTGCCGACATTCAAACACAACAATTGTACCCCGTCACTAAGCTGAACAGCTCAGCTGAACCATGGAGCTGGGAACTGAGTCAAAGTCAATGGCATTCATTAACATAACAAGTACAGCCAACTGCAGCCCTACAGATTCAGAGATGACTATCCATTAATCCACAGGATAAAAAAAAATAATACCCTTCAGGAAACAATCGGATAGGAAGGCCTTGGTCTCAACTCCAGCCAGGTCAGCGAGGGCTTCATTTTAAGCTGGAAGGGGTCTTTACATCCTTGTTCCTGGCAATGAGAGTGTCTGGGGCTGTACTGAGTGAACATGCAGGTAGCAGTTCCCAGTTCACACAGTCCTTTCCTGCACAAACAGGACATGGGGGCTTGGCTGACTTCATCAGCAACGTGGGGAGAGATGAGGGGCATGTCCAGCTGCTGGCGGCCTGGCCTACATGTCAATCACAGGATCTGCTGCCCATCCCCTGGCTGCACATCTCGGGAGGGGGGGGCGGAGGGAGGGGCACACTCATCCAGGCATCATGCACCCCTTGATGGGAACTTTCTTCTCGGCCTTTCCCGCCTGGCAAATAACACACCCAGGGAACACATTCGGAAGCCTGCTGCACAGCACTGAGCTTTTCAGGTTTTCGCAGCTGCAGCCTCCCCTCCACACTGGACAGATGACTATGGAGGACAGGACACACACGGTAGATAAATGGTGCTGGAGAAGCTGGCCTTTTCCAGCAGCCATACCCTGACTGAACCCTGCAACAACGCAAGATCACACATGCGGGATCCTGGAGAGGGCGACCCCACAAAGGGATCACCAGTGCAGTACTGCTGAGCCGTCTAGAACAGCTGACTAGCGTTGTGAAGAACCTGGATCTACGCGATGTAGGTCCAACATCTGTGGACACAAGCTTACTCAGAACGAGGTGACAGGTTTGAAATATGCCTTCTGTCATGCTGGTTTATAACTAAGGGCTGTATCCCCTAAGCCAGGAGTGGGCCACAGTGCTATGCAGTAGAAGTGGGACTTGTCTGCCCTCCAGCGCCAAAAACTCTGGCATAGAGGGGCCATGAGGTGTGTGATCGCCAGGGCCTTTACCACTAATCTCCCTGTTAAATTACTTAGCAGAGAAAGCCAGCTGGGCAGCTTTGCTTAGCACAGGGTGTAATTAAGACCGAGACCCACAAAGAGGAGGCTCATCAAATATTAAGCAAGACAGCCGGGTAACACGGCTCAGGTATTGTCAGCACCAAAACGGTTACAAAGGTGTGAGAGTGCAGCGGGCCGCCACTGCCCCCCGCACTCCTCCTCCTCGGCCCTCTGGCCTCGCTCCGCCGGGCTGAGACACCCCCCCTCCCTCCCCCGACACCAAGAGGGCCAGAGCCACAGCAGCACAGGCTCAGAGCTTGGAGAGAGCTGCCCTGGCAAAGCGAACACAGCTCAGGCCTTTGCAATGCCAAGAGCCCTGGATCGCCGCTCTATCCGCAGAGCTCTGAACGGACAATGAAGAACTCCCTTCCCACAGGGAGGCAGGAGACGGGAATTCCAATCGGCTGCAGGGACGACAACGTGACTCCTGGTGCACAGCGCTCTGAGCCATTTCAGGATTCACTGCCTGCGCATGTGCTATCCTATGTATAGGAGTTGACACCTGAAGCGCTAGAAGACACCTTCTTTTCCATACTTTTCCCAGGAAAGACGGATGGACTAAAGGGGTGATAAATATACAGTACACACTGTGCGTTTCCTGCTCTTCCACTTCTCCCTGTACACGAGCCCGAGGTTCAGAGTGGGGGGGGCGGGGAGCACACACACACACACACCTCCACAGCAGAATAATGCGATAATGAGCAGCCCATGAGAACCAGCAGCAGTTGCAGTTGTTTATCATGCCGATTGGCCGACTTGAGAAACCGCTGTGAAGACGGTGCCCCATGAAGTCATGGAGTTTGATAAACGTGCAACTATGGACGGGGAACAGGTTGTAATTGAGGAGGAGATGATCTGAAAGCCAGCGGATGTCCTGGATGCCGTGTCGTCTGTGGACTATAGTCATTTTGTGTCCCCTGTTGCCAGTGCTTCCCTCTACAGCCACGTTCTGCAGAGCTAACGGGACTGTCCTGGCCGCCTCTCCACACGGAGCCTTTTCCCAGCTCCTTCACGGTCTCTCTCCACCCTCTCCTCTCAGTATCGCTTCCAGACCCATCGGGACAATCTCCCGCCCCACGGGAAAGGCTTGCAGACACATTTTTTCCCCCCGTCGGGACACGGTGACAATCGCACCACAGAGTGAACGATCAGGACTTCCAGCAGAAGTTCAGGCGATCAGGAGCAGGGGGGCAGGTCAGAACAGGTTTGCCTTTGCCTGTACAGGAGGGGACACACCGCCCCGATGCTCTCGGGAGTTTAAAGAGCCTTTAGCAAGGAAGGGATGACAACAGCTTCCTAACGGGACACAACCGTCTCTCAGGATCATTGCTTCCACCTTCCCCAGGAGGTTAGTGGTACTGGGCAGGGACACCCTCAAGGTGGCGTTCTCAGCATAGTGCTGACCTGCCAAGGCATAACTGGAACTTGCTCAACAAAGCACAGTTAACGGCCTCCAGCTGAATCATTAGACAAGCAGCTGGTCCCGAGAGCGTCTGTCTGCAGCTTTTTAAGGTTACACAACTGGCAGTTCTCACCGTCTTGTCAAAGCACACCAGATACTCTCACACAGGCCCAGGCCTTTGCATTCCTGCTGTAGCCGTCATCCTGTGATATGTACAGCAATCCTTGGAATGACTGAGATCAGAGGTAATCTAGCCACAGGGACTACTGGGAGGGCCCTGGATCCTCTTCTTCTTTTTCACAGCCTTAGTCCCAGACTGTCCTGGGGTCAGCTGCTTTGGTTGCTCTTCTCCACTTGTCTCTGTCGAGCACATCTTCCTCACTCACTTCACATACCTCCATATCTTTTCTCACACAATCTATCCATCTCTTTCTAGGCCTGCCTCTTCCTCTGTTACCTTCCACCTCAAATTCCATTACCCTCTTTGTTACTTCCTCAACGTCCCTCCTCATGATATGTACATACCACCGTAACCTCGCCTCTCGCATCTTCTCAACCACATCCACCACCCTACATCGTCTACGGATTTCTCTGGGAGGGCCCTGGATCACACAAGGCAAAAGTGGGAGGATTTGGTTTCTCATTTATACAAGCTAATGTGATCTAATGCTTTTCTTCCAAACCCAGCATACTCTAGCACTGTCCAAACTCTGGCAACAAACCGATACTGACCACAGCCCCCCCCGGCACTGCTGGTCCCGACTCCTGGCCAGGCCCCCACAGAGCACGCAGTTTCACTAGGAGGGTCATCATCACCCCATCACCGGGACCACGCCCACATGGGGAGCCAGCAGTATCCTGCCTTTCACCGGACGTGTCCCCACACAGACATGTCACCAGCTCAGTGCGCATCCTCTTCGTTGACTAGAATACTCCATTAACGGGTATTTAATTAGGGAATGTCAGGAAGAAACTCAACTTCTGCAGTGAAATGCCAAAATACCCCGTGTGTGTGTCTGAGCAGCATGTGCTGAACAGTTCCTCCCTGACTATTCATCTCCCAGACATGCTGACGTTTGTGGTCTCTAGAAACACAGCAGTCCGGGAGGCTGAAGCAGCCAGCTGCGATGTGTTGCGCTTTGTCCACTCGTGACATGACACTCAAGTCTAACGTATTATATTGTTCCGAAACCTGGTAAAATACCAGACCAGGAGCAAACCATTCTACCTCCCCTCCAAAACATTCTTTGAAATCCAGGGGCTACAGGATAGGAATGTCAACACTGTTAATCTGTCACAGAAAGAGATTTTCACCCTGGTTGGGGGTTCCTAATAAACTTCTTTCAGCATGTAGAAGGTCTCCGATTTATTCCCAAAGCAATGGAGAATGTCCAACATTACCTTTTTTTTTTTAAGTTGATGAATTTCCTAAATTCAGCACAGTTCACTTTTCTCACTGCAAAACTACAAATTCCACTGAAGGGGTCCCGATAAGACTCCTGATGGCACTCCTGCCGGCTGCCACGCTAGATTCGGTTTGCCTCGGTCTCCTGCGCACAGGAGCCAGGCCAGCCTCTGCAGGCCTCGGTCCAGCTGTTGACTGGTTGTCGTGGAAACGTGGAGGCCTGCGATGAGACTCGGCCGCCCCCATCGACGGCAGATGTCACGTGACTCTGGAGCGCAGCATGACAGCGCCACACACTGTGTGGTTAATCACGCGCCACATGCGCTGCAGCCTGTGGAAACTCAGAGACCAGAATAGCAATCACGCACAACTCTTGCCCCCACCACGCCCACACGCCGGAGAAAAAGAGCAAGCTGGGACTCTGAAACCAACCTGGTCAACTTCAGCCACTCCAATTGAAATTGCTCAACTTAGCTGGCGGTCTGATCCAAAATTCCTAAGATTTGTACCCATTTATACCGGCAAGCATTTGAGTACCAATTGAATTGGACAATCTGAGTGAAGTATCTTGCTCAAGGGAACAACAGCAGTGTCCCACATGGGATTTGGACCTGCAACCTTCCAGTTACAGATGCCCCCAACCTCTCCTGCGCTCTGCTGCCCACAACTGGACTGAGGGGATGTTCAGCCAGCTTAGCATTGTCATTCATTCAGGCACCGATGTTCAATCACAGCTGAGAGTTGACTGTAAAGCCTTCTGACACTGCTGTACACTCCAGCACAAGGATACACTGGTATCTCTAAGAACAGAGGCCAACGCTAAAAAAAAACAAACAAAAAAAATTCTGACATTTCGGAGGCTCTCAGCAGTACACCTATGGACTAACTGTGACAACGCTGGGGCTGTGGGGCTAATCCTCCCGGAGCAGCCAGAGAACTGGCCCCGAACACCACTGAGCTGCAACTTCTCTCCCAGACCAGGGAAAGACTGAACAGCCGTTTCCTGGCCACACTGCAGAACCCTCCCTTCCTGAACAGCAGGCAGAGCAATGCCACAGCCAGTGGGCACAGCAGTGCAGCTGTGTGTTTATGTGTCCATTACAAGACAGAAATAATCTGGAAACACAAATTACAAACGCAAAAAACCCAACATGAAAACAGTAACACAACCAAACCACCACAAGCGAAGAGTTAGACTCGAAATGCAAGTTATAATTAAGACAGCTGAGCTGTTTCTGGACATCTGTCCTATGCACACGACTGCACACAAGCAGGAACTAGAGAAGTGAGCAGTGTTATTTCTAGATTAGCATGTTAATAAACAGCAGAGGAGTTTCTGACAAGTGTTAGGCAGCACTCGTCTGCACAGAATGCAAATGTATTTTCCAATCTGGTTACCGATAAATACGATCATCAAAAAGCTTTCCATTGGATCATGCTTACACTGTGATAGCACACAATGATTGTTCACAATGCAAGACTTGTGAGGTCAGTGAATTCCACAAACCCCAACAACATGACAAACAGCAGGAGCAGAAATCATATTCTTTCTGAGGCACCACGGACTAACTTCTTGCCAAACAAAAATAGTTTAGACCAGCATTAGTAGTATTGAGCTTCAGATTTATTCATTTACTTCGATTAAATATAATAGTTCTAGCTGCAGATATGCAGCACTAGCTGTACTGTCAACTTGACAATGAGAACCAATTTGGGATGAGTTGAAAACACACATCCTTTTGTTTCCAAACTTGCGTAAAACTGGCCGTCCTGCACATCGGCTCATTTGGAGTTTTTCCTGCTTTTCAGCTCTGTTTCCGAGACGAGTCACAAGAGCAGCAGCACAGCGGCATCTAAACAAGTCAATGACCAGATTCAGTCCGAGACACCCTGTCGAACTTGACAAGGAGGCCGGTTTTGTGATTTTGGCCGCTCGGGATTCACAGCCAGCTGTCCCAGACAGAGCACAGAACTGTGACCCACCGGCCCAGCGACAGACAGCACAGCACTCTCTCAGCTGAGAGCTGGGCCACAGCTCACCACACACTCTTGCCCTTCATTGCTGTGACCTGCTTGCTGCCTGCACACACACACACACAGAGAAAGAGACCCACTTTAATCAAACCTGCCTATTCTGATCCTTGAATCTAAAAGCTACAATCTACCCATCCAACAGTCAGTACTGTTCTACTACACTCAGTGAGCAAGCCGTTCTAGCTTCAAAACTGTTAAACGAAGTCAATAATAGATTTTTTATATAGAAATAAAGCACAGCTCTGAGCTGATAATTTGCATTAATCATCAAAAAACTGCAAAGCCTGTACAGTGCCTTTGTGACCTGAGAACAAAATGACCTTCTTCATGAGAAATGATTGCAGGGCACTTTCACTGGGGAAAATACAATGCCTGAATCAGGGAAGTGCATTTCCAAAAGAAAATTATACAAGTCCACATAAATAATTAAATTCTCAGGTTTGATCAAATTGCAGAATATAAGGAATGATTAACTATTCAAGGACGCTAGGCATGCAGAATTCCTAGGCAGCTTTCCTATAAGGGAAATGAGCCAGAAGAGACTGGTATTCAGTGCTTGCAGATTGACTAGCTAAGTGTAGGAGACAGACAAGCTTGTCTTGCACAATGGCACTCGCACGCTGGCTCTACAAGAGCTGTATCTCCAGTCTAAAAGATAACAGCTTTTCATCTAAGTGATATATCAAAGGTGCAATTCAGCTCGTTAAATGTTAACATAAGTAAGCAAGTTGATCATCGATGGAAAATTAAAAGGTATGCATTTGAACTTCAGGCTCACTGAAAATTCAACACACTCATGCATTTGAAGGAAGCCGTATTCTAAGCATTAGTGACTAGTTCAACACACACAGGGTCACAGGGATGCAGGTTTCCACACATCTAAAAGCCAGTAGCCTGCACACCTACCTTCTGCATTCCTGTCGGAGACTCGGGATGCTGCAATAAATTAGCAATAAAGCACAATTAAAAACCATCACAAACATAACTAAAAGGTAAAAATGCCTTCACGCAAGGACAGTCTGTCTCGTTCCATCATCTGCCCCCTTATAACCCCAGATAAGACTTATTTAGGCAACAAGTGCGTTTTATATCCAAACATAACTTCACAACACGGCCTACAATCCACTTTTTTACCTCCCCATCAGGTATAGCCGGATGATTTTGAAATGTTTATTTAGTCCCCTTGAGAGCTAGTCTGCAGCTGTGTTAACGAACAACTGTTCACACTGATTAAAGGAAAAACATGTTTCCAATATTATAAGCCTTAAGGTTAACCCCCAAGAAGCCCAGAACTATTAAAAAGGATATAAACTGCACCATGTCCATTTTGCTAAATAACTCAGGTTAATAAGTATTTACTAGTTATTAACTTGTATTACAGACAGGTCCCCTAACAGTAAGATAAATCAGATAGTACAGCACACACACACACCTTTCAACTCTTAGGTCTGACCTTGTCAAAACCTTTCAGAACCGGTATTTGAAATGGAAGTCAGAACAGTTAGGCCTACAGGCAAGGTTGTGGGTGTCTGGAACTCTTATCCACCCATAGAGTTTAACAATGCTTCAACCACGTGAACCGACATGAAACAAAAGCTCCAAAAAGAAATTAATCTTTTACGAGGCGGGGTACGCCCTGGATGGGACACCAGTCCTTCACAGTGAAGACAGACACTCTTTAGAGCCAACCTTCCCAAAAGCCAATTAACCTTTCAGAATGTCTCTGGACTGAGGGAGAAACCCCATCCAACCACGGGGAGGGCATACAGACCCCACTCAGAGAGCACCCCAGGAACTGAACCCAGGCCCCCAGTGAAGCTGACCACTGCACAGCCCTGGCACTAAAAAAAATTACCTTGTCAAATCCAGCTTACTCTGACGATTGAAAACTGAATCTTATGTGGGGAAAAAAAAAAACTTTAAAAATAAAATTTAAAAATCAATTACAGAATTTCGTGACTTCGGACATTTTAAAATTTAACTAAAACTTTTCACCCAAACTTATGATGTGCCGTTTGTTTTTACTACCAATGCCACAGACTCAGACTGTTGTCTGTTGTTTGTTTTTTTCTTTCTTTTGCCTCTGTTCTGTGTCATGCGTGCTATTTTACAGCTTTTTACAAGTGTTATTGAATAAACTTCGAACCCGCCTGTTCTTACAGGGCAGGAAGGTGAAAAGTCACATTTGTTACACGCTGTGGTGAGAGAGCTGAATGGATTCAGTCGCACTCTGCTGTGAGAAAGTCACCCAACAGAAACCCATCCAGACCGGCCTAGCTCCCCAGAGCCCCCCCCAGACCAGGGACTGGCAGAGCCCACACCCCCCCAAAGCCCCCGGACCAGCAATTGAAGCAAACCACAGAGACAGAGCCCATCGCGTCCTCAGAGAGCTCACTGGGTTAAACCACAGAGCAGAGGGCAGAGCCTGCTGGAACCTGCTGCTTTGATTTGCTTTCAGGAGCTGACAGCACTAATGAAGGCCGCAGACCACAAACACCAACCACAGCTGTCCTGCAACTCCGCCTTCTCTGGATGTTCCAGAAACCTGGATCTTCTGCTCTTCGTTAACGAATCATTTGTTCCCTAAATCACACACTGAATTCTAATTTTTGCGATTCAACCATTCTTGTACTTTGGTGATTTTCTGGCTACTTTTCTTTGCACACATGCTCGCTATGGCGTGTGCTTTGCAAGGATTCTAGTTCTGGTCAACTGGACAGTTCTATTATTTTAGTTGAGAGACTCCGTTCCCTGCCTGTGACAGACTGCCGCTCTCTTGAGAAAGGAAAAGGAGTCATGTTGTTGCAAACTGGCTTCCGCTCATATCAGCTTCCCTGGGGAGAAGCCTCAGCGCTCACAGCCTTTGACTGAAGCGTCGCTGAACGGATCGGAATCTGAATGAGCCCTCGACAGCATGAGACAAGCTGGACCAGAAGAGCCAAGCTGATCATTAACAGCAGGCAGGTGTCCCGGGTTTCAGTCCAGGCTGTGCCACAGAGGACTGGGGATTGAGGGACCCAGGTGCTGGTGCACAAACCGGCTGTCACTCAGCGGGTGGGATTGATTCAGGTCAGGGGATTCCTCCGGAGACTGTCCGGCAGGAAGAGGTCGTGATCCAGATCCAGGGGGGAGGGAAAAAAAAGAACCAACCAGAAACTAAATTCAGTCTTCTTGGAAAAAAAAAAGTACAAGTTAAAAAAAAAGTCTTTAGTGCTGCTTTGCAGTTTGCCCTCAAGTTTCTGTTTTACTTTGTTCCACTCTGTTCTGCACTCTCAGTCTGAAATAACCAAACAAACCGGAAGGTCTCTGAGGCCTCAGATTGACTAGTCAAGCCTCTCAGACCTGGACACCCGCGCCCCCCCGTCGCCCTGGAGACGGGCGTCGACACATGGCTCCCTCCTGACTTCCTCCAGGCCAAAGGAATATGCTGAATCTCATTTTTCCCCAAAATACATTTTACTGACAAAACGTGGTTAACTTAGCACAACATCCCCAACACCAAGCTAGCGGGGTTTAATCACGACAACTGCACTGCCTTTCTCTGCACTAAACACCTGTTCCCAGAGCCATGGTCACCATTTCCTCACCAACTGCAACAGCAGCTCTCCACCTCTCGGCACCCAAGACAGATCTCGGCCGGTTCGCGCGGAGACCTGGAAAAACTGGGCACCCCGAGCTGCTCAGAGGCCCGTCGCCTCTCTGACTGGAACCCCCAAGTTTGAGCTGAATCAGAAAACCATCATGAACAGGTCTGAGTGTCCGTTTACACGTGCAGCCTGCAGGACCTGAAGCATGGATCCCAACTGGCAGGCGCCTGGGTCCCGTGAAAAAGCTCCAGTTTATACCTTCTCTAGCTTTTCAAAGTCAGATGAGGATCCACAACATATTTTGAATGCTTATTATTCATACCCTAGCAATGAATATTTATTTTAGACTATTTTACATGACATTCAATATGGACAGTTCTAAAGTTTCTCATTTGCATTGCCACATCAGAAAGTGAACATACACTTGCATTTTACATGGACAAAGCAAACGGCACTAATAAAAAAAAAGAGGCAACGCTTCATACACACAGTGCATACACTCCCTATATCTGTTTAAACAGGCCACTGAGAGAGGCCTCTCTCCCTCTCAGACCCCAAAGCGATTCTTCATGGAAAGAGCTGGGAACGCTCTGCAGGTCCCTGCCTCATCAGGACTCGCATTCGCCCACAGGAGCCCAGCTGAGGAGCAGGGGCTGCCCAACACCATCACATGGGTTAACAATAGTTTACACTTATAAAGTGCTTTACAGGTAATGGGGATCCCCTCCACCACCACCAGTGTGCAGCCCCACCTGGATGATGCACCAGTACTCTCCCCACACACCAGCTCTCAGTGGGGAGGAGAGCATAGTGATGAAGCCAGTTCAGAGATGGGGATTATTAGGAGGCCATGATGGGTAAAGGCTAATGGGAAATTTGGCCAGGACACCGGGGTTACACCCCTACTCTTT
This sequence comes from Lepisosteus oculatus, assembly GCF_040954835.1. Lineage (NCBI taxonomy): Eukaryota > Metazoa > Chordata > Actinopteri > Semionotiformes > Lepisosteidae > Lepisosteus > Lepisosteus oculatus. The sequence goes on along the minus strand of NC_090721.1, from coordinate 11,158,563 downwards.
TCAAGAAACGCCCTGGAATTTTTAATGACCACAGAGAGTCAGGACCTCGGTTTGACATCTCATCTGAAGGACAGCGCCTGTTTACAGTATAGTGTCCCCGCCAGCCCCCTGCTGGCCCCACTAACAGCTCTTCCAGCAGCAACCTTAACAACATGCGAGTCCAGCGCAGTTCCTCTGCAAGACATTTCCACAGTCACATTTTCACCTCGAAAAATAAATACATAAATGTTTCCAACCAAACTCGCTCATTAGGTTTTTTTCTGCCAGAAGCCTGCAAACTGCAAGTCCTGGCTGATCAGACGTACCAGCCAGACCTACTTCAGACCCCAAACTGCAGGCCTCTCCAACTAGTCGACACTGTGCACTTTTGAGCGACACAGAGAATCTAAATTAAAGGCATCTATTCTCCAATCCAGTCCATCATAGTAAAGTAAGGACTGGACTGACCTCAGCTTCTGCCTGCGACACACAGCACTGAGGTCACGCGCACAGGAAACGAATGCGTGCTTTCCCCAGTAGGGTGACCAAAACTTCTCAGTGGTTACTGTAATTCACCAGCACATTACCAAAAACCCCCGCAGCTTCTATGAATCACCAAACATCCCCACAGCTGCACGGCGGGGCTGTCCTTGACTACTCCTGGGCCCGTGTGGAGCTCACGGGCGGTAAGCCAACCTCCGCAGCTCGCCTGGCACTCAGATGATCCCACCCCACACCGTCTCAGTGAGAATCACAGGAGAACCTGCCTCTTCACCTGCCCGCCCTCCCAGAGCTCCCCCTGTAGAGTCCAGGCAGAGTCGGGAAGGGGTCAGTCAGGGCAGAGCCCAGAGTGCCAGAACCCGCTGTGAAGAGCTTACGGACATTGTCCAGTCCTTTCCAGGATTCCGATGGACCTTTAACCATTTGATTAGTTCATTAATTCAGCTACCGCATGTTTCAGGAGCTGGTGCACGAGGGTACCAATGAGCCGCACAGGAACGGACTGTGTGAAAGGGTTCAAACTTCCACCCAGATCCCAGTGACACGAGGGAAACCCGATAGACTGCAGGGATGCTGGCATGGACTTGAGTCTCCTCTGCCGGATTGTGGGGGAAAAAGAACCAGGAAAAACAGACCGGGGACAGAAAGCTACGTGCAGAGAGGAGAAACAGTTGAGCCCTATCCTGGATGAGCAGACCCAGAAAAGCCCTTTTGAGGATCTCTACTGAAGGGCACAGAAAGAGGGTCCAGGCCCAAACCCCTCCTGCACCCTCTCCACCGCAGCACGGCTCTGCTGGCAGACTTTAAAAACAACGACAGCTCTGAAAAAAAGACAGCCAGCTGAACACAGCTGGAAGACATTAGCAGCTGAGAGCAAAAGCTTTCTGGGAACCTGGAATGGCCTCTCTTTCCACGCAACTCCGCAGCCCAGCCAGAGAAATCCTCCCTACTTCCTTCTCTCTTTGCAGGAAGGGCTTCAACATACCAACATACGGAGAATACTCCCCCCCCAATTTGCCTTGCTTTCATGGTCGGCGTTAGCTCTGGGATTTCTTTTGCGAGAGGAATAAATGGTGCCCCCCCCCGGCAACGGTCTCTGCCGCTCCCCTTTAGAAGAAAACAGCAAAGTCACTTCCTGCAAGTGTAGCTTAGAGGCTTGAATTTGATCCGAAACAAGCCTCTCGGAGTCAACCCGTGACTGCGCGGCTCGACTCCCCATCACATCCTGTCGGCACGTCCCACCGCCTGCCCACGCGCCCGCCGCGCGGCTCGCTTGCACACCTTACATCACCAGCCAGAGGGCAAACGCACTCAGCGGCTAGGCCACGCCGCCGCAGAGGCCACCCATTCGGATAAGCTTCTAAAACCCACGCCTGGTCAGCAGTATTTCAGCGTTGGCTGTGCAAGCCCCGCGCATCTGGCTCCGCACTGGAGAAACACACAAATAACTTTCCAGCAGCCATATCACCCTGCAGCTCCCAGCTGGCAGCCCACTGGAGCTCAGCAGGTGTGAGCCTGGTCAGTACCTGGATGGGAGACTCCTGGGAAAGCTAAGGTTGCTGCTGGAAGAGGTATTAGTGGGGCCAGCAGAGGGCGCTCACCCTGCAGTCTGTGTGGGTCCTAATGCCCCAGTATAGTGACGGGGACACTATACTGTAAACAGGCGCCGTCCTTCAGATGAGATGTCAAACCGAGGTCCTGACTCTCTGTGGTCATTAAAAATCCCAGGGCGTTTCTTGAAAAGAGTAGGGGTGTAACCCCAGCGTCCTGGCCACATTTCCCATTGGCCTTTACCAATCATGGCCTCCTAATAATCCCCATCTCTGAACTGGCTTCATCACTCTGCTCTTCTCCCCACTGACAGCTGGTGTGTGGTGAGCATTCTGGCGCACTATGGCTGCCGTCGCATCATCCAGGTGGGGCTGCACACTGGTGGTGGTGGAGGGGATCCCCATGACCTGTAAAACCTTTTTGAGTGGAGTGTCCAGAAAAGCGCTATATAAGTGGAAGCAATTATTATTAGTTTCCTACATGTGGCTACAGATTCTACCACATTGACCGCAGAGGCTAGGAACGCAAGCGGTCCCTCCTGCGCCACAGGAATTCAGAGCATCCCAGTGAAACGGAGGAGCTGCCCATCTTGGGAACGGAAATCAAGGCGGGAACAGAAAAGCACGACTACGACAAACACACAGGAATTCCTGGGCAAGATGGAAGGAATGTCATAAAGCCCTAATTTTAGTAGGCCAAGTATAGCAATCTGATTAAAGGGCTTTATCATCTCTAAACCACCCTAATTAACCGCCTCCGCCCAGAACACGCCATCAGCACGCGCGGAACACAGTCAGCGCACAAGCACTAGAACCGCGGCTCCCTGCTTCACTGAGATTTAATGCTTCATCTGTAATTACTGAAGAAGAGGCTGCTGGCATCCAATGCACTGGCTTTCTTCACATCCAGCCCAGTGTTGCTCCTGAGCCCTTTCCCAAATTGAGCCACTGCAGGTCCACGGTCTTCAGGGAAAGGCTGACGTAAACAGTCCTGCCTCCGGATCAATGGGCAGCCGCTCGTCGTCCGCACAGCATCCCAGCCCCGCCGGCCTGATCCGATCGCAAGGCAGACGGATCTGAGCGCCAACGGCTTTTCCTCTGGGCACCTCAGAGTAGCGCATCCCAGCTCTCGGACAACTCTCTCGGAGGAGGTAATGGAGCAGAACGAGGGAGCAGGAACACCGTCCCCGAGACCCAGGGAATCACGGCACATCCAGCCCCAAACCAGGAGGAGACAAGCGGTGTTGTCTGACCCAAACTGCTGGGTGTTACTTAAAGAACGCAGCTGCAGACGTCATTTCATGGCTACAGGGGAGTGATGGAGGTGAGAAACTCCACATGACACAGAATTCAGGTCATGTGCACCTTCACAGCTTAGAACAGGGGTTCCCCCACCCTGATCCTGGAAATTCCTGGGGTACCCCTGGGAATTTTGATTTCTGTTCCAGCGAAGTACTCAATCACAGGAGGAGTGATTCTGAGTCATGTTTTTGATAATTGCTTGTAGCACTTCAAACAATGAGTTTATCAATGCTATTCCAATTTCTGGGCACCGGACCTCCCTCCATCCAGGTGTAAGCGAATGACCAGTCCCATTCCTACCCGTGTCTGTTCACAAACTGATCACTTGGTAAAGAGCTGTGTATTCAGAAAAAAACAGGCAGGCGCTCATAGAAGCTGAAGAAAGTGTTAAAACACACACGGAGGCCAGGTACTGGTTACCTGTAGAAACAGGTCCACAAACATCTAATCATTCATGCAGATCAATTAAAAACACAGATTTACTGAGTGATTAGAACAAACCAGCCAGAATAAAAACCAGCAGATGCAGGAGTCACCTAGAAACAGGGCTGGGCACCCCCAGTTAGGGAAAAAACAGACAATACAGGAGCCCAACTGCCTTGAAAAGATGGACAACGTGTGGCCCCTCTCTGTCACCCAGTTCCTCCTGTCCTCAGAGTTCAACATTTTTAAACACCCTGGGTCGATGGAGTTGAGCTGTACCTCTACTTGAAAACAAACAACCACACAGATTGCTAAGAAGTGTGCCGTTTCGGGTTAAACACTTGTTTAGGTTAGCAACTAGAGGCAAGGGGACAATTTTAAGGCCCCCCCAATAACCCTGCCAGCCTCCCAGAGCCCAGAGCAACGTCATGACAGCAGGAGGGACAAAACGTGACGTCACAAAGGCCAGCTCCGCTGCGCAGGTGTGGCGCAGAAGGGCGGTCGAGCAAAGACTGCGCCATCACCCACCTTCCGTTCACATCTGAGCTCCGCGCTATGGTCGTGTTAGGTGATAATTGTTTGAAGTGCCTTCAGCTCAGGCAACGCTTAGACCTCGACTTGCGTTTAAGAAGCGCCACGCCTTGTTCCTGTACGGTTTTTCTATGACATAACCGCTAAAAGTTCTCAGCTTGTGGAGCACATCCTGCCGGGGCTCAAACACACTGACCCGAGAGCTGGGACAGCTCCCCTCCACAAAGGAAAGCCAGCAAGGCTGAGGAGAAACCAGCAGGCTAGTGGGAAGAGCCATAACCTCAAGGGGCTTCACCACAGGAAAGTTTACAAGAGTTATTGACAGATCATTTCCGTTGTGATACCATCAGTACGACGTACCTTCCTCGTCAGCTCTAGAAGCACTTAAACCTACAAGGAATCGGGCGTAACGCCGATATTAAAGGTGACTGCCCAGCCCACAAACTCCCCTGGTGCAGAGCACGTCTGCGCCCACGACACCCTGCCTGGACACGCGTGGATCCGCCTAAGCTTCCAAACAGCGCCGCGAGGCGCGCCACCCACATGAACGCGCCGCGAGCGAGGTGCGCCCAGCCCGGGGGTGCCTGGGAGGGCGCGCGGGGTAATTACACGTGAACACCAACAGGATCCGAGTCCTGCGCTCAGCCCGCTGGTAACACCGCACACGGCGATGCGTCCGCCCCGCAGCGGCTCAGAGCAGGCAGCGTCACCGAATGCGCAGATTCGTGAAGTATTTACAGTTTATAAGAAGAAGAAATACTCTTCCTCCGACCCCCGCCCCGTCCTCAGTTGTACCCTGTTACTTAGTCTTATTCACTGGAGTTTTGTTTCGCCACAAACAGGTTGTTACGCGTGTAGTGAAAGTGTCGTTTGCACCTATCGGTTATATTACAACACGATATAACGGCTGAACCCAGACGAAGCCACGCGTACACATCCGTTTTTGACAGCGCTTGGCCGGGCTCGGGAGCCCGAGTGCGAGCGGACACCCGAACCCGAACCGCGCCAGGCTCGGACCGGCGCTCCCTCCCGAGTGCGGTACTGCGGTGCGTGCGGAGCTGCGCGATTCCTGTTGCTCTTAATACCCCGAAGCTGAACGCGCAGCCCCTGCCAGATCAGTCTGGCTCCGCTTCAGTGTCTGTAGAAGTCGTTTACGACTCCAGGACACCCCACTGTCGGCGCCACATATTAAGAAACCCATTAATACACGTATAATCACCGTGCTGTGGGGAGCCGAACGGACTGCAGTGAATACTGCAGCAGTCCTATTGCACCGACACCGTGCGGTATTCCTCCCCGTCTACACACTGCATAGAGAGAGAGAGCTCCGGCTGCACATCTATAAATAGCTACCGCCGTCCACCTGCGAAACACGTCCAATGAGGATGGCGTTTGAAGTCGTTAATTGTTAAAACACGCCATTCTTTAAGGGGACACGTCGACTGAGAAGAGAACTTTATACTGGTTCACCAAACTGCAGCCTCCGCGGACTGAACTATTTTGATTCCACAGCCCGTTAACTGCGCGACCAGTCAGACGACACAAGAATTGAAAGAGTCACCACAGGCACCCACCCACTCGTGACTTACCTGCGTGTCACCGAGGAAAACCGAGTGGCTGTGGCGGGCTTCAAAAAGTATTTTTACTCCACCGGTAAAGCTGCAGTCAGCCGCCCCTCTCCTTTAAGTAACAAACACCCAGATGTAATCCTTTTAGGTGTCCTCTCTCCTGCCGCTGCGTGCCGGTAACAACTTCTGCCGCCGCGGGTCAGCTCGGTCTTAATCCACTCTGCTCGCCAGGCGAAGTCCGCCTGCCTACAGCACGCTGCTGTTCTGCGGATTGGTCGCAGTCACGGACGTGATAGTGCCGCGAGCATCTAGAAAAACAAAATCTCCCACACCACGCCACACGCGCTCGGTCAGTTTCACGCTGGGTGCCGGAGTCTGCGCCTCCAGCTCCCTGCTTCAAACAGAATGACCTTACTATCAGGAAGTCGCGCAAGCCAATCAAAGGGCGGCTTTCGGTGATGTCATCGGAGTTCTTTTATGGCGTCACGAAAGCTATTGGAAAGGGAGGCGCCTTAACTGTGAAGATTTGGCACAAAGTATCGCAGGGGCTTCGGGCGCCTTTTTCCACTGTTTGAATGTGAACACACCTGTTATGGGACTCCTAGCCAATCCGGAGTTTCTATTCGTGATTACATTTTCTAAAAGCGAATCTGAATGCGCCTAAATCAAGCCTAAGCATCGGTTTAAGGACTGCCTGTTCAATTTGAAATCTGAAACGGCAGGGCGCCGAATCACTACGCGGACCTGAGATCGAACAAGGAAAGGGGCTGCACAAAATCTAAAATCGCGCACACACTTCGCGTTTGATCGTTCTTCTCAGCGTGGGAGAAACTCGCGCTTTTGGAAGCACCCGAGTCCCTCTGCCGCCCGCGGCTCCACAGAAGGCACCGCCGGAGTCTTAAAGGTGCCGGCCAGTCAGGGGCCGTCGGAAGGGTGTGGCTGTCTGTCGACACAAACGCTCCTTAAAGGCAAACAAAGTTCAGCAATTTTTGGGGACATTTAGACAAAACCCGACCCGCACTCCACGAGATATTTAGAAGATTTGTTTTTTTTATCACTTCAAATAATATGTAGTTGAAAGCAGACTCTTAAGTTGATGTTAAAATACTCCATCGGGTTTGTGATCAGATCCCACAGTCCATCCGTTTTCTAAACACTTCATCCAATTTAGGGTCACATGGGAACCAGAGCACACAGGCGCAAGGTGGGGTACACCCTGGGAGGGAGGCCAGTCCATCACAGGGCAGTCAGACACATCAGGACCAATTACTCCCTGAAGACAAAGACCCTACCAACATTTCTTTGGACTGGGGGAGGACACCCACACAAACACAAAGAGAACATACAAACTCCACACAGACAGCACCCCAGGAACTGAACCCAGGGCCCCAGCGCCGTGCGGCTCGTCCCCCAGTCTACTGGACAATTAAACCAGCCCGCCAGGTGGCCGGCCATGAGGTCTCCGGTCCTCAGGGCCCAGAGTCCAGCAGGTGTTCTGCGTCCTTAGTGTGTAGAAACAGTTCATCTCCTGTGAGGAGGGTTGGGCCCCCTCACAGGAGTGTGTCTTTACCCGTTCGGTCAGAGAGACACACAGCACCAGCTGGATTCTGCACCCCAGTGGTCTAGAGGGGGGACCCCTGTTCTAGGCCTCTGCTAATTCTCCTGGGAGCATCCCAACAGAGGAACGTTCAGAGAAAAATTCAACACCAGCTTTCACCAACCACATATAAAATGTCTAAGACATTCAGAATGTTTTTCTTTATATATTTTTCATACAAAAACTTAATACCCTTATTCATTTATTCTTTTTTTGAATTGTATAATGTTAGCATGCCAGAGGGGTTGGACAGCCAGTTGACCCTGGACCCCTGGAGGTTTTTTTTCTCCTTACTGAGGAGTTTTTGGTTCCTCTCCTCCGTTGTCTTCTGGTCTTTTCTGTTCTGTATTCACAATACGTCTGGTCACTTGCTTTGTTAAGCACCTTCGGGCAACCTTGTTGTGAAAGGCGCTATATGGCGGTATATGGGCAGAGCAATTGCACCCCGGCTCAGGATCTGCGCCTGTGGCTGGAAGGTTGCCGGTTCAAATCCCGCAGCCGGCAGAGGAATCCTACTCCGTTGGGCCCCTGAGCAAGGCCCTTAACCCCAACTGCTCCAGGGGCACCATATAAATGGCTGACCCTGCGCTCTGACCCCCAGCTTCTCTCCCTGTCTGTGTGTCTCATGGAGAGCAAGTTGGGGTATGCAAAAAGACAAATTCCTGATGCGAGAAATTGTATATGGCCAATAAAGTGATCTGATCTTATATAAAAATAAACTTAAGTGAATTGAATACAAAAGATTCCATCCTCCCCCCCACACACACACCACTGGCTCCTGTCACTGGGTCACAGCACAGGGGTATTGAACAGGAAGCCCACTCTCACTGGCCAGCGCCGCCCCAGAGCCACAGGAAGGCTGCCCAGAAACGGCAGCTTCCTGAGAGCCAGATCCTGGCAGAGGCGCCCTCTACAGTCTTTCCAGCCACACCCAAACTGGGGGCTTCCTGCACAGACCCAGGTTAGTCCCAGGGACGAGCTCGTGCTGAAACCCACAGGACTCTATTTGCATATATAGACAAGAAATCAACTAATGTCTGTCTATATGTGTGTGCTGGTGGCAAGAAATAAAAATTGGCACCAAAACAAAAAGAGAAGTTTCTACTGCTTCGGCAGCAGGATGGAAATGCTTAATCAGATCATCAGTGTATCTGCGCAGATCACTTCTGCTTTCTGCTTTTCTGCTCCTCTCTGCTTTTTGGCTTCTAGGGTAGTGTGTCCGGTGTCCTGTGTCTCTGGCAGAAAGGTCTCAGCTGTGTCGTGGAGTCAGGTCAGTCGTGTTTAAAAAGTGTGGGTCAGGATCGTCATGCACAGCAGCTCTTTCCAGCTCTGAACCCAATCTTCAAAGTTTGTCTGCACTGAAACAAGCTCACATTTCCCACTGAAATTCTAGTATAAAGAGTGGCGGTGATATTATTCATCAAAATTGTAGTCTGTGTTTCAGTTAAAAGTGCATTTCTTTGTATTTATTTCTATGTATTTTAGAATCATGTGGTGTGCTGTAAAACACTTAGGATGTTAAACGTGTGCTGTGAGCTGGAAAGTTTGGGAAGCACTGTGCTAGACTTTGTCCCACTGGCCCTTGACCTTTGAAGTATTTCTGCAGATCTCCTGTGTTTCTTCACTCTTCCCCATGCGTGCCTGCAGTGCTCTGGAAGATATTCGGCTCAGTATCATGTCTCTGTCTCGCTAGGGTACTGGGACCAAGCTCACATGACCAGGGACGTAGCCAATGCATTGAGATTTTATCTGGACTGTGCACAATGTTGCTAAACAGCTGGCTGGACTGTACTTCACTAGTTTTTTAACAATTCTTTTATTTTGATTAATTTAAAATGCAAACCCAGCAGGGGAGAAAACACAGAAACAATGACAGAACACAACTAGACACATCATCCAGCGATACACAATGTACATTACGGTCTTTCAGTCACAAACCGAAGGAAACTTGACTAGTGTTGGATTATCACAGATCTCCAGCACAATATCCAATTCATTATTCTCTCCTCTGCTAACCCTGCCCTTGGGTTTGCAAAAAAAAAGCCATTTAATTTCTGTTTAATCTTTCAGCAAGACATCTCTCTGTGTTCCAACCATATTTTATGTCGTTTTTTGCATATTTCAACATCCAAACATCAGACCGAATCAAAGAAAGCAAAAAATCCTTCTCACCTTGATGCAGTTACTGCAGAAACATTCCCCATTCTTCCCAGGAGGCAGAATAATCTCCCCAGTCGGAATTAGTTGGATTTTCAGCTCCATCTTTCCCCTAGTGCCAGCTGGAAAGACTGGGCGTTCAGACGTATCCGACCCCAGAAAAGCTCTAATGCTGGAGAAGGAGAGAGGAGACTCCAGAAGCTGGTCTGGCTCAGCTGTGCACTGGGAGGAACTGAAGGGGAGTCTTTGTTTCTTGAGAGAGAGGAGGGAAAGAGCTGTGGTACCTGGATGGGGTGGAGGATGAAGTGCGCACTTCCACAACGAGGCGGGAGAGCACATCCAGGGTGTCAAGTCCTGTTCCAAACGCGCTGTAATTGATGTTCTCCTGCAGAGCCTTGAAGCTGTGGGGGTCACGTCAGGGCTTCCTTAAAGACTTTCTGAAAGCTGCTGTATCCTGCTCTGGGCTCCAAACATAAATAAAGAGGGCGAACGTTTCCCTTGGAAAACAAGAAGGAGGCTGTTTTGTTTTCTTTTCTTTCTCTTTTTAAACACCAACTGAGCACTGAGCAGCCGGGAGAGGGCGGCTGAGTGCCGCAGCGAATCCTGGGCCTGCCCCCTGCCTGTCGACTGGCTTGAAATCGGATAACTTTTACACCGGGGCGAAGACAAGGAGAAGACAAGGAAACCCTAACCAGGCTGCCCCCATGCTGGAGGCCTCTCAAACCCCCAAAAAACTGGACACTGGGTGGACAGGGCTCAGCATCGCTGAAGCTGGACACAGTGGGCCCTGTACCCTGGTCTTCCAACAAGTTGGCTTCTCTGAAATCCCTGTGGTGAATCATTGCTTCTCTTCTTGCGAGTCTCTCTTGGTACCCTGAAATTTGTGTCAAGCTTCTTGTCTCCTTGGGGGCTCCTCCACTGGGTCCACTAGGGTGGCCAAAGGTTGGGGCGTGGGCAATTTGTCACGAAGCGTTTTTTCAGGACCCTATGCAGACGGCAGAATCCGGAGGGGAGTGAGACAAACATGGGGAAAAAAGACTGGGATCGGGGCTGGAAGAAGAACAGGGGGGCATGTCAACGGTGCACTGGTGCTCGGGGGGGGGGGGGGGGGGGGGCAAACCAAGGCAAACAAGTCCAAAGGGGGTCCGAAGGGAAATCCAGAGAATGCAAGAGTCTTGAGCCGGGTTATCCAAACCAAGGCAGCCATGACAGAAGTTAAAAGCCGGAGCTGGATCCGGCGAAGGGTCGGGGGATTAAAAACGAGGAACGTGGCCAGGCGCTCCCAGCCCCGGACCCAGACGGTCAGGTCGCCGTTGTGAAGCCAATGCCATCGTGGCACTCCTGGACTCGCTGGTAGGTAGGCTTCCGGGCGTCCATCTTCCAAAGCTGAGCCCGGAATGGTGGGAGCGTCTGGCTTTTGTAGGGAAGGGCTGGAACAGGAGGCAGGTGCAAAAAATCAAGAGAAACAAGAAAGAGCTGGGGCATCCTTAAGAGGAGGGGCTTACGATTGTGACACAATTAGTAAGGAAAGGCTTAAAAGACGAGGAAGATGTGCACTCCCTGCAGTGATGTCAGTAATTTATATGAATGCATACAAGAGTGGGACATGTGCAGAGAAAAGGAAATCTGCACACAAATAATGCTGGGAATACTACTCCAGAAGTCAAACACAGTCTCTGGTGAGTTTCCTCTTCCTTGGTGGCTGTGTGCGACCTGAAGTGGTGGAAGTGGTCTTTCTCGAAAAGGTTTAATTCCTTTTTCGGTTGGCTGTCCGTGCTATAGTGAAACATTAAAGCTCTCCTCCTTCCTCTCTGTGGGAGTGCTGTGGTCTAGAGAGATGCCAGGCCATCGTGTGTGAAGGATGAAGCGAGTGACTCGACTGCGGACCCTGACAGGGGCAGTAAAGGACGCCGGAGTGGTATCTGGTCCTGCACGAATCAGGCAGGCCGGGGGGTGTCCAGCATGGACTCACGATGGGGCAGGACTGGAGTCCCACACGGGAGCTGGCCAGGGCATCTTCAGCCCCTGTTTTCAGGCAGACAAGCTGGCTCTGCTCTCGACACCATGGGGATCGCTGTCCGAGAATCAAGCGTGACTCCTCAGCCCAGATGACACCGAGCTGAGGGGGCTGAGTGAGCCCAGCAGACACAGAACTGAGGAGGCTGAGTGAGCCAGGCGGGAGACACGGAGCTGAGGGGGCTGAGTGAGCCCAGCCGACACGGAGCTGAGGAGGCTGAGTGAGCCCAGGTGACACAGAACTGAGGAGGCTGAGTGAGCCCAGCTGTCACGGAGCTGAGGAGGCTGAGTGAGCCCAGCCGACACAGAGCTGAGGAGGCTGAGTGAGCCCAGGTGACACAGAACTGAGGAGGCTGAGTGAGCCCAGCTGTCACGGAGCTGAGGAGGCTGAGTGAGCCCAGCCGAACCGGAGCTGAGGAGGCTGAGTGAGCCCAGGTGACACGGAGGTGAGGAGGCTGAGTGAGGCAGGCGGGAGACACGGAGCTGAGGAGGCTGAGTGAGCCAGGCAGGAGACACGGAGCTGAGGAGGCTGAGCGAGCCCAGCCGTCACGGAGCTGAGGAGGCTGAGTGAGCCCAGGTGACACGGAGGTGAGGAGGCTGAGTGAGGCAGGCGGGAGACACGGAGCTGAGGAGGCTGAGTGAGCCCAGCCGACACGGAGGTGAGGAGGCTGAGTGAGGCAGGCGGGAGACACGGAGCTGAGGAGGCTGAGTGAGCCAGGCGGGAGACACGGAGGTGAGGAGGCTGAGTGAGCCAGGCAGGAGACATGGAGGTGAGGAGGCTGAGTGAGCCAGGTGTGCTGGATCCCCACTTAGGCCACACAGGCACACGGGCACATAGGGACAAGGGCACATGGGCACACGAGTGCTCATCATCACACAGAGTCGGGCCTCATGGCGATTGGCAGAGGGCTCTGCTCTGTGTGTGTCTGCACCGAGCTGCAGGGCGGGACAGCTCCCAGCAGGAGGAGAAGGAACTGGATGCACATCCTTTGAACTCTGACCGTGCAGGAGAGGGGCAGTCTTGCTGGGCATCAACAGGAAGCACAGCCCAAGGCTTCCAGCACAAACCTGGCCTGAAAAAAAACAACAAGTTTTTGTCCTCTCACTTCTTTGCAGCTAACTTTACATTAATTTCCTACGGAGTAAGAAACAACAAGCAAAGCAGGACTGCGGTATTTCCTCTAGCAGTGTCTGGGAAAACATCCTCTGACATTTACAGCCCAGAGCCTCGCGCAGCCCACCGTCGAGGTGCTATTTAGGCTTCCTGTGTTACTGTGTTACCAGTGTGCTGAGGGTACGGGCCCGGGCTGGACAGGGAGGGACGCAAACGGATTTCCCACTGTGGCAAAAGCTTGATTAATTGCAGTTTCTTGCTGTTCTGACAGAAAGAGAACCGTCACGTCGCATGGACAGGAAGGAGGCGGCAGGAGACACAGACACCGGGTTAGCGGCTCTGTCAGTGATCCTCTGTGCTTGAGAATGTCCTTCCCACTGTGGACATTTGTCTTGGGCTTCTCCCATCAAGTACAAGTACAAAACACACACGCAAAACATAAAAGTCACATAACATCCCATGAACTGCATGAAATCACAACAAGAGTATATAATAGATTTATTTATAAGAAATGTATAAATAAATAGGTAGTGAGAGAAACAACATTTACATACATTCATTGCGATTTTTTATTGCAATTTCACAGTTTAGAAATGCCTTAAATACCACATACCTTAATGACAGGTTCAGATGCTAATGGAAGATCTCTGGAATTGGTTTTACACGAACAAAACAGGAAAAAATGAAGGCATTCTGACGGAATGCACATTATGTAGTTGAAAACACGGCGGAAATGAACCGACCCGAACTGGGTCAGCTCGCCAGCTCGTCTTCCTCGCGAGGTTCTGATGTCGCCGCCGGTACAGCGGCGCTGGACTGTCCGGAGGAAATGGTCAAAACAAGTTTACTGGACATCGGAAACACGCTGATGTGGATTTAAAATAACCTAAAGAAAAAAAACCTACAAAGCACTAAAGGTGGTCATATCTGTCAATCCCAATCTGAACCGGGCCTCACAGCTCATGGCACGCGTGGACAAACTAGAGATCTCCACGCAAGCTGATCAGCCTGGCAAAGGCTCCACGCGTGACGTGTTCTGAGATCTGTTCATGTGAGAGGGCCAACAAGAGGCTGCCAAACAGGCTGCTGATCTATTAAAAATGCTGCCGTGCTCCGTGATTTATCAAATCAAAATAAAACTAATATTCCAATTTAATACGAGTAAATATGGGGCGAAAACGTGTTTTCCTCGTTAAAGCTACGTTCCACCTTATGAACGAGAAACCTACGCAAAAACGCTTTAAGCGCTATGAGAAGTCACCTTTAAAGGCGCTATTTAAAACAATGATGATTGTTATTGTTATGAATTAGCCTCCAGTCTCCTATCCGAGCAGCAACTGGTTTCCTAACTGTGTTCCTAATTCTAAGTTAATGCTTCAGTGTTTCGCTTCTTGTCGTGGCGTGTGAGGCACCACAGCAGCCCCCGGCCCATCTCCGTCCTGTCCGGCAACAAGTGGGTCACGAACTCCTTCAGCTCAAGAGTTTACAGCGGCGACAAGGACCCTTGGCCGACCTTCAGCTAGATGTCGTTTATAAAACAAAAAAGCGTCCCAAGCCTCGCACGGGGCCGTCCACTCGCGCGGAGCAAGGGGGCTCTCCTGTAGAGTCTTCCTCACCCCCCCGACAGGCAGCCGCGACAAAAACACGGAAACCCCGACCTGCTCAGATTCAGGGCTCCCTGCAATGCCGGGAGTCTGCCGACCCCTGGTGGTTGATGTAACTGTATTCCCTACTGCCGGCGACTTGTAGCAAAAGCGCCGCGTTTAAATGATCATCACGTTATTAACAGTCAGTTCATCTCACAAGAACCCCAGAGGACCTCTCCAGTCAAAGCAAGCGCAGTGTTAATACACACTCTGCTGCCTTATATAGTATATTAGTGTAGAGGCTCAACTGCCGCTTAGAGAAGCCATGTAGCACGTACCCAGACATCAGGGCGAGTAATGCTTTAGCTGTCGCACGGTCCTCTAGGGATCCTGCAGATGCGCACAGTGCCCTGTGTTTGTACCCAGGCGGTGGGCTTCACGCAGATTGGCCTCTACCTCTGTACGAGGGAAACGGAGCCCCTTGTCGGTCCGCAGGTCAGGCCAGCCGGGGCGACACGGGTCCGAACTCCCGATGGGGAAGCGCGGATGGTTTATTTTAGTTCTCTGTCGTCCCGCACTTCAGGGTGTAACACTTTTAATCAAATTAGATTTCCCGAGAGCGCCTAGCGACCCCGGGCTCGAGTTTATTCACGGCGGGGCTGCTGAAGACTGAATCTTCTCTGCCTGACACAATACCCGTTACCATGGCTCCTTACATGGATACAGACGGCGCTATTATTATTATTATTATTATTATTATTATTATTATTATTGTTGTTGTTGTTGTTGTTGTTGTTGTTGTTCAAGTAGAGAGCTGCGTCAGCACGCGTAGGCTGCAAAGGAACAATGAAATGTTTATTCCAGGCTGCAAAGAGAAGAAAAGAAACACAACGTTTCGGCTGTGGAACCTTCTTCGGGCGTGTGAATGAACCTTTACTATTCTTCTTCCCTGTGGCGTGGAGGGAGTGGTGCTGGAAACGCTGACGTCTGTCCTCAGAGCAGCGCTCGGGGTTAGAGGACTGTCAGGCAACCAGGGGACACAAACAAGCCGGTAACTATTGACTCGGGCTGGGGAAGAGCTAGCCGGAGAAAGGGCCAGGGCCAGTGCCGGGGTGACGGGTAAGGTGAGCGGGTGGGAATGGGGGCTCCTACCACGGAGTCCACAGTCCAATATCAGCCGTCTGTTTCTTCGTCGTGTTAAGCGATTTCAGGTGCCATTCTTTACCCAGTGAACGTCTTACTGTTATTTGATACAGTCGGGGCAGGGGAAACGCAGAAAACTCCTTTATTACGTTGAAATGAGAAACACGATCGCGGGTTATATCCTCCTGGTAGGACATCCCGGGAGTCTGGGACTGAGTCCGGGCCGGGCGCCTCCAGACTGCCCTCGGGACGCGACGCGACGCGTGGCGTGCTTCTCCGCGCGAGGACGGGGCTCGCGGAGGCAGGTCGGGTGGGTGTGATCGCACACCGTCTGAAAGATGTTCCCACTGAACATGTAACCCGAGAGAGGCAGACTCGCCCTAATCCGTTTAATAGCAGGCTTATTGTAAATACCGAGGGCGCCGGCGTGACGGAGAAGGACACGAACGACATTCGACCCATGTTGTAGTAGCCCATTCTTAAAATACCCTGGAATATACCCGGAAGTGCTTCTCTGTGCTAATCTCAGGACAGCAATATATTCTAATGAAGCTCTTAGTGCTTCAACATGCCCTGATTTCAACTCCGCACTGCCGCTGGGGGCAGCCCCGTGTCTAATGCCGCTGCCCCGTCTGGATCTCGCTGCTCCACAAAGACATTGTCTGAAAATGGCAACGTCCTCTATAAGTATCCTGTAGGTATTTGAGTAGGTCCTACTGTATCAGGCTGTGTTTCGGTAGTCTGAGTGAGGCTCTCCGTTTATGGACTCCGCAGGCAGCACCACAGGGCGCGAGGCGGGACCCCCCAGCATGGCGAGGCGATTCACCAATCGGCTGAGCGCACGAAGGTAAGCCCCGCCCCCCGCGGCAGCCCGGCCGGAGGAGCTCGCGCCTGTCGTTCCCCCGCACTGATCCGCGCTGACTTGCGGTTCCAATGAAAGGCCCCAATGTCTGTCTTTTTATAACCGGTGTTTCCCCTTTCATGCCCAAAAGCCAGCAGCCATATCACCCTGCAACTCACAACTGTCTGCCCACTGAAGCTCAGCAGGTGTGAGCCTGGTCAGTACCTGGATGGGAGACCTCCTGGGAGAAACTAAGGTTGCTGCTGGAAGAGGTGTTGGTGGGGCCAGCAGGGGGCGCTTCACCTGCGGTCCATGTGGGCCCTAATTCCCCAGTATAGTGATGGGAACACTATACTGTAAAAAGCATCGTCCTTCGGATGAGACGTAAAACCGAGGTCCTGACTCTCTGTGGTCATTAAAAATCCCAGGGCGTTTCTCGAAAAGAGTAGGGGTGTTACCCTGGTGTCCTGGCCAAATTTCCCCCTGGCCTTTACCCATCATGGCCTCCTAATAATCCCCATCTCTGAACTGGCTTCATCACTCTGCTCTCCTCCCCACTGAGAGCTGGTGTGTGGGAAGAGTACTGGGGCATCATCCAGGTGGGGCTGCACACTGGTGGTGGTGGAGGGGATCCCCATTACCTGTAAAGCGCTTTGAGTGGAGTGTCCAGAAAAGCGCTGTAGAAGTGTAAGCAATTATTCTTATTATTAAAACCCGGGCCTGCTCTCCGAGTGGCTCGATGGCCTGAAGGGACGGGGGCGGGTCGCAGCAGGACGCAGCTCGCTGAGCTCCTCTCACAGCTCTGCCCTTCTGACCTGCCCGCCAGCCACCGGCCCGCCCGCGGCCAAAGCTCCGCCACGGGGAAGGCAGGCAGGAGGAAGAGAGGACCCGGGAGGAAGAGAGAACCGGAGGGAGCGAACCAGAGGGAAGGCCAGCCCGTCAGCCTGCTGGTGTACGACCCTCAGGTCAGCCCGCCAGCCTGTGCTCCTGGGCTGCCTCACAGCAGTCAGGCACTCAAGGTAACCCGGCTGTCCTGCAGGTGGCGCTGGAGGAGCTGAAGGCTCGGCACCGGAGGGCCCCAGCTGAGGACGGACTGGAGAGCATCAGGGCTCAGGTGTACGAGCACAGGGCCGCAGTGAGTCATGCACCGGGGCGGGGCAGAGTGGGGCGGGGCAGGACAGAGTGGGCGGGGCAGAGCAGAGTGGGGCGGGGCAGAGTGGGGTGGGGCAGGACAGGGCAGAGCAGAGTGGGGCGGGGCAGAGTAGAGTGGGGAGGGGCAGGACAAAGTGGGCGGGGCAGAGCAGAGTGGGGGGGGCAGGACAGAGTGGGCGGGGCAGAGCAGAGTGGGGGGGCAGGGCAGAGTGGGGCGGGGCAGAGTAGAGTGGGGAGGGGCAGGACAGAGTGGGCGGGGCAGAGCAGAGTGGGGGGGGCAGGACAGAGTGGGGCGGGGCAGAGCAGAGTGGGGGGGGGGCAGGGCGGGGCAGAGTGGGGTTGGGTCCAATTTTCAGTTTTTCCCCAGTTACAAGGAGGTATAAATAACAAGTTCAGCTGGGCAGCTGCATCAGCATGCATTGGCTACAAGGGAACAGGTAAACGTGTATTCCAGTCTAAAAGGAAAAGAGAAGAGAGGGGGAGAGCAGGGGAGACAACCCTGTCTTTTGCTGTATTAGCTACCGGTTTCCTGGCAGAATAAATAGCAGTCTGTGCAGAGGGCAGTGGCAGTGACCCTTGACCCGGCGCTGCTCTGTCGTTCCAGAGGGCGAGGGGTCAGCCAGCGGCCGTGCGCATGGGCCTGTCCAGGAAGATCTGTCGCTTCGAGCTGCCCATGGACATCAACGAGCTGGACAGTAGGTCATTCAGAGCTTAGATAAGCTGGACTCTGTGAAGCCCAGCAACACCCTAGTGCTGAGTGGAAGTCTCTGAGAAATATCTGTGGTTCACAGTTATTGTCATGTGGACCCGAGAACAATGAAGTGCTAACTTGCATGTTTTCCTCACATAACAGGCGACATAAAGGATGACATAACATTGATTTAGAAAATGACATCAACAAATGACATCACAGTTCTTAGATACAGGAACAGGGTAGCTGTCATGCTCATAATCCCTCCTCTTACGGGCGCTCTGGCTCTTTCATATTTTACCTGATTCCTTTCACCTGCCCCCTGTCCTGCCCCCTCCTTATTTAGGCCTGGCACTCCTGCTATTCCGGGCTCAGCACTGTAGATGGACGCCAGGAAGCCTGCCTACCAGCGGGTCCAGGAGAGACCCAATGGCATCGGCTTCTTCACGGCATCCTGACCGTCTGGGTCCGGGGCTCGGAGCGCCTGGCCTCGCGAACCTATTTTTATTTCCCTCTCCCTGCACTGGATCCCGTTCTGGTTTTTTAACCATGTCTTGTCTCGTCTCGGATGGATCACTCGGATTAGGACCTTGGACTTCGTCCCGGATTTCCCCCCTGGACTCCTTGGACTTGTTTGCCCTGGCCATGCCCCCCAAGCACCAGTTCACTGTCGTCACGCCCCCCTGTCTGTCAACCCCTCCTGATCCTCATCGTCTCCCCCCTGTCATTCCTTTTCCTCCTACTTCCGGATTATACCGTCTGCACAGGGTCCAGAACTACACTTCTGTAGTTCTGGACCGGCTCCCGTTACAGTAGTAGCTGTAAATTTAACCAGCATTTAGATAGCAGCTGTGTGCAAAATTCAGCAGCGGCAGTATTTTGAGTTCAGTGCAAAACAGAGAGGGGGGATTTTAAGATCACTTTATTGCCCATATGCAATTTCTTGTATCAGGAATTTGTCTTTTTGCATACCCCAACTTGCTCTCCATGAGACACACAGCCAGGGAGAGAAGCTGGGGGTCAGAGGGCAGGGTCAACCATTTATATGGCGCCCCTGGAGCAGCTGGGGTGAAGGGCCTTGCTCAGGGGCCCAACAGAGTAGGCAGATTCCTCTGGCGGCCACGGGATTTGAACCAGCAACCATCCTTAACTACAGAGCCACCGCACTGCCCCTCCTTTTGGAAGGGGGACAGTGGGGAAGATTTGATAATAAGATTTTGAAAAGAGGAAAAGACCTCAGTGTCAGAGCCAATAAACGCCTCCTTTTTGATGAGTAAGCGCCAGTAGGGTCCAGCAGCCCCTCTGCTCTGCTCAGGCCCCGAGCAAGAGAACCTGCTCAGGAGGCTCCACCTGCAGGCGGAGGGAAGATACTGCAGGAAAGAGAGAAGAACAGGATTGTTTCCATCAGACCGCTCTCCAGTGTTTAAAGGATAATCAAGTATAGGTATCAGAGTTAAAATAAATAATACTGTTAGATATTTATACTCCGTACAAATAACTAAACCCACAAAACATTAGGGCTTGTGTTCTTTCAAGAGAATATATAGCCAGCAGTTATATCACCCTGTAACTCACAGCTGTCAGCCCACTGGAGCTCAGCAGGTGTGAGCCTGGTCAGTACCTGGAGGGGAGACCTCCTGGGAAAGCTAAGGTTGCTATTGGAAGAGGTGTTAGTGGGGCCAGCAGGGGGCGCTCACCCTGCGGTCTGTGTGGATCCTAATGCCCCAGTATAGTGAGGGGGACACTCTAATGTAAAAAGGCGCTGTCCTTCGAATGAGATGTAAAACAGGTCCTGACTGTGGTCATTACAAATCCCAGGGTGTCTCTTGAAAAGAGTAGGGGTGTTACCCTGGTGTCCTGGCCAAATTTCCCCCTGGCCCTTACCAATCATGGCCTCCTAATAACCCCCATCTCTGAACTGGCTTCATCACTCTGCTCTCCTCCCCACTGAGAGCTGGTGTGTGGGAAGTGTACTGGAGCATCATCCAGGTGGAGCTGCACACTGGGGGTGGTGGAGGGGATCCCCATTATTATTATTACCAGGAAACAATTTTCAATGACTGTCAACAAGCAGTCAGGGAACCTGGTGTTGAGAACAGTGTTCAGGTGTGTGGTCACTCTGCCCAGAGCTGTCAGAGAGGTGAGGGACAGGCTGAGTACGGAGCTGCAGCTGGCAGCTCCTCCTCTCTTCTGGAAGCAAAGACATCAGCTCCTCAGCTCTCTTCACCTCCTCTGTGTGCATCTCACGGTCCTACAGATTCTCTTTTCACGCAGTTAAGCAATGCTCATCGTGCTAAATTATAGATTTCCCAGGCCTATGCTGTGCATGTAAGAGAAACCGAAGCCTTGAATTAAAAATCCCCTGAATTAAAATCCCCTGAATTAAAATCTGCACAAGGGGGGAAAATATTGCTGAACCACTGCAAGTGCCTTTACTGGCAGAAGGGCACTTAATTTGACTAAATTAATTACAACAAGTTTTGTAATAGAGCTTAACCTATTGATTGTCATCCTGTAAAACTAGACCTGTGTGTATTGTGAGGTGTGTGCAGAATCTCTCTGCAGAGGAAGGTGCCTCAGATGGCATCTGCTTTGCCCCCTGACCCCTGACCCCTGCCCTCTCTCTCAGGCCTGTGTCCCCAGGACTACCTGCGAAGATTCTGCATTGTCTGCAGCAGGAGAAGCAGCCACTACAGGAAGTCGTTCCACAAGTTTGACCGGGACAGGGATGGAGTGCTGTCTTTCAGGGTACAGGTGCTGGGATTGGGTTTTCAGAGTGTGGTGAGCACGCTGACCAGGAACACTGTGCTTTAGGAGGTGCCATCATTTCCACAAGACGTTAAACCAGAACCAGGAGATGCCATGCTGGCACTTGATTTTACCACTGGATGGACTGAACCAGTTGGGCACAGTGTCTTGCAGAAGGGCAGTGGAGGCTGTAACTGCTCTAGGCCCCCCCCCCCCCCCCCCACAACTGATGCAGAATGCGTGATGGCGATGGGGAGTGGGGGCGAGTCAAGAGTGCTGTCTGTTAAAAGCAGGTCTTCCTTCAATGAGCTCACACACTCTGTGTCCTCCAGCCCTCTGTGTGCTCCGTGTGCTCACACCCTCTCTGTGCTCGTGCCCTCTGTGTATCGGTGCCCCCTGTGTGCTCGTGCCCTCTGTGTACTGGTGCCCTCTTTGTGCTTGTGCCCCCTGTGTGCTCCAGCCCTCCGTGTGCTCACACCCTCTCTGTGCTCGTGCCCTCTGTGTATCGGTGCCCCCTGTGTGCTTGTGCCCCCTGTGTGCTCCAGCCCTCCGTGTGCTCACACCCTCTCTGTGCTCGTGCCCTCTGTGTATCGGTGCCCTCTCTGTGCTCGTGCCCTCTGTGTACTGGTGCCCTCTTTGTGCTTGTGCCCCCTGTGTGCTCCAGCCCTACGTGTGCTCACACCCTCTCTGTGCTCGTGCCCTCTGTGTATCGGTGCCCCCTGTGTGCTCGTGCCCTCTGTGTACTGGTGCCCTCTTTGTGCTTGTGCCCCCTGTGTGCTCCAGCCCTCCGTGTGCTCACACCCTCTCTGTGCTCGTGCCCTCTGTGTATCGGTGCCCCCTGTGTGCTCGTGCCCTCTTTGTGCTTGTGCCCCCTGTGTGCTCGTGCCCTCTGTGTACTGGTGCCCCCTGTGTGCTCGTGCCCTCTCTGTGCTCGTGCCCTCTGTGTATCGGTGCCCCCTGTGTGCTCGTGCCCTCTTTGTGCTTGTGCCCCCTGTGTGCTCGTGCCCTCTGTGTACTGGTGCCCCCTGTGTGCTCCAGCCCTCCATGTGCTCACTGCCCCTCTGTGCTCATGCAGGAGATGGAAGGCGCTTTGAGGAACGTCTACATGGACGAGCTGAGCTCCCAGCAGGTGCGCTGGCTGGCAGGGCTGGTGGTCGCTGACAGCACCACTCTCTTCGACAGCACGCTCTTCTGCGCCCTGTGTGCGCTCTCGGAGCGCCTCTTCTACTCCTCTTTCGTGTGAGTCCATTCGCCAGCCCTCTGCACCTCCCTGCGGCCCGCTGGCCAGTCCGTGTCGCCTTGATTTCCTTCATTGGTCTTTGCCTTTGGAAGTCAGGCAGGTTCCTGGCACTCATCCTCTTGGAACATCCGATGTGTCCGCACCCATGAACTTCGCTGGGTGTGCTGATGGGTCCTGGAGACCGTAGTCTCTCCCAGTTCATATTCCAGCTGAGCTCTGGACGGTCAGACCCTTGCCTCAGCAGGAGGAGTGAACATGCTGTCCAGATCTCCTCTTTGTAAAACCTGCAGCACCGTGTCTCCCAGGATAAGGTCTACCTCAGTACCTATTCTACCTCTAGGATCTCTAATGTCAGTTTATAATGGTACCATTCCTATATGATGCTTTAGCCAGTCCTCAGCTGGTGTGCTTTTACCATGAATTCAATGTCATACCTTTTCCCCACGGTATTCCATAGAAAACATTTTGAAAGAGGAGAGGATTTAGAGTAAAATTCATGTCACAGGACTCAGCTCTCAACGCATGATCATTGAAGCGTCTTCAGTTTTGGGCCTGTGCTGGGCTAGAAACACAGCACCCTGG
Source organism: Lepisosteus oculatus (assembly GCF_040954835.1). Lineage (NCBI taxonomy): Eukaryota > Metazoa > Chordata > Actinopteri > Semionotiformes > Lepisosteidae > Lepisosteus > Lepisosteus oculatus. The sequence continues at coordinate 11,135,842 of NC_090721.1, read as the reverse complement.
CGCTTGGATGCTGACATCTGTGTTTCCCCTGTTTGAAACTGTCACCCCAGAACGGAGGACACAGAGGCCCCCGAGAACGGAGAGAGGAGCCTGCTGGAGGAGGCAGACTTCTGCTCCCTGACGTCTAAATTGAGGAGCTGCAACATCCACCCCAGCTTGAAGACCCTGCTCTCCCTGCTGTAGTGCAGCCCAGCCAGCCTCCGGGGCTGTATTTCTCAGGACAGACAGGGATCGTTGCTTAAAAAGAGTCTCGGCGCATAACATGCTGTTAGAATAGGAAACTCTCAAAAGAGACAGGTCCCAGACTTGACAAAAGAGCTTCGCACACTGTGCTGTGCTCAAAGTGCCAGAGCTTTGTCGATCTTTTTAAATAAAAGACCGCGTGAACATTCCTTTGCCTGGTGTTTAAATCGCTCACAGGTGAACAGCCATCTGGGGAGTGTGCTGGGTACGAGACGAGCTACTGACAGAACCTGCCTGCACACAGGTGCCGTAGTTTCAGCACCATGTTCCACAGCAGGACCTGATGCAAAAAGCATTAAAATAACAGATTATTTTGGGCAGGTCCAGCCAATTTTAACCCATCTGGCAGTAAGGAAGTCTTCAGCATTACCACAATCGGACCCCGCCTCCTCTTTGTCACAGCCCCCACAGTTCTGAATACATTCCCACTCCCTCCTGTGGATGAGATGTGTTTAGGACAACTGTGACGAACATTGGGAGTGAGAACAATGGAAAGAATAATATGTCTGCTTTACAATGCTTTGAAGAGAGTAAAGAATATAGATAGATAAGACTTTTTTAATCCCGAAGGGAAATTGATGTTACAGCACTCCAGCCCAGGACAAGCAAAAAAACAGACATCGGAATAAATGAAAAATTAGAATACGTGCAGTAAAACAAAATAAAAATACATAGGTGTGTGCAAAATAGGATCATAGTCACTGTAAAAATAATAAAATGTGTGCAAAATGTGCATAGGTATATAATGTATAAATAGGTGTTAAAGGTGTTTTGATTGCTTTGAATTAGGCACACTTTGCCGGTTTTGAAAAGGGGCTGCAATTTATTGTAAAGGAACAAGTAATAGGTTTATTCCAAGCTGAAAAGAGAAGAAAGAAAACAACGTTTTGGCCGTGGAGCCCTTTTCAGGTGTGAAGAAGACCCGAAGAAGGCTCCAAGGCTGAAACGTTGTTTCCTTTCTTCTCTTTTCAACCTGGAATAAACCTATTATTTGTTCCTTTGCAGCCTACGCATGCTGACGCAGTTCCCCACCTGAACTGCAATGTATTGTGCCTGGTAACCCAAGTGCTGTGAGTTACGGTTCCTATACTCCTGTATGTTTGGAGAGGCTGAAACTGTTGCGGAATTAAAATGCGTCTCTGTGCTTTGCTGAGCTGGTAAGAATAGCAAGAACGTTGTGCAGCGAGTCTGCTGGAGTAACCAGCCAGGTGGAAGCGTCACCAGCTGTTACAGAAGTGCTCAACAACGGGACTGGCATCATTTAAAATTCCTGGGGAAAAAGCCCTTATGTGCTGGTTTGGAGATATGGCACTGTGTGTACTGAGGGCACAGGGGTTAGGGGTAGGCTGCACGCGATACAGCACATTCTTCCTCTTAGGTAAGATCACTTTCTTGGCCATATACCATTGCTTGTATTAGGAATTTGTCTTTTCGCATACCCCAGCTTGCTCTCCATGAGACACACAGACAGGGAGAGAAGCTGGGGGTCAGAGCGCAGGGTCAGCCATTGTACAGCGCCCCTGGAGCAGTTGGGGTTAAGGGCATTGCTCAGGGGCCCAACGGAGTAGGATTCCTCTGCTGGCCACTGGATTAGAACCGGCAACTTTCCAGCCACAGGCGCAGAACCTTAGACACAGTGTAACCATACTGACTGTCAGTTAAAGGGATATGTATTGTCTGACTTGGCACTATACATTTATTTATGAGAACAAACCTGGATAATGAGTACAAAATAATAAACAACCCCAGAAAGCACAGCATGTTGTAAATTTGGATGAACAGAATCTCAGGGAGATCCTCCAGTGACTCAATGCATGGTGATACACATATTTAATGTACTTTGAGAATTTAGTTAAAAGCCTGGGACATGCAGAGCACTATCATCACTAATCTGGCCCACGTGACTTCAGCTCAGTTCTCATGTTGTAAAACTGGCTGGATTTTCTCTCACGAAGCATTTCGTGGGCTAAGAACACCGCTCTGATGTCCGCGTTAGTCATCCGTTTCCTTTAGAGGGCCCTTTCAGAAGCGAGCACCGTCTCGACACACTTCACAGTGAATCATGCAAACAAGCTATTTGTTTTCAAGAACACTATTGACCCAGAAATTTCAAAATTGCACATTTTCCCACCAGCATAGCGTTTCATATTCTGGTATTTTGCTTGTTTACTGCTACATGCCACTTGGATAACTACAATACACTAGCAGCTGAAGCGAGTACAGACATACGAAGAGCCGGTGGAGCATTTTCCAGAGATTCAGCTGGGACAATGAATCCATAAACTGAGCTCGAAACACTTGTGCAGATTCCAAAACCTGACATCCCAAACAACTTGCAGCAAGCCACCCCTTCATCCTGGGGTGAACAGCCATGATCCAATAAAAAGAGCAGCAGTTTTTACATTTCTACAATCCAAACAAAGGAAGACTGCTTTACATCTGCATAGTCCATATTAGTGATTGAGCTGAACCTGGTATCTTTTACAGCCCAGTGGAATGCATTGATTTCGACCAATTTCCTCTTCCATCTTGTAAGAAGTGGAACCTAATAATCAATGGATTCAGTCAATGGATCGGAAGCCTCTATTGATCTGGCCAGGTGGGAAACTGCATGTATGTATTCCAGGTTTTACTTAGTACAGCACACACTCAAGTCCAGAAGCTCTAATTGATTTAGAACAAATGTATTTGTAGGGAGATTTCCTCCTTTTTTCTAAATAGACGTAAAATATACATTCATGAAGGCACAGAACTGAAGACCACCTACACTAAATTTAACCCTGAAAACTTGACTTAAGTGGTTTCAGTTGGCACCCATCTTGACCTGCCTCATGTTCTTTCAGGTAACCTGCTCTTGGAAAACAGATGATCTTGACCCGTGAAACCAGCATTAGGACAAAATTTGAATGGTAGGGTTGTTAGGATATCACTTTCATTCCTTCACAGGATCCTGGGTACAGATGAATATAACATTTCTCATCCCAGAAGATCCAAAAGCACTTCACGTGATCTAGGAGAGGAAATCTTACACCACTGCTAGTACAGCACCAGCAGACCCACCCCCTCGCAAAGCACAAAAACAGAACACATATGAATGTTTAATTTAGGTTGTTTTATTTTAAGTTTAATGTTAATTCCATGCTGTGTTTCAGTAAGAACAATACAGATTCTGTATCTGTGGCTCCAGTCAGATATCCAGTAGTACAAATTAGCTTCAAGTTACACATACTGAACGGAAGAGAGGAAGTAGAAAGGGGGGAAAGGAAGAAAAAAAATAAGATTGAATTTGAACACATGCAGGCTTTTAACTTTTGTTCTTGGTTTTCTCTTAGAACTGCCAATGTAGACCTGCTTTTAGAGGAGCAAAGTAAAAGGGAACAAAGCAACAGGGCTCCTTTGGATTTTTAAAACTGCTACCAGCCATCTTCTGAAATCAGCAAGAATGTGTGCAAATACAGTATTTTAGCACAATATACAGTCCAAAACACTACAAAACATTACAATAATCACTAAGTTGTTAAAAGATTTATGTATTTTTGCTCCACTTTGATATTCAAAATTCTGCCAACTTCCTTTGAAAAATGGCAACAGAAGATTAACAACAAAGGGCACCATCTAAACTTGATGCCCATCTTATACTCTAATCTGCAACTGATGGCTTCACTAACACAGAAACATTACAATCCCCACATCTTATTATAGTAGATGTGTTGGTAATCAACGTTTTGTTTTGATACGAAAAACGTACATCCAGCAAGTGATAAAAATGCTGAAAACAAAAAAAAAAACAAAAGCCAATATAGGGGTGTATCCTTTAAGAATATCAAGACAGCTTGTACCAGGAAAAAAAATCCAGGGACACTTTAGCTTTGCCTGTTTGAAGTTCTCAGTTTTCTATTTGCGTACAGACTGGGTAATTTAAAAAATAAAAATAAAAAAAAATCCCAACTGGACAAAATGGAAAAACCCCTAAGAGGCCCAAGGAGGGACTGAGCGAACAGAGAGCCAGTGAGACAGGTGGGATGGTGGCTCTCCAGGGGTGGGGGACAGGGGCAGTAGAAGTGGATCTCTTGTTGGCTGTGAAGTTTCACTGGTTTTCATCTTCCACATCTTGCAGCGCTTCTTTGTTCTGTTCTTCACCTTGGGAGGAGAAAAAAAAAATTGAGCATCTGCACAATCCTGCCATTATTGACCGCCGCGCAAAACACAATAGGGGCATACATACAAAAGAGGATGGACCTATACAGAAACCTCTGACCTCCATGTTTAAATTACAGCATTTTAGCAGGTGGTCAATACCATGACATAGGACGCCTTCTGAAACAAGAATACTTACTCTAACACACTCAAGAGCAGAGTTCCAGGATGTCTCAGTGTATCTGTTCTCATTTCCTCAACTGTAATGCAATGAGCAAAGATTTCCACATGCTGCTCTGCACTGTGGAAATCAGGTCCTTGCTCTGCAATAACCATGCTAAAACAGCCAAGTCCAGGGACTGTGCCAATCAGACCTCAATTCAGAGCCAATGGCAGCAATGCGCAGAGATATCAACAACGCATCAAGGGCCGGACTACCTGCATTCAACTGAAGTAACAGATCGCTATGCGCCATTTACTGTAGTTACAAAGTATTTCAATGGACTAAAAACCACTCTTGCTAACTGGCTGCACAACACATAGTTTGGGAGAAAATGAAAAACTAACATATGGTGGCCTTCAAGACCATCTATTTGAGTTTATGATGCTTTAGGGCATTGTGAAGTTTGTGTTGCACCTAAATGCACAGAACTCTTACACAATAACCTCCCATTGATGCCAGTCCAAATCACATCGCAGCTGTATTTAATGCTAGAGATCACACTTACGTACAAACCAAAGGACTAGAACTTGCAAAATAAGGTAATTTTTTTCAAGCTTATTTAGGGAACAACTTTCTTAAGGGATAAGTAGGTCAGTTGTGCACACCGAAAGCCATGCACATGGACCAGGCTGCTGAAGCACTTATTAGGTCCAAAGTTAAAAGACAGAATTTTACCTGTTAGTACTTCAAGAGAAGAAATATTTTAAGTCCAATTTCAACATGGTTAATCCAGTTTGGGATAACTGCTACCCCATTCCAATCACATCTGTATAGCAACATTAGAGTTTGCTGCTTGTTTAGTTTGACTGGCTACTCTCTACTCTAAACTGGACAGGTTGACAAGGGTCGTGGACTGATATTGGATGCTTGTTTCCAGAAAAACCAGTACAGACAATGAGAACCAGTTCACTACAGAGAAATGGAATTCAACGTGCCGAATGGCCAACTCTGATGTTGTCTGATGCAGTGTAGTCTGTTAACTAAACTAATGAAACTGACCAGCATCAAAACATTTGTCTGTTCTAGATAGCTGTAAGACTGAGAAAAATCGAACCTAAAGACTGTGAGCACACACAAAACGTGCTAAATGAGACCAAGCCAATCTCTACTGAGCATGACAACTTGCAATTAATAATCCATGCCAAACAAACCAAAATCAACCTGTCAACTGAACACTCAGTAGAGACAGAGAATATACAATCACAGTTCTCTGGTAATGGCATAGAGTTGACCAGCTGAACAAGACGTATAGACCGATTGAAGAAAAGCAACTGAAGAGGCATGACTGTACCATCTGGCCAACCCTAAGGCACACGCGTGACAGAGGAGTGAAGATGCAGCGAGCAGTTAGTGAAGAGGAGAAACTCAGAGGAAACACTGAGCCAGGAAAATGACTTACAAAGTACAGTTTTTATAGGGAATGAACAGTTGTTTTTTTTCCTTTAGGAATCTATACAAAAAAGGAATACAGGGAAAAAAAGAAATGAAAGTGAAATTAATACGGAGTAAAGTCTGTAACGATGAAAGGTTGATGCTGATGGATGAACAGGGAAAGGTTCCTTCAGCTTGCAATACAGCTTCAATCTGCTGCTCAGTGCTCTCAATAAAGCAGACAGCTGTGTAACTGGGTCAGTATCCTAGCCAAACCCGGAAAAGTATTTTCAACCATATCTTACTCAGTTAAATTAAGATAAAGTACTGAAATGTCTCTGATTTTAATGTAATTAATATAATACAAAACAGAACACAGTTCTATACTGCATCTGAAAGGAGAAATTAAGGAATTTTATTTGAAGAGACAATGAGTCAAACAGCAATAAACTAGTTTTGGAAAGCAGTTTTGAAACGGATTTAAAGAAAATTTATGAAATTGTAGTAATTATGAAAAATCTTAATTAATCTTGTACTTTATACAAGGTTCCTAAAGGTCCTTCAAAAATATCAAAACTAAACAGTCTTGTGATTAAAACACCATACCAGGAAAGTGTCTAGGCCTGTGCACTGGAGGGCTCAGGCCAGCTTTGCCACAGATTTAATCATGTTATTCAGAAGAAACATCTTTCAGTGCATCTCGACCAATTAAGTGTGACACCAGGATCTTTGCTAAGAGCTGACAAGAAATAGAGAGCACACCTACCATCTCCCTGCATGTCTGAAGTCCATAGTGTCAGATTATCACGTAACAACTGCATGATGAGCGTGGAGTCCTTGTAGCTTTCTTCACTCAATGTGTCCAGTTCTGCAATGGCATCGTCAAATGCTGCCTTTGCCAACCTAAAACATTTACAGGGGAAAAGGAATCACCCTCAGTCATGACATCGTCTCTTCATACATAGTTCAGTTAAATGGGAATGGCGCAATGGCAAGTTTGTGATTTTGCCGTGTACAATATTAATCTACCATTTTGACTTGCACAATACCATTTTTCTCATGGGCATCTGGGTATTATAGTGCATCTGCTTTTGTGCCCTGCTGCCAACATCATTATGGGACAAGATAGGGAGAGCAGTGTTTGTCATATAAAGCATCACAGCCTTAAGCCTCAAGAACCTACAGCTGAGGACCAAGAGGCTAATTGGTCCATTTTGCTTGATATCTACTATTCCTTGATACATTCTTATAGCTCCGCAATAAAAAGAGATGAAAATTACTTTTAAACCCTTTAATTAACACAAACAACCTTTTAAAGACGAATGGTGATCTTGTGCTAAAAGAGATGCTCTGCTCATGTTCCTATTGGGGGTTTAGCCAATAAACCCCCAACCAGTTCTGGCACAACACTAGAGTGCCAATCTGAAACAGGATGAAAGTTTTAGAAATGTTGGAATCATGTCTCAAGCCAGCACGACCCTTCTTAATGTATACATATGCACAGATAAACTGGTCTTTTCATTATATCCACACTACAGCTGTTATTGTGCTGAAATGGGTTGTACCAGTCTGAAGATACACCTGTAAAATGGGTTTTCAAAACCAGTACAAGGCCAAAGTTACAAGAGACACAGCACAAGTAACAGTCTCTTCCTGATGTATTCTCACTAATTATATCACGTTATTTAGATAGATTTTTTTAAGAGCTGCATATGATCTACATACTTCTGTTTATTAATGTGCTTTCTAATACGTTGCCTGCAAGCATACTGCACAGCATAAACATTAAGATTAATCTTAGCTTGCTTCATTTACTGAAAACCAATTATAAGAGTTATTTGGCTTGGCAACAACAAACTCCCATTGGGCAACATCTTGAAAATGTTACATTTTTATTATTTATAGGCAACTGGTCTCTCAGTTTGAAAAAACTATTTGAACCTGCCATGGAATGAAGACGACCCGTGTCTGGTGATTCTCCGCCCGGCTCACTCACCTGCATGCACGATCAGGGGAATTGAGGATTTCATAATAAAATACGGAGAAATTCAGGGCCAGGCCTAAACGGATAGGGTGCGTAGGTGGAAGTTCTGTCATTGCGATATCACTAGCAGCTTTGTAAGCTACCAAACTGTTCTCTGCAGCCTCCTTCCTGTCATTCCCTGTGGCGAACTCTGCCAGATACCTGTGGTAGTCACCTTTCCTACAAGAAAAAACACAGGCTTAAGGAAGCTGGTCTTCTGGGGTGCAAATCTTCACTGTATGCAAGAACAAGATTTAGAGATTCACCACATGGCTTTTGCACTGCTTGCTGTGCCTTACGGGTGGGGGCCTACACCAGCTGAAACCTCATATTGTCAGCAGATTCTCAAACTGAAGGGACTGAGCAGCAAATCTAAAGGTTACTAAGCAAATGAGTCTTTTCACTGCTGACGTCTATTTTTCACTGTTTGGAGATGAGCTTGCAAGATCCAGGAATATTAGTCTTTCTCCAGAGGGAGAAGCCTTACACCTTCCAAAGTCAGCACGTCACACGTACATTTTGTAGTAGAAAACCTTGGACTCTCCCGTGTTTGCAGCTGGAATGAGGTGCTTGTCCAGTACATCCAGAATGTCGTTACAGATGGATTTCAGCTCAGTTTCAACCTTTAAAAATAAATAAATCTAAATCAAACACTGCAAATACATCAAGACAAAAACAGGAGTTCTGACAACAAAAGTGTCTGTTGGAGCTCTGACCAAACTAAGATTACAAGTCTTGTCCATTTGCACAAACAGACCTTAGAAAATATCTGTAGTCTGGTTGAAAATCGAAAGGTTTAAAATGCTATTAAGGAAAACGCAAAGCTAGGCGCTTTCTCCTAAGTGATCAAATGCTCAGCCCACCTATCAGTAAAAATCATTAAGATATGACTGCATTAAAAAAAGACTGCAAAAGATCAGGTGTTTGCTAACTCAACAAAAGCTTGCCAATTTTTGTTTGCAAAGCCAACACTGCTGTTTGTCCACCTATCCAGGAAAGTTAAATACTGAGCTGGACAACCATAGGAATCCCAACGGGACCCCATGCAAAAACATGTTCAACCAGACTGCAGGGTGCTGCTGGGAAAGAAATCATGAAATCAGCCCTTTTATTTACGTATTTGTCCAACGTATTAATGGACTGTCGAGTACAATTCTGTTTGATAATCCCATTCAGATAACCTGTAGGGAAACCACAGGTTCAGAATGAATCTACAAATCCACCTTTCACAAATAATTACTTTGCCAGGGTCTGACTTTTAGAGTTTCCTGTATGTCTTGCTGTTACCACTCATGTCACTGCAGCTTTCCTCGTTCTGAATGTGCAATATCCCCCCGGCAGACACTGCCTCTCTGAGACTGTGCAGTGCACATGGCTCTCAGATCTGCTCACTCGAGCTCCGCTGCTGCTGCTCTGCAGTTCAGCGCCTGTGGGCAGCAGTAACGCCAGCTCTTACCGTTTGCCTGTAATCCCGGATCATTTTTAATTTGTCCTCTCCGCCCTTGTTTTCTTCCTTCTGTTCAATACTGCTGATTATCCTCCACGATGCTCTCCTGGCACCAATCACGTTTTTATATGCAACAGATAGTAGGTTCCTTTCTTCTACTGTCAATTCCAAATCCATACCGGCTACCTTCTTCATGGACTCCACCATTTCTGTTCAGACAGATCAAGAGGAGAAAGAACTGAGTAGACTGCATACAGCGAGCAGGTATCCGGCAGCAGCTTCTTATAGGCTGACAGAACACAAACATGCTGTATTATGAGCACATTCTATACAGACACCCTTTTCATTTTCTAGTTCTTTCTGAACGGCTTTCAACCCCCATTTCCTGAAGAAAAAAAAATTAAGTTATCCACCTGCCATTAGCTTTTTAAGCTGTAGTTCTCACAGGAGTACAGTTGTTTCTATATAACAGGGTTACATAATATACAACTTAAAAAAAAAAAATCAATGACAATTTTCTGTTTCCATGTCCAAGTCTTGGCAGGCTTTAATCTGATTTTGATGCACAATTCAACACTCGCCAGCAAAAAATGCAAATTGTATTTTTACTGGCAACTTCAAACATGCAGAAAACATGAAAGTTCTAAAATGTCAAATCCTAACAAAGTACTTGTTACAAACTCGACAGACTTGTCATACTCTTACAGAAAACTGTAAAACTAGAAATAGACTCGAAAGAGAATTTGGACCTAAAAATACATTTCAGACCACAGAGGTGCTGCACTCCTCCGGTCAGCTGCAGGTACCATCTATCCCCCTGTCTTTCGATCTCAATGCTTTCTACATCTCATCTGCAGAAATGGTGTTAAACAACGATTTAAAAACCCTTCACTCCAGCAGAAAAGTGTCAAGGGTGTATTGCAGCTGGTTGAGGTAGCATTAAGCATTTCATAAGGAATAAAACCAGAAGCGGTGTTCTTCTACATGACAGAAGCCTACAGAGGGACTGAAATCCTGGAAGGCAATGGAAATATGAAAAATGACGTTTAACACAATGACTAGGTGTGGCAACCCCTTTGCAGTTAGGCCATTACGGCAATCAAAATGACAACCGGTACTCCTTCTCAGGTAGAGCGAAAATATTGTTGCAGATTCGTACTGGAGGCAGTTGAGTCAGACCTTGTACTCCATCTCTCCGGGTCTTAAATGTCAACGGCACTCACTCTGCTGCCCTGAGTCGGGCTTTTCCACTGGACTGGCATGAACTGCTGTGCTGCGAGGGCTTGAGCTCAGACAACAGCGCCCCCTGTGGCTCGCAGCGCGTGTTCTTACAACCTGACAAGCCCAGAACAGCGCACTGCCCTCAATCCCACCTGGGCTGCAGGAGTCACAATGGTAAACCAAGTTCAATCAACAACTGGAATTTCAGATTCAGAGGGTAAAAACAACAACAACAACAACAACAACAAATGGCTAATTCCCATTTGTTCAGGAAGAAAACATCAACACTGGGACAAACCTTAAGACAGATATAAGGTTACATTCAAAAGTCAATGGATTTTGTGTTTTAATTTTAACAGCACTACCAATTTTTTAACCTGGACCATTAATCCCACAAAACAAATACAGTATTTCATAACTACACCTCCCAAATCTCACTTTCTTATTCACACCCAACTAACAGATACCTGCCGAGCGAGTCGCTGTCCAGCCTCCCTCAGGGCTCTAGACCGTAATCTGCACAGGTCAAACCACAGTAATGTTCGCTACAAATCAGGACACTTTTGAAATATGCAACACTTCGTACTGGCAGTACTATACAGTGGGTACTTTCAATGGTAGGGTTGGGTACCGCCTCTGGAAAACGCAAACTATTTTGCATGTTTTTATATGGAGACTCTCTCATAGTTTGATTTCATGATTAGTCAAGTACATTGAGTTGTATGCAAAATAATGAAAATGATGTTGTTGTGTTGTTTTACTGGAACCACAGAACTAGAAACAACACTGAACAGTGTAACAGAAAAAATTAACAACATGCAGATTTTTGTCAATCATTAAACGATTTTTTCACAAGGTAATGGAGGTTAATTTTACTTAACAAGATAATGTAAAATTCAAAATATGACAGGTGCTTGTAAGTTGTAACATTTTTTTCTTTACAATGAGTAAAGTTGACATTCACAACCTTATGAAACATGTTTAGCATGTTTGATTGCCCTCAGCTATTTCATCTAAAATTTCAAAGAAACCTCAATACTTGCTTAACACATTGCTGAGACAAGACATTCTATATTGACGTAAACAGCTTAAGACAATCTTACTTGCAAAAAAGAAAAAAAAATCAAAGCAGGTCTAATGGTAGTAAAGTGGAATTAAAACCATGATCAAGACTAGACTTCCTTCCCGACTACAGCTACAGTAGAATCAGAAAAACTAAAAAAAAAACAGCACATGTTCAGTGGGTCATTGAAAATAAGTAACATGCACAATTGACAACATCAATGGTTAACAACCCTTAATATTACAACCATACACTGTGGATTTGTAAAGGAGTATTTGATGATAATTTTCTCTCATTCTCCATAAAAATATATGGATACTCTATAGAGCCTCAGCAAGACAACTCGGAGGAATAACCATGTTTTTCAAGAGAAATAAGAAAAATAATTCCGATGTTATCATCAAACACTCCTTTCCGTGTGATTTCCGAAATCACATCATATTTCTAAACTTACTAGCCAACGATACGCGGGAAATACCTTTAGTGTGACTTTTTTTACTCACTTTTTACAAGTTAACGTTTTTATCACATTTCCTTTTGTTCTTTGAATCAGATTTGATGTTATGAATGTAAACATCATTTCCTTTACATTTAAAAATGACAGGTTCCAAAACTGACTCTGTTGATGAAGGCTACATTAGGAGTACACCTATATCCCCTCCTCAGTAGAACAGTGGTTGCGCTCTCGTGAGCTGCAGACATCTGTGTGCTTGTGTCCAAGTTACCTGATGTCACACTGCTGTTACAGAGGTTAGGAAAGCAGCTACAGAAGCTCTCTGTGATCCAATAGATTAAGAGAGGCCTCACTCTACACTTTACCATTATGTACAGTAAAACCATCAAAATCCTAGCATGCACAGGTAACCGGATCACATGCAATTTGTTTTGGGTGGAACGGAATCGCTGGACGTTGTCATGCGCTGCTCTACTGCACAGCACAGTGCTGGATGAGCCATTTCTGCAGAAGCTCTGCAAGGCTGTTCAGAAGTCGTGCGACCAGTGCAGGGGTTCTCTGCGCTGCCAGAGTACAGCCAGCAGTGGTATTCGACCCCTTGTAGAGTTCTTAGAAAGGAAAACAACCGTGACTAATGGGGACGCTTCGTGTATGAAAACGTCGCTAGCTAAGCTCAAGTCGCTTTCTCGACAGGAGCACCAAATCGCATTTGTCCCTCTCCATTTTAACACACGCCCACACCCGACTGGTTTTTCCCCTGGGCACAGTGGCTGAACTGAAAAGACAAGGGCAAGTGCAGAGCTTTCATGAACGACAGTGCTTTCTAAATGTAGGCCTGTGCCCAAATGGGACATTTTGAAAAGAGGCTAATTCCAAATTCAAAACGCTTTTCATCACCTATCTGTAGTGCCATCACTTAATTTGCTCGTCCTTACCAAATACAGGGTTAGTCAAAATGCTGTCAACAACTTTGACAGTTTATTACTAATTACTTAGATGGGTTACTGTGACAAAAAAGGTTCCAATCGAAAGCATTAATATCAAGGTTTCTAACAATTACCTTACATCCTTTGCCATCTGTGGAGGAGAAAACAAAACTTTAGTAAAATAAGAAGTCTTTATACTTGTCGGCAACACTTCGACTAACCCTGTATTACTGCATATTAATACAGACAAGGTCTTTCATGGTGTAAATTCACTAGAACGTTCCACACATTTGGTACTAATTTTATCACGTAACTGTTCTGTTGCATACAAACTATTTATAGCCAAGGTGCCTGTGCTGCAAATTGGGACATACAGAAAGAAGTTTCGGTCTTTGCGGAAACCGGCAGTTAAATTCTCTAAATTCTACAAATACAGAAGTGGTCCCAGCAAATTATTATTTTTTCTACAGGACTGATTTTTAATGTTTACCATCCTTAATGAAGATGCAAAAAGCATAATACAGGCCATTTCACACAACATCACCAATGTGTCCAAACAATGGAGAAAAATAATGGCCTGGCACAATGTGGGACAGAGGAAGTCTTTTTTTATATTTGGGGTAAAAACAAGGTAGGCGCTGACTGACTATTCACAGCCCTTCAAAATACCGCCATTTTCAAAAGTAACTTGCGAGGAAGAAATTCTTCACCTGGAGATGCTAATGAAAACCAATACTGTTTTTCCTACAACATCATATCAGTCAGCAAAACTCTTCCTCTTGCTAAGACCAGTTAAACTGCTTGCACAAAACGCTGCAGTAATTTGACGTGGTCCAATACAGACATTCTCTTATGTCGATTATGTACTGAGAGTGAGGATATATTTTTCTGTATTGCACATCTCTCCATACATCAAGCAGTATGTTTATTTTTCCCCACTGTTCAGAATGCTGGTTTTTACTTTTATTATGGCTTCATTTTCTTGCAAGGAAAACTGCAGTGGCTATGGACTCCAGGTACAGCCAATGCACAAAAGCACACATGCCTCAACAAACAGACATCTACATACACAAGCGAGAAGCCTGTATTTTGTTTCTCTGAACAAGACATGAAGGTTTTTAAAAACCAGTGACTTTCAGACTGGCCATGGGCGCTAACCGGAGCAAACTGCACCACTGCCGCGCAGCGGGGAAACAGGAAGTGGGAATAAAGCAGACCGGATACAGCGCAGGCACCAGAAACACACACATGGCTTGAACAAGGTTCTTGGAGCTGAAACTCACACTGCATTCGTGACAGGCACCTCAAGTACAATTACCACCCAAACAGCCCTAATGGCATCTAAGTGACAGTAGAGGTGATCAGAATCTAAGTTCTGTTTATGCAAGAAATGAAAGACTCATAAGTGCAAATATCAATTTCAAACACTGCAGAAGCACATCTGTTTCATGACTTTCTCATAATCCATACAAGCTGCAAAGCTCACATCAGTTATCTTTTGCCTGCTAGAGCGCTTTTGTCCCGACAAGCAAAATTTAAGTAATTAAAATGCAAAACTCTTCATGTTAAATTACTTATAATAGATCAGCTGAGCTGTAATTGCCGATTCAGTGCCATTAAAAAGACACACAAATCTTTATAAATTAGTGAACTGCGGCAGGCACACTGATAGGATGAACAAACCATGAAACACAGGAGTGGAAAAAAAATTGTGCTTTTAGGTTGCCTGGCAACAATGTTTATTGTATTCAAGCCACAAAGAAACAATTTAGTTTGGTCAATTATTAAATTAAGCTGAAATGAACAAAAACCAGTACATCTTCATTTCTTGAATTGGATGCCCGGTTTTCAAAGATTAACTTAAGTGAAGACCCACTAAAGAATCAATCTTTATATTTAGACGAGAACCTTCCAATTGTAATTTAAGTAAATCCTACCAGGGATCTACCCAGTATGTGCAGGTGAAATCTGATGGCATGACCAGACCTGTACTGCTTCTCGTAAAGTCAGCAAAGGTGGCTGGGTGCCTCTGGCAGGTGTGTGAGAAAGTGCTTCAGCCAGCCAGCCAGCTCGCCACCGCCCTCCCCCAGAGCAACGCCCAGGACCTCCCGCCATCCCTGTGGAGCCAGTCCGCTGCCCAGCAACCCCGAGCTCCAGGGACGCAGATGTTTGAAATGATTTATCTTCCATTAGACAATCACTAAGGTACCCTCTTGAAATCCAATTAAGTCCTGCCTCCAATCCGGCACAGATCGGTCCCAATCTATTGTGCACAGACAGACTGCTGGATGTCGACTCCTCAACTTCCCATTGTAACAGCTCTGAACAGTTTTTATAATTGTGCCATTTCCTACACAAAACAAACCGCATCACTCTGAATTACTTCCCTGAAATTCAATGACAAAAAGCAGTCCCAAATGCAATGTCATTACGGACAGACTGTATAGCAAAATCTGAGACAACAGTACAATATACATATATTTATTTATAAAAATAAATATTAAATATAAATAGCAAGTATCTAAAATAATGCACAAAAACTCAGAAGAATATGACCAACAAAAAATAGCCACAGCGTTGAGAAAAGAAAAATCTTAATTTCAATTTTGCACAATTCTTAATCGCCTTTACACGCCTGTAGTACCTGCCCCACCCCCAGCACTTCCTGCACCAAGACCTTCGGTGCCACTGCTGCTAGGAGAAACATGCAGAGGAAAACGGAAGCAGAACGACCAGGCAAGAACATGAACGCCTGGACCGGTACCCACCTCCTCTGCCCCTCTCCGCAGACCCAAGAGACTGAGACCAAGGAAAGGAGACCAATGTCATGTATTGGACATCTGGAGGACTTAATACAACAGCTGCATGATTATGAACTGATAGGAATACAGGATAAAACTTTACTGGGAGATACTTTCGGAATGTGGGAACTGGTCATTTGCTTTTGTCTTCTAACTGCACCTTTCGGCCTCTGGGTGAACCAAAAGACTTTTTTTCTCCCCAATCTCGTATGAAGACTGCCACACCAGTGTACGGCCGGAATGGAATATGAAATAAGACCCAGAAAACCAAAATAGTTCCCACTGCCTTTACAAAAGTAAATGAGTGCTTCACTGGAAGCCCAAGTGCAAGCTTTCTTGCAATCCATTAAATCAGACCAAGGTTCATAAAATCAAAGATAAATACAACCTTATATTGCCAGGAAAGGTTGAATTAAAGTCAAAGTTACACACCAGTAGATACTGAATTAGGTATTAACCTTAGTCACCACTCACCCAGGCACGAGTTTTCACAACCATCAGGCGACTTACTCTGATGTAAGTGGCTGTGCTGGATATCCCATGAAACCTGCAAACCCCAGTCTCTCCCAGACTGTAACAAGCAAAACACAACTGCACTCAACCCTTTGGGTAAAAGGTGAAACCCACACATGAAGCAAAAGCTGTAAATCATTCTGTAGAGAAACGACTGGTGTGATTTAAATGTTGCTTTTTTTAATGCAAAATTAACTTTACTTCACTGAATCGAACAATCCTGGAAAGATTACAAACCAAAACACATTCCTCGGCCTTAGCGTGCCAGATTCCAGTACTACTTAAAACTGAACGATGATTGGACATTGTTACTCGTTAGTACTTAACTGAAAAAATATGCTTCTTACCAAGTTTTTCATTTTTATTGATCAAGACGTTTCACAGCCACAAGCTTTAGTTTCATTCTTTACGAGATACCTTGATCAACTCAAATTGTCATTGTGCAGTATTTAATCAATAAAGCATAATACACAAGAAAGTGCCAAACAGGTTGTAATAAATTAGGGTTTCCCTTAATTGCTGCAATTTGTAAATTACATTATATTTCTTTTCTTGCATAAAAGCACTAGAAATGGTTTAAATTTAAATTGAGGCAATAAAATGTTTCTTCAACCAGCATAAAAGCATCATTTCTAGATGAAAATATCCACTTTAGCCATATTAGAGATTCTCATTGGAAAAAACTGACGTTACTTTACAGAAAACAAGCTAAAAACGAGCTTTACCAAGTCTGAACTAGGTAGTCTTTAGAGTTCTAAAAGTAGAAAATGCCCCCCCACTGGTCTATAAGATTCTTAACTCAATGTTAACCATCTCTCTAACAGCTGGATTACTTAAAGTGACGTTACTATCCATTTATATCCAGATCAGACCTACAGACACCCAACATTAATAAGTGACATTCAAAGTCAGAGTGAACCTCTTTATTGAAAACTCGAAAAATTTTCTTTAGGACATGTCCCGAGACACCATCTCCAAAACACTCCTTGTCTGCAAGATTAAAACCACTGTTATAATCAACAAATTCCTCATAAACGTGAGCGATACACTCCAGAGAATCAAAAATATGACATCCTTGTGTCAGGAAGGCTGAACACGCAAACTACTCGAGTGAAAGCTGGGGCCCTGTATGACCCCAGAAAGCAGAGACCAAGCAAGCTGCTGTCTTCTTCCATTTCTAACCTTCAATGTTCAAAAGAAGATGGCTGCATCAAGGAGTTACATCTGTAAAAACAGTTAGAAGGCACAGCGAAATCTATACTATCACAAATACTTGGTCCTGTGCCCAAGGACAAACAGTTTTAACCCTTTCACAGCAACCTTGAAGCTGAGGCCAGGTTTCGGTCTTCTGGACCCTGTTCAGTAGGGACAGCAGATTTGTCATCTACTACAGATGAGCATAGTACCCATGTATCTATACCTTCACCTCCGGACGTGGATCGGCTGGCTTAAAATTAACAAGCACATTCCACTTCCTAATATTTAATAAGAGACAGCAAGTGGGAACCTTTACAAAAAGGAGCAATAAAACTACTTGAGTTTTAACACTGCATTGGTTTTACATCAGTCATCCAACATCTCCTCTGTGGACAGTGAGTGGGTACTGCCGACTGGGCCTGGCAGGACTCGCGAATATGAGCGAGAGACTAGACACTGTCACTGCAGACACCAACACAAAGGCACACATTAGCCACATGAATCTTCCTCTGAACAAAGACATTGAGAAGTACAAAATGTTAAGTAACTTAATGTGTGCTACTTATCCCCTAAGGCCATGAGATGAAAGGTCTCAAATGAGGCAACACTTGTGAGCTATTTATAGCTCTAGTCTTCAGGATGGCTTTGAAAATGATAGTTCCTTCCCTCACAGACCTCTGCAGTATGTCCTTTGACATACTGAGTGTGGTTCCAGACCAACTGCTTTTCACCTGAATAAATGACTGACTGTTCTTTTCAGTAAAGACAAATTAACTTCTGGCTGAAGGGGTTGAGTAGCTCCATGGCAACAAACACTGTATACAACACAACAGCCGTTCTGCATACTTTTACTATGGACGTTTAACTATGATTAAACCTGCAAGACCTAACCTACAGGTGACAAGCTATGACTACTTTATCTGTAAAGCAGGTTTTCCAGGTCTCTTTAAATTGCCAGCAGCTGAAGACCTTCGTAAATTGTTCTGTGCAATTAAGCGGATGATCGGCTCCGCTGGATCAGAAAGAGCAGAAATGGGAGGAAACCCCACATCATCTCAGCGCTCCAGAACAGGAGTCGTGCACCAACTGATAAACACGCTCACAAACTGAACTACTTGCTGACAGTGATAACCGTCAGTTTACAAAATGTTTTGTTAATCAGCACCTCTCCTGCTCTGGTGCAGCTTTTCCATCACAGCAGGTGGACTTCAGTGATCTGTCTGCTCCGTAATGAATGACTGTAGCTCTCTGGCCATGAATGATGAATGGCTGGAACCATTACCTCATGCACTTGCAAAGTATTCCCTGATGGGGTTTTCCCCACAATAAATCAATGCACCGTTAATTTGCTTAGGAGACCCTTATGTAGGTTTACTTTCAGTACAGAACAATATAATCATCTGATCATTAAATTATGATCTCTGTTTTAAAATAGCATGGATCAAACTAAATTCCATTCGTAGGCTTCTTCCACAACTGCAAGGTGAAAAAATCGTATGTTCCATATTCAAAGCCATACACAATTCACATTATCTTAGGGACACACAATAGAAGTACACTACAGGTTACAATGACAGCAGCATTAGCACCATGTGGTCTTGCCACACCTCAGAAGCTAAGCAAGGCTGGGCCAGGTCAGTACTGGTATGGCAGACAGAAAACCTGGTTATGGTGGACCAGTAGGGGGTGCTCTTCTTTCTACAAGACAATTCCAAACCAACATCCCAATGGCCCACTGTGGTGATTAGGAGAGAGTGCTGCAGTCCTCTGGGTGTTAAATGGAAGTCCTGATACTTGCTCATTGAAGACCACATGAGGTTTTAACCCAGTTTAATTCCATTCTGGATTTACAGAGTCTGTCCCCCCCTCCCCTAAGGCCCCCCTTAGTTTAACTGGTGCAGCAGTTTCTCACTCCTCCCTCCTGCTCGCCTGAGCAGTGCGTCATCCAGGTAGGGCTGCTCTTCACTGATGGATGAAGAGGGTCCTGCCCTAAATGCAGAGTGTTCTGGGATACTCAGGGAAGAAAAGCACTACAGAAATGGAATTCCACACTTGCATCTGAAAGTCCCCATTTACAGGTGAGGAGAGCTGCAAGAACCTGCAGTTTATCCAGTTAGGAAAAAGAAGCCACACCATTCTGACATGCTTCATTACACCGCCCACAAACGTGGACCCATTTAAATGGCCTTTTCAAACAGTGACCTCATTCTCTGTGGATGCCCTCCATAACGCAGACAGCAGCACTGGCCTAGTTTGAATGGCAGGGGGCAGCAGCAGCATGTGGCTCAAACCCTCACAGGATCTGATGTAAGGCGCACAACTGTAACTGTACACCTAGGTCTGCACCAACGCACGTGTTTGTCACTCCAGCCCACAGCTCACCGAGAGGAAGAGATGGGGTGTTTCAAACCCTTGTCAGTTCTCAGTTAATTTAGGTAAGGTCATCACAGGGGCAGATTTGCCCATGTACACACAGAAGCGGAATTCGAATGATCACACAGCAGCCCCAAAGCATCCAGCTTTCAACTGGATCCCGAAGTTTATTTGTGTATGCTAGTATTGCACCAAAGAGGACAGACAGAGAAAAGAACCGCAGCATGATGGTTGTGGTTTGCCTAAGAGGGGTGACGACCAGAACCAGCTAAAATCAGGACTGGGCACATGAGCGCCGCTGTGGGCGACGATGCAGGCAGGAAAAGCGCCTGCGGCCGGCGGCTGCTGTAATGAATGAACTGCGGGCGGACAGCAGGGAGGAGCCTTCGCCATTCACCACTCCAGCATGCAGCAGACATGCCGTAATATCGCCGACGGGCTTCTCGGCAGCTCTCGGTCACCTGTGGCTCCGTGCACGACGGCTCACAGCTTTGGATACGGAGGGGCATTAATCAAGCACCGCGTCTCTTCTGTTTATTGTCAGCTTCCAGCCAATTACGACGTTGAGCGAACCACCGCCATCTTAAGCCCCCCGCTCCCTCCGGTTTAAAATCACACAGTACGGACAACCCCCTTCCGAAAGAGCCCGATCCCAGCCCAGGACGTGAAAACCGCAGGACGATGTTGCCGTGCAGCCGGAGGGATCCGTCCTGCAGCCGGCTGCGCAAGAGCCCAGCGCGGCGTGGACCCCTGCCCCTACCACACCCACAGCCGAGCTCCGGGCTAAACCCCAGTCGGCACCTCGGCGCCCCACGCAGGGCACGGTGCTCCACAGCTGCCGCGCCGCCGAGGGGAAGATCCAGGGTCGCCATTACTTAACGCAGGATTCCCCGCCACACACAACCAAACGGTTGACTAAATATGATCAAATAAGACGGGTCTGGGTCACATTCACTTCAAAACACGCGGAGCTCTGCTCTGATATCAGAGAGGATTTATAAAACATTTAATCTAACTCGGTCTGCTCCCGTTTCTGCTGGGCGTGTGTCACGCCGGACGCGCAGACGAACGCGAGAGCGCAAGACCAGACAGAAATGAAGACGATCTCTTTGAAAAGATCAAAATTCAAAACCACCTCCATTCGGAAACCTCGGTGTCAGACCAAATCCCATTTCACTGCAGCCGCCATTTTGAAGCACCCCGGCCGCCGCCACAGCCCCGAGAAGACGGGGTCCGGTCCGTGTCCCCACCCCTCTCCCTGCCCCCCGGGGAGCGGAGCGGTCCGGCTGCCCTCGCCGAGCCTCGCCCCCGGCCCGGCCCCAGCGGGGACAAAGCCAGCCGGACCCCACTGCACGCCGGACACCCTCCCCCCTCCCCGCCGCCCGAGCGACGCCGCTCCCCCGGAGGAAAAAAGCCCCGGACTGCGCCCGGCCGCGCCTCCCGGCCCAAAACCCCGTCTCCCCGCCCCGGCTCCCGCCCGAGTCCCGCCGGACCCGCCGCCCCGCACTCGCCCCCCTCCGCTAATTTATCTACTATTGTTAGCCGCCATTTTGCAAACTCGCAAAAATTGGATGCAATTCCTCGCTGCAACACAGCGGACGCGATCCCCCTCCCCCCCGCCGAGAGCTCCGGACCCGCACGGTCTCGCTGTCCCCTGCCGGGCGCCCGCGGTCACCCGTGTCTCCGCGGGTGTCCGTGGGGCGTGTGCCCGGCGCCGCTCTCCCTCCCCGCCGCACAGCCCGTCTGCCCCCCGTGAAACCGTCGCCATTTTGTCTCTCTGCCGGACTCCATCTTCAGCCGCCTGTCCTCTCCCCCAGCCCCCCTCCGCCAGAGGGAGGGCGAGGAAGGCGCTCGGCAGCGAAGGAGAAAAATACAGATTTCTTCCCCAAAAATAACACCGCCCTGGTTCCCCTCCCTCTTACCGTCGTATCTCTCAGCCTGCTCGGCCAGTTTGGCCTGGTACACCAAGTCCTCTCGGTCTCCCATGTCTGCTCGGAGCCGGCGTGGCGGTGTCTGCACTGGCTGTGGAGAAGCGGCTCGGCGGCGGGCGAGTCTGCGTGAGTCGATCGGCGGTTCCTGGCGGAGCAGCAGCAGCAGCGCGTCCCCACTCCACCGGCAGCACTGGACTAAAGATGGCGATGGATCTCCATCCGGGAAACTAACCCAGTCCACCACCCTCTCTCTCTCTCCTGCGCTCGCTCGCTCACTCGCTCTCCCCTCCCTTCTTGCACCAGCTCGCAGCCATAGCAACCGCTCCCTGGCAACCACAGAAACTTGGAGATTGGAGTCCCCGCGCGAGTGTGCGCGTAGCTCTGAAGCGAAGAGCGTGGAGTCCGCGAGCGGGGCTCCGGCAGTTGAAGGAGCCCGAGCTGTGTCGGTTGGGAATGTGGCGCCTTCCCGTCACTGCGACACCGGTCCCGGACTTTCACAGGCGGTTCCGTCGAGAACTGTAATTACTGTGTGACAAACCGATTTGTAATTGGAAAGAAACACAGAGGCCAGCAGAACCTCCGTCATCGTCGTCAGGGCAGATCTACTGCGGACGTTAGTTTTACACAACAGCACTGTACAGGATTGGGGATTAGAGGGGCTCCCTTTGTTTCGGGGATCCCTATGTGGTCCCCGGACTTCTTCTGGAAGTCCTCTGTTCGTGAACACAATTTCGATTTGGGATTCTAGGGGGATGAAAAATGCTACAAAATGCAATAAAATTAACTGAAAAATATGGCACAACATAGAAGCGTCATTTAAAAGAAAAACAAATGTTCACAAGATAGTTGTGTTAAAATTATGAAAATCAATGTGTCAAAAAAACAGATTTGTCCATTACAGGTAAATAGATCTTTTTTACAACTAAAAAAACCCTAAAAGCCGTCTCCCACAGTTTTTCTGATCTGTTCTGAAGAAAAGCTTCAGTAAAAAGCTGAGGCTGTATCCCTGTATGTAGAGTGTGAAATATCAACCAACAGAAAGGCTTATTCTTTTGTTCAATTAATTCATCCGGTGTTAACATTAATGAAGCAAACAAGAACGACAAGTCAGAACAACAACAAGTAAGCAGGCCTGTAAAAATGACGTGCTATGTGAAATTACAGTCGTGTCTGTTTTCCACAGGCTATGAGGATGATTCAGGAAGGCACAGTGTCTCCCTCAGGAGTAGCTGCTGCAGGAGCACTCAGAGAAGCACGTGGTACATTAGCAGCCACAAGCAGGGAAGGAGGGCCCGCTCAATATTGATTTCATTTTATTAACAACAGAAAAAAGGTTACGAATGAGAGCAGGCCATGCAGCCCATTTAGCTTGTTGGGTTGCTAGTAGCTAGTTGATCGAAGGATCTCATCCAGTCGCTCCTTTTAAGGAGCTGGGATGATCAAATTTGACAAGAGGGTGGGATAAATTGTTCCAGACTCCCACGACTCTTTGTGTAGAGAAGGGCCTCCTGCTGTTCTCAGTTTTAAATTCCACTCTGTGGTTTTTCCTCTTGTGTCTACTTGTTCATGTTTGCCTGCTGGTTTTATTCCCAGGCCGGCAGTCTCAGAATCGCACACCAAACCTGTCAGTCTGAGGACAGAATCGCAAACCGAACCCCCATCAGTCTGAGGACAGAATCACAGACTGAACCCCCATCAGTCTGAGGACAGAATCGCACACCGAACCCCCATCAGTCTGCAGACAGAATCACACACCGAACCCCCATCAGTCTGAGGACAGAATCACAGACCGAACCCCCATCAGTCTGAGGACAGAATCGCACACCGAACCCCCATCAGTCTGAGGACAGAATCACACACTGATCCCCCATCAGTCTGAGGACAGAATCGCACACCGAACCCCCATCAGTCTGAGGACAGAATCTTACACTGAACCTGTCAGTCTGAGGACAGAATCGCACACTGAACCCCCATCAGTCTGAGGACAGAATCGCACGCTGAACCCCCATCAGTCTGAGGATAGAATCGCACACTGAACCCCCATCAATCTGAGGACAGAATTGCACACCGAACCCCTATCAGAGGACAGAATCGTACACCGAACCTGTCAGTCTGGGGACAGAATCACATACTGAACCCCCATCAGTCTGAGGACAGAATCGCACACCAAACCCCCATCAGTCTGAGGACAGAATCGCACACCGAACCCCCATCAGTCTTAGGACAGAATCGCACACCAAACCTGTCAGTCTGAGGACAGAATCGCACACGGAACCCCCATCAGTCTGAGGACAGAATCGCACACCGAACCCCCATCAGTCTGAGGACAGAATCGCACACCGAACCCCCATCAGTCTGCGGACAGAATCGCACACCGAACCCCCATCAGTCTGAGGACAGAATCGCACACCGAACCCCCATCAGTCTGCGGACAGAATCGCACACCGAACCCCCATCAGTCTGAGGACAGAATCGCACACTGAACCCCCATCAGTCTGAGGACAGAATCGCACACCGAACCTGTCAGTCTGAGGACAGAATTGCACACCGAACCCCCATCAGTCTGAGGACAGAATCGCACACCGAACCTCCTCCAGTCTGAGGACAGAATCGCACACCGAACCTGTCAATCTGAGGACAGAATCGCACACCGAACTCCCATCAGTCTGTGGACAGAATCGCACACCGAACCCCCATCAGTCTGAGGACAGAATCGCACACCGAACCCCCATCAGTCTGAGGACAGAATCGCACACCAAACCCCCATCAGTCTGAGGACAGAATCGCACACCGAACCCCCATCAGTCTGAGGACAGAATCGCACACCAAACCTGTCAGTCTGAGGACAGAATCGCACATGGAACCCATATCAGTCTGAGGACAGAATCGCACACCGAACCCCCATCAGTCTGAGGACAGAATCGCACACCGAACCCCCATCAGTCTGCGGACAGAATCGCACACCGAACCCCCATCAGTCTGAGGACAGAATCGCACACCGAACCTGTCAGTCTGAGGACAGAATTGCACACCGAACCCCCATCAGTCTGAGGACAGAATCGCACACCGAACCTCCTCCAGTCTGAGGACAGAATCGCACACCGAACCTGTCAATCTGAGGACAGAATCGCACACCGAACTCCCATCAGTCTGTGGACAGAATCGCACACCGAACCCCCATCAGTCTGAGGACAGAATCGCACACCGAACCCCCATCAGTCTGAGGACAGAATCGCACACCAAACCCCCATCAGTCTGAGGACAGAATCGCACACCGAACCCCCATCAGTCTGAGGACAGAATCGCACACCGAACCCCCATCAGTCTGAGGACAGAATCACAGACTGAACCCCCATCAGTCTGAGGACAGAATCGCACACCGAACCCCCATCAGTCTGCGGACAGAATCGCACACCGAACCCCCATCAGTCTGAGGACAGAATCGCACACGGAACCCCCATCAGTCTGCGGACAGAATCGCACACCGAACCCCCATCAGTTTGAGGACAGAATCGCACACCGAACCCCCATCAGTCTGCGGACAGAATCGCACACTGAACCCCCATCAGTCTGAGGACAGAATCGCACACTGAACCCCCATCAGTCTGAGGACAGAATCGCACACCGAACCTGTCAGTCTGAGGACAGAATTGCACACCGAACCCCCATCAGTCTGAGGACAGAATCGCACACCGAACCTCCTCCAGTCTGAGGACAGAATCGCACACCGAACCTGTCAATCTGAGGACAGAATCGCACACCGAACTCCCATCAGTCTGCGGACAGAATCGCACACCGAACCCCCATCAGTCTGCGGACAGAATCACAGACTGAACCCCCATCAGTCTGAGGACAGAATCGCACACCGAACCCCCATCAGTCTGAGGACAGAATCGCACACCGAACCCCCATCAGTCTGCGGACAGAATCGCACACTGAACCCCCATCAGTCTGAGGACAGAATCGCACACTGAACCCCCATCAGTCTGAGGACAGAATCGCACACCGAACCTGTCAGTCTGAGGACAGAATTGCACACCGAACCCCCATCAGTCTGAGGACAGAATCGCACACCGAACCTCCTCCAGTCTGAGGACAGAATCGCACACCGAACCTGTCAATCTGAGGACAGAATCGCACACCGAACTCCCATCAGTCTGCGGACAGAATCGCACACCGAACCCCCATCAGTCTGCGGACAGAATCACAGACTGAACCCCCATCAGTCTGAGGACAGAATCGCACACCGAACCCCCATCAGTCTGAGGACAGAATCGCACACCGAACCCCCATCAGTCTGCGGACAGAATCGCACACCGAACCCCCATCAGTCTGAGGACAGAATCGCACACTGAACCCCCATCAGTCTGAGCACAGAATCGCACACCGAACCCCCATCAGTCTGAGGACAGAATCGCACACTGAACCCCCATCAGTCTGAGGACAGAATCGCACACTGAACCCCCATCAGTCTGAGGACAGAATTGCATGTTCATTGAGCGAGTCTGTTCTCAAACTGACGGGTTCAGTATATGATTCTGTCCTCAGATTTTCAGGAGTTCAGTGAGTGCTTCTGTCCTCAGGTTGACGGGTTCAGCGAGCGATTCTTTACTTGGACTGGCAGGGGTTCAGTGAGCAACTCTGTACTCGGACTGGCAGGGGTTCAGTGAGCGATTCTGTACTTGGACTGGCAGGCGTTCAGTGAGTGATTCTGTCATTTTTTTGCGTGTGTTCTGTAATGCTTGTACTCTGCATTTCTGAGGATGAGACATCCAGCCAAATGAACTCTGATCATTTTTTTTTCTCTGATAAATTTTAATAAAGGAGATGATACTGAACTTAAGAAAGAAACAGAGGGATAAAAATCTCTTTAATTGGGAAACCTAAAATAAACTCTACACATGCACAAAAATAGCAGTTGACGTTTATATTTTAAATGGCCACTCAGCAGCAATAAATTTAAAACAATATTACTCTATTTTGAAGACATTTTTATGAAGTCCGTGCAATTTCCTTAATGAAAAAGGCTGTTTACCTCTGAGGAGGGTGATTATTTTTCTGGCTCTCTACCCCCAAAGGTGATCAATCAGCTTCTGCTTCCATGTGGTACAGCTCATTCAAACTGACGTCAGCTGGATTTTAAATAAATGATCAAACTCTTCTGCAGTGAGATGCGTGTTTCAGGTTGCATGGGCCCAGTGTAGCAGGAGGCATGCTGTCCTGTAGCAGTGACACAGGGTGGGGTCTGTGGTCAGGATGAGAGGGGAAATTCTTTCTGACCTTAAGGATGAAGTTGAGACACACAGTTCCACACTGACTACAAACACAAACCAGTCACCTGCTGTCCTTGCTGTGGCTGTTGTTCGAATGTCTCCTTTTACTTGGTTAAACTAATTTCTTCTTATTTGTGCCTCAGTACACTATGGGCTCTTTTATTATGATTTGTTTTACTAGTCAGTGGCTGATGCAAAGATACATCACCTCGGATAAATATATCTGCTGCATTGTCAGCAGATTGTATGTATTTATTTGTGTAGCACTTTTTACGAAGGACATTGATTATATATTGTTTTGTTATAAACAATAATACAAACAAGCTCCAGATATGCGGTGGTGGACCACTTGTGTGTTCAGTGACCCCAAAGAGGTCTTTCCCACAGAGGCACAGTGAACTTTCTCAGGCCTCCCCCGCTATCGCAAAGCGTGTTTTTACATCACCAGTCGAAACTCCAACAAGCTCTTCTCTGGGCCCTTAAATCCAGAAATCTTACTTCACAAGAATTACCTTCCAGCCATCTTTCATAACATAACAAGATGGACTGTTATTGTGCAGACCCAAACTCGAACCTGAGCACAGGGCAAACACATACACATATATATATATAGAGACACCATGCAAACTCCACGCAGATAACCTCTGACTGGACTGAACCCAGGATCCTGGATCAAGGTGGCATTGCTAATTACGACCCTGTACACTAAGAACAGACTTGTCTCTGAATTTATATTCATAGGTCAACCAGGAGAAAGGGGGGATCAGCTCCAGGCATTTAAAAGCTGTCCTGGAAAGGAAACTAGCCCTGTACCTCTGGAGGTGACCTCGCCTGAAGTGTGGTCCACGTGCTCACATATGGAGGCGAAGCCTGGATTCTCAACGCCAGAATGTTCCGCAGCTCCGAGAGACAGGAAGGAGCAGGGTGTGGCCAGGGAGTCACAGAGCTGGACTGGAAGAACCGTTTTCTTTCTCTAGTGAAGAAACTGAAAAAGACCACAGGCTGGACCCAGAGCAGGGGGAGAAGACCAGACCTGGGGGGGGGACGACCCAGGAAATTCAAAAGCAGATATCAAGAGTAAAACAAAACCAAGCTGTTCGTTCAACTCAGGTTTATTAACAATTCATGTTGCAAATCACGTTTTGGAAAGAATTTTGGCGTTGCCTGCTGCCTGACGGAATTGTCTCTTGCTTGTGTTTGCCGTGCAGGCACCTCCGCCAGGGGCATGCTGGGTGTTTTTACAGTCTCGCGCACCGTCGGATTCGGGTGCCGAGCTGTGTCTGCTCGGCCCACGGACCGGCCCGCCAGACTGTGATGCCCCTCTTCGCTTCGGGACCCTGGCCAGACGCCTGCTCCGCTTCCCTGTGACACCTCGTTTCCGCCCTCCTGCTACTGACGTGGAGCAACGGCCTTTTCCCGCTGTGGGGAACTTGTCCGGGGGTAGCGTCAGAGATGGAACCGGGTTTTGAGCGGATTTTCTGGGTACAGCTGCCTGGTGCTTGGCGATGTTTCGATGGCTGCCATTCAGCCTGTTAAAGCCTCGTTTGCTCTGGAATGAGTATCTCCCTCGTTGCAGCTGTGGTTCACCCCCGGGTCTGCCCCGCGCTCCCCGCTGTGAGCGTGTCTGACGCAGATAGTAACCCATTCCAGCCAGGCGTGATCCCTTCCTGCTTAGCAACGCGGCAGCTGTCTCCCTGGCAACACAAATGGCTGGGCTCCCCAGCTGTGTGCAGGAGAGGCCTTTTTGATTGCCTGCCTCTGGAGACCTGCCCTCTGTCTCTCTCCCTGTCACCCCATTTCTCTCTTCAAACTGCCCCATCTCTCTCCCTGCCCCTGTCATTCTAGGCCCCCCGTCTCTCTCTGCCATTAGTCTCTCTCTTCTAACTGCCCTGGTCTCTCTCCCTGCCCCCTGTCTCTCTCCCTGCCCCTCTCTCTGTGCCCCCGTCTCTCCCTGCCCCCTGTCTCTCTCTTCTAACTGCCCCATGTCTCTCTCCCTGCCCCCTGTCTCTCTGTCTTCTAACTGCCCTAAAATACCCAGGGGACGTTATTAAAGCTGTTCCCTTGACAAAATATCCCCTGATAAATTCACCACAGTATTTTCACATGTATCTGTGATTTTACTATATTACTAAGCCTCTCAAAGGCTTCCACATGCACTGACTGTGTTTTCCTTTACTGTAAAGTACTTCACTGCACCCAAGACGTAGTGATCTGGTCACAAGAAGTTTCTAGATACAACATCCAGTTTTGCTAACTGAAATGTTTTGCATTTCCTCAGCCCTTTGATCTGTCTTCAGATATCAGTAGGTGTTAATCGGAAGGATGATGAGTTTATCTGATCTCCTGCTGCACCTAGCTCTGCTCTTCCTGTGTCGCTGGGCAGCAGTCACGAGTCAGTCTTTAATAACTGAGGCCCCGGGAGTGAGACAGGGGGCCCAAGGCGCAGAGGCAGTGAAGGTCCAGTTAGCTGACACCCCCCTGGTGTCCACCTGCGTTTGAGAAACACAGAGTCTGTCCTGGAACGGACTGAAACCTGCCCGAGCTGCGGCGCAGGGGTGGGTCAGCCGGCCTCGTCTCCCGCGTCTTCCCGACGGCCTTCGCTCCTCCGATGACACAGCAGGTCTCACAAAGTGGGGAAAAAAAATCAGGGAGCCTGAGCCGGACACCAGGACCCTGCAGAGCCTTCAGAGAGTCCAGCCCTGCCCGCTCTGAAACAAATTCAAGGCCTGAGGTTTTCAGAGTCCTCTGTCCGGTGTTTAGCAGTGACCCATTTTTGTAGCCCAGTTCTTGCAGGGTGTTGCGCAGGGAAGGTAACAGTCTTGCAGATGATGGAGAGCACAGGTTCCGGAGTGTTGCCATGGAAACCACAGCAGGTGTACAGATCCCCTGGCGAGAGGAATATTCGTGGCATGTGGTGTACATCTACACCAGAAAACAAGCTAGCCAACAAACGAGAGATCATCTCAAATTTGGGATTTAGAGAGGAGAGGAGCACTGCTGAAAACTAATACACATGTAGAGACTGTCGCCTGTAGCAGCCAGCCTGACTGCAGAAAAGAAAACTTGCCGGTCTGAGTTTGCCGGTCAGTCACAGCTGTTCAGGCAGAGTGCAACTTGTCTTTTTTTTTTTCCCACCTTGAGAAACCAAGAGCAATTTTTCTCAGGAGAATGAAAATTCTGTATGTGTGTTAAAAACAACAAAAATTTTGAGTGATGCTCCTGAGTTGATTGAATATCTCTGTACGTACAGATATAGAAAATCATGATGTTGGTCCATTCTGAAGTGTAAAAAACTTGCTTTTGTCCAAAATGAAAACAACAACAGGCCCTTTAATCACGGCCACAGGAATGATCAGGATTTTGCACCGGTTCTGGGTTCTGTCAACCCATGGCACGTTACTGAAGCTTTGTTCCCTGCCCTGCGGTCCAGACAGCACCAGGGTCCCATGTCACCGCAGAGGTGATGAGGTCACAGTCTGCCTCCTGGTCCCCACGGATTTGGGAATCCGAAGCAGCCATTATGTACCAAAAAGACACGAGCACCTCACCTCGTATGACTTTTTTTCTGCAACTGATGACCTAAATACAGCAGCCAGCATCTGTATTTTTACATGTGGCCCTCATTTCTCTCGTCCGTGTCTGACTCCGCAGTGCTTTTCCCTACAGCCGCAGATCCAGAAGAACATTCCTTGCAGGTGTCCTGAATCCCAGACCCCGATTCCAGGACAGCGAGCTGCGGCCTCTCGGGTCTCCATGAAATCTCTCTGCCTCCTCTGCAGTGACTGCCGGAGGAAGTTTTACTCACTGATCTGTTCCAAATGAAATACACTGAGGAGGAGGGCTGCTTCTGGAAGCCTACAAGGAACACCAAAACTTATAAATTATTAACCCGCCAATATTAACACGCAGCAAGCCATATTCAGACAGCCCTTTTAAAGTGAAGGTCACGGCTGCAGTTAACTCTCGAAGAAAGGCCAAAGCTGCAGTTGCAGCTGCTCGCCACTAGTGGCCAGTGTTTTCCATCTGAAACACTGCTCTGGTTATCCAGGCTTGTTGCACAGATCTTGTTCCAGCCCTTCGGCGCAGACCTCCCACTCAATCTTCCTCCCAGATCCAGGATATCCGATCTAGTGCTGGACAGCCACTCCCATGGAGGTCTGCAGCCCTGCAGCCCGAAAGTCTGACCTTTCGTGAGACATGTTTGCCTGGAGCTGAATTTCACAGCCATACCTGTCACAATGCTAAGACAACAGGCTAACCGTTGGCTGTGTTTTTTTTCCCCAAGGTTTAATTTCCTTTGTACTAGAAAAGACTACTTAACAAGCAGCTTATACAGCCCCAAGTCCGAAAACTAACAGAACTGCCTTTTCATTCTGAAATAGACTGTACAGCAGATTTCAAACCGATTCACAGCATTTAAAGGACCATGAAAAAGTGATCTTGTAAGCAGGTTCAACATGGGCTTGCAGCACGCAAGGACTGTTTTGTTCTAGGAAAACGGTACAGTTGCAGTACAGTTGGAAACCATGCTGAGAGGCTGGGGGAGGGAAACTCCTTCACAGGTGCAGCCATGGACACAGGAGCTGTCCTGGAGTAAAGGCATGGCTGCCCGGTGTCCTCTGCTCACAGCTGACATACATATTAATGTGCCGGTCTGTTTGAAAGGATCTGATCTTCCTCTAATTGCTTACACTTATATAGCGCTTTTCTGGACACTCCACTCAAAGCGCTTTACAGGTAATGGGGATCCCCTCCACCACCACCAGTGTGCAGCCCCACCTGGATGATGCACCAGTCCTCTCCCCACACACCAGCTCTCGGTAGGGAGGAGAGCAGAGTGATGAAGCCAGTTCAGAGATGGGGATTATTAGCAGACCATAGTCAAAAGCCAGTGGGAAATGGTTTCTCTTTTTGAGAAATGCCTTGGGATTTTTAAAGACCACAGTCAGGACTTTGGTTTTACTTCTCATCAGGATAGTGCCCCCTACTGGCCCCACTAACACCTCATCCAGCAGCAACCTTAGTTTTTCCCAGGAGGTCTCCCATCCAGGTACTGACCAGGATCATGGCTGCTGAGATTCAGTGGGTTATCAGCTGTGGACTGCAGAGTGATATAGCTGCAGGCTAATTACTGTTAATGTCTGAAAACAACAGAGATTGGAGAGGATATCAGTGGTTCTTTCTCTATTGTGGTCACCCTGTGTGTCCGAGCGAACCTTTTTTCCAGCAAACCTCTTGTCAAATTATTTTTGACAACCCACACCTAAAAATTCAAAAGATCCTAAATAAAAGACCAAACAGAAGAAAAATGTTCACTTGCCAGTTGGCTTTATTTACTAAGGGTATTATAAACACATTACATGCTACAGAAAATAAAAGGTAAATTTCAATCGTCATGAAAGAATATAGTGTTATAATACAATGGCACATCTTCATATTAATATAATCACAAGTTCTATTTGCAATTGCCCCCTCCCCGAAAAAAAAAAATAAAAACAAAAAAACCACTGAATACAGGGTTATTACAAAAATAAGATACTTTAAAAATATTGGTAGGCATTAATGAAGAGGAAAGAGACGGGGACTACACGATCACCCCTCATCTCAGGGAGGGCGACTCCTGGAAGGATCGGGGGGAGAACTTGGGGCGCGGTCACTCACGCCGCTGGGTTCTCGGGAGGGTCAGTATTGACGGAGAGGAGACCAGTAACCCCAGTACCAGGCGTCACGAGGCCCTGGGACAACAGCCACTGGAGCGCAGGTCCTCCCTCAGCAGCGCAGGCCAGTGCTTCAGAGCTGCGGGCTGAAACACTCTCCCCCGCCTCTGTTTCTCCAGCCCACGACCGAGTCGTGGAAAAAGGCCCTTTCGCGACCACACCCGATAAGGAAGGCTTGTAAAGCCCGTAACTGTAGTGCCCGGGCGCAGAGGTGGCGCTGGAGAGGTCAGCTGGGAAGCACTCCCTGGCATCATGGGAGAGTCGCATTCCCATCGCACAGAGGCCAAGGGCTGATATCCAGCATATTTTAACTTCCCAGAAAAATTAAATTGCAAATGAAAACAAGAAACAGGGTTCTAGTTCTTTCTCTGGCACAGAACTGCCTTTTTATGTCGTGATTCCAGGCAGACCCCCCCCCTGCACCGACAGCCACTGGCCCCCTCAGACTTTGTCACGAGAGGCTGACGGTTGGAACACCCAGTGGGGCCGCCCTGAAGACGACAGGCAGAGAACAGCCTCCAGTGACTCTGTAAACCTTTTGCCAGTCCTGGAACACGGTGTTGTTCCAACGCAGAAATCAGTACTGTTGGACTTGCACACGATGCACACAAAACACGCCACGAAGCACACGAGGCCACAGGACACCAAGAGCGAACCAAGGGCCAGGCGCCGACGGCTGTCCTGACGAAAGCAAGGAGCTTACCACAACGCTGAGAGAGCGAGCGAGAACACCCACTCAACCGCCCTCCCCCCCGTCGCGTGACGGCGAGGCAAGGTCTGCACAGGTGCCGAGCAGCTCTGCTGAAATACCAGAAGGGCGCCACCTCCAGGGACAACCACAGGAGCCGCGGAACAGGCTGAGGGACAGACGGACCCCCGAGGTGGAACTGGGTCCCCCAGCTGTCAAGGGGACAGGAGGGGCCAGCCTGGATGACCTGACTTCCAGACCGGCCCCCTCCTGCTCCACATGCAACTCGGAACACCGACGCACTGATCCGCTTCCTCTGCAGCGCAGCGCTTTGCTCACGAGACAACACCTGACCCGCGAGTAAATCTCTCCCAGGGAATAGACTCCGGCCACCGAGAAGCGCAAGAAGCCATCCGTCACGTCGGAGAAGCAAAAACAAATGCGGAAAGCGTGACAAGACAACGATGGCTCGTTAAACTTGCATGTCGGCGAGGCCATTTGCATAATCTGAAGCTTTTTTGCATAATGTGAACCTTTTCATTGCAAACCCTGAAAGCGCCACTCCCACTACTAAAGGACTAGACCACAACACTGATCTTTAATTACCCAGCTGCAGTGCCATCACTGGAATGAAAAAGACAAAAGCTTAAAAAACAGAAGTTCCACCTCGACCTTCCCCACCAGGCTTCGGCAGAGCGACAACAACTCTGGACCGAGGCTCAGGCCACAGGAGGAAGCAGGGGATCAAACTCCCCAAGCAAACTCTGCGAGGTACACCGCAAAAAGCGAGAGAGAAGTCCTTCTGTAATACTGCACAAGAGGAAGGCTGCACTGGGAGAAGAAAACGAGAACGTGTGGGGGAGAACAGGAGCCAGGAATCAGTTAGGATTTGACTCTCATCTTAAACCAGGTGAATCCTGGTCTGCACCCCACTGGGGACACGTGCCGTTTCAGCTGTGTCCCTGATTAACCCAGTGCTGCCAGAGGAAAGCAGATGAGCTGATCATCATCAGCAGCAGCAGATCCGCCTCCCTTACGGACGCAAGAGCAAGGCGGACCGAGCTCCCTAGAGACGTGCGCTGCACATTCCCCACCAGGAACGGGTTTCTCACCCCACAACCCCTCCGCGATCGGCAAGCCGGGCACCCTGCGGCGGTCCTGTCCCGTACGGGCAGGACCAGTCTCTCTCGACGACTGAGGGAGCGATTCCAGACAAAACCCGCTTTAAAAAAAGAGACTCCCAGACCAGGTGGAGATGACAGCAAAGGGAAAACCCCTTGAGATGTCCCGACAGTGATGAATGAGAGAGCCAGCCTGCACAGTAATTGCCACTGGAGCCACTAGACAAAAAAATAATAATGAAAAGACCGTTGCACTGTGAGCTTGATCAGGCTGTTCACGGGGATAGCAGCAGATGGCACCTTCATGGTGCTGTGCGCCGGGACTGCAGGGACTCCAGGAGAGGCTCAACGACTCTGGTGCAGGGGGTGGATTCAGTGCCAAAGCAGAAAACCTGACTGGACAATCCTCCTGCACACACGCATACAACATCGCACCCTGCCGCGCGGTGCCCTAGCCAGACTTGGGCAGCAGAATCACATCAGTGAAGAAGGGGACCAAGACCAGCGACCTCCGGAGCTTTTTAATCAAGTCACAGGGAGTGCGGTCTCTAAATTACCACGAGTGACAAAGGCTCATTCTTTCAGTGCTGCTATATTATAGTGTAGTTTGGATATAGTGTTGGTATAGTTGTGCAATTCAGCATCCCTGCACTGGAACAGCTACTCCCAGGCGTCGTTAGTGTTTAGAAGTCCCAGGGTATTCATCATGCAATTCCAATCAAACATCAACACCAAGGGTTTCTCAAACATCTCAGCATTGCACTTCACAGGAAAATACAAGAACCGGTTGTCTCTCACTGTCTGGAATGAGTGCAGTCTGGCAGATATTGGCTGAGGAGGAATGCTCAATCTCTCCGTTCCATCGCAGGGGAAAACACACAGACAACCGGCCCAGAAGACCAGTAACTCTGCTGCAGCAGACGGTCAGTTATTCATCTGGAGACCCCTAAAGGTGCACCATTAACCTCTACTGGGCAGGAAAGAAACGTAGCAGACAAAGCCAGTTTCCAAAACTCCGGTGCAGGAGAACGATTCAGTAACGCCTCGCGCCAGCCGGGACCTTTTCACATTTGACTGCTGCCCCAAGAGACCCAGTGGGATCGTGGGTTGAAGAGGGGGGACCGGACCGGACCTCCCACTCCTGTGACCTTGGCTCTCCTGGGTGGGACCACGTCTTCCTGCCTCTCTCACTGAAACCAGTCCTCCATGGGTGAACTGGCCTTCGGACACAGACAACAGACACCTCAAAGCTGCAGAGATCAGACACTAAAAGGCTAGCGTAGTTTTACCATGTAACGGTACATATATGATATCTATTTTTCTCGTAATAAAAAAAAGTTGCTTTACAAACGTGGTATCCAACTTTGTAGTGTCCTACCCACAGTGCACTGCAGACAGGCCCCACCCCTGGCTGTCCGCCTCCGCCCTGCTCACAGCTCCGCCTCGGTCAGCCACGAGCATCTAGGGTCCTCAGGGCCTGGGGGCAGAGCTGGCCAGTGTTACCCAGAGGTGGATGGACAGCCGGCCATATTCAGAAAGCAAAGGGCTGACCAGTCCTCAGACAGCTTCATCCAGCAGAGACGGAAACACAAGATATCCCTGCTGGACTCGGAATCCTCCCTCACCCGATTTCTGGTGTTTTAATATTATTTGTGAGCGTCTGAGACAAAGCACTGAAAATGGACTCCAAAAGGGCTTTTGACAGCCCACCTCAGTGGAATATGACAGTATGGCAGAAAGACCAATGTCTGATGAGCCCAAACAGCGTCTCCTACAGTGGTCAATATAACACCTCTCTAAGCTGTTAAACGGAAAACAAGACTGAACCTCAGCAGTACGGAACTTGTACACAAATTGAGAAACTCTGTAAATGTTTCCACACACTTCTGGGTGTCCGCTGGCGATCTGAGGAAGACGCCTGGACTCTTGCAGGTTAAGTCTTCGAGCGGCGCTGTTAAGTATGTCGTGCTGCCTGCAGAGATCCAGGTGTCCAGATGTCGGTGCGGGTCAGGCCCGTCGCCCTCCTGTCACGTGAGCTGTCCTGCGACCCACGACCTACGAGCCGCACCACAAGCCGGAGGGGGGGGCATGGGGTGTGGCTCTGTGAATATGGCGGGGCCGGTGCGGGCAGTGGCTGGCGGGGGGGGAGGGGTGGGGGTGCGTGGGGGGGGGGGTGTGCGGGGGGAGAGAGTGAAGACGGCGTGGGCAGGGGCGTGGCCGCCGCCCCGCTCAGCTCAGGTCCTCCTCGGGGCTCTGCTGGTCCAGCAGCCGCACGTGCGTGAAGGGGAAGTGGCCCCGCTTGCCGTTGCACTCGCCCTCCCACTGGCCGTTGACGTTGATCTTGGTCACCTTCACCATGTCACCGACCTGCAGGGACAGGAGAGGCGCGGTCAGAGGGGCCAGTCGGGCCCCAGGCTGCCCATGCCACAGCTGCTTGGAGGAAGTGAGAGATCACTCAGGCGTTCAAGGTGTCCCCCCACGGTGGAGAACCAACATGTTCATCTGAGACAAGAGGAGGCGAAACTCGCTGCAGGGCAGCTGTCCAGTCCAGAAGACGTACAGGTGCGACCGGACGCTCCAGGACCTACCTGCATCAAGACAGATGTACAGAAACTCGGCTGCCGAGAGCTCTGAGCTATCTAGAATCACCTTATCCAGAATAAACTGCCTCCATTGAATGCTGCCTAGGAGTCTCCTTTAATTTCGGGAGTGTAGTTTAGCGGGCAGGCAGGCAGACCCTGGAGTTTTAATGTGGAGCACTCAAGTGAGGAATTACACCTGAAGCTTACTGTACTCCACAACAGGGTTAAACAATTAGCACTATAATCCTTTTCCCACGCAGCTGCAGAGTCTGGTCCTAGTTCACTGCAGCCTGCCACATTGTGCACACCACCAATTGCGCTTTCAATTCTTCACCACTAGAGGGAGGTGGGACACAACAAAGACTGCACTGCTCCGAGTTGACCCAGAGTCCTCATATCAATCGGCACCGCGGCCTCATCTTTCAGATCCAATGACAGGGTTTAAGAGAGCTACAGACTCCCAATTACCAACTAAATGGGACCACCTTTGCTCAGATTGCTAGGGTAAGCCTCCCATTGAAATGAAAAGAGCAATTCACCTTTATTGCGGATTCTTTAGAAATCTTGACATACAAGAAAGATCCCCAAATGCTGTTTAAGTACATTTAGGTAAATTAAGCTAGTCTGCAGGTCCTGTAGACAAGCCCTGCTACCCTGCACCAGTAAAACCCAGTGTGTCCCAGGTCCTACAAGCCTGAAGGACAGTTAAACAAGTGGAACCTTTAAAAAGCTCCTGGGAACACGAGCACAGTCTGAGCCATCCTGCCTGCCTGTTTAAGACACCTGACTGATCTGACTGATTACCCAGATCACTCAGCTCACGTGAGCTGAAGAACAAAGTGTCCCCTGGGTGCCCCTGTATCCTGTGCTGGAAATACCCACTTGCTTTCTGTGCAAAGTGGCCCGAGAGCCCAGAACACTGCCCTGAGGGGGGGGGGCAGATGTCGCTCTGAAGAGAGCTCTCGCTGGCCCTGGGTCACACTGCAGGCCCCAACAGCAGACTGACGCACCTCCAATGGGCGATACTGCAGACATGCAGTTCCCTGGTGAGACACGGGGGGGGGAGCCGACTCCAGCAGCACCCCCAGAAACCCCCGCCACAGCTGCTCATTCTGCCCCTCCTCTTTCAAACACTGAACCCCTGTTCACACTGCTGCCGACTCGGGGCCACCTGCTCGGGTGCCAGCTCCCCACTTCTGCCAGGGCCAGAGGCTGGTATATAGAGACACCTACACTGATAACTATAGCTAACAGCATGTTGGAGCTGGGCTCTGTGTGCCGTAGAGAGGAAAGAAACCCTCATTTAAAACTGCCTCTCCCAGCGTCTGATTATCTAGCCCAGATAAGAAGGTATAATCTCTGCATGAAGTAACTCAAAGACACATCATTAGACCCAGTGAGGCAGTGGTCCTTATTAGAGAACTAGAAATCAATCATCTATCTGCCCACAAATAAGACTGCATCAGACAGTGAATGAACTCTTAGTGGTGTTAAACCTCAATACAATTGGTAGACTCATCAGAGAGCACTTCAGTCTTATTACCCTCACAGATGAAAAAGTCACGATTGTCCCCATTTCACAGCCTGCCTGAGCTACACTGTCTTCCTCACTGATGAACCTCATGCTCTGCGCTCATCTTTCATCACAGGAGAATGGGGAGGCTGTGACCAGAAACCAGAAAAAAAGAGACCAGAAAAAACACAAGAAGCTGACGATCTTGCATTTGATTGGTGTCCCTCTCTGCAGCCTGTCAGCCAGAGTGGGCGTGGCGCCACCCCCACGGAGCTCCTCCCTGGGACACGGGGAGCCGCGCCAACGGGGCGCAGGCCAGCCAGCACCCTCCCTGACAGCGGGCGGGATCCCGCAGTGTGTGGCCATGAGAATCCTGTGTGCCAGCAGTGTGGAGCAGAGCTCGGATCTGGCAGGCTGAGGGGTTTACATCCCAGGTGAGGCACTGCGGTTGTACCCTTGAGCAAAGTACTTCACTCAGGCTGCTCCAGGAGAATACCCAGCTGGACAAACAGGTACAAAACCGCATCACTTCGGATTAAGGTACTTTGGATAAAGGCATTAGCCAGAGATTTCAGACTACATGTCTTAGATCAGCATTCGACACTTCAGTTTCTGGCTTGTTCCACTTTATGCCAAGATAGAACATCTTTCAGCAGTTCAGCTGTTCAGATGCCAGACCGATCTGTGGACAGGCCTGCACCTACATGAGGCCTTCAGCAGCTGCTCTTGCCTGCTCAGCAAGATACTGCGAAAACCGTGGATCGCTGAGCGTGCTCCCCCAGCACGTGCGCGGCAGGGGAAGACATCCTCCCGACGGGCCTGCGGAAGGACAGCTCTGAAGGCATGAAGGTTGAGCTGGGCCGCCTGGTCCTTCCTGCCTGCGACCACATCGTTTCCCACGCGGCCCGCTAGAGCCGACGGGACAGGAAGTGGATTTAAGGAAGGAGTGCAGGGCAAACGGCTGGTAAATGAGCTGTCAACTTGGCAGCTCAGAACCTGCAGTTCCAGTCCCCACTGTAATGCCCTGTCCCTGCACGGGTCAGGAGTTGACGTCTCTGGTACCCTCCGAGCCCAGCGGGCGGCGGGGCGGGACAAAGCTGCCCGCAGCAGGCGCGAGCAGCTGTGCGGTGATGCTCTCCCAGCTGCAGACGGGAGAATGGAGCCTCTCAGCACGTCCTGCAGCTGTCTGCACAGCGGCGCCGGGGATAGACGCCCTCTATTAACACCTACGTCCTGCAGTCTCAGCCCTTTGAAATTCCAAGGTTAACCTTTCAGATCCTGCATCTCCGCAGGCCTCAAAAGCCCTCTTGGCCATGACTGTGCAAGGGGCGGTGCACCACATTATTCCATTTAATTCTGTGCCTCCCTAGCCCAATTCAGACGAGCACTTCCGTTTGATGCAAACACCTGATCTCCAAGACGGAACTCGGGAAGCTCTGTGAAAGCCGAGAATCATCATCACACAAGACGCACAGTACGTACTCAGTTATTACTGTCATTTCACATCGCTCCTTAAACCCACTGCAGCCCACAAATAACCCAGCCGTGCAGCAACCAGCACATTCAAGCTGATTAGCGTTTAATTGCTCAGACAGTGTCACGCTGTACAGCCTGGGTGAACAGACCTCTGTTCTGTAGCTGTACCAGAGGGGACAAGCCACACAGAGACCTGATCAATAGCACGCCAGCTGTCGGCGCAGCTGCTAATGGGACAGAGAGAGGGGGCTACAGGGGAAGCTACTCCTTTGAGAGCACACAGACGACGTGCCCCTCCTGTCCTCTCTGGCCATGAGAATCCTGATCCTGTTCACAGAGCCCACATGTCCTCCTTTCAGTTGCAAACCTTGTGATCCTATGAACAGGAGGCACTTCTTTACACAAATGATAAGGAGGGAGCAAGGAACAATCAGGACTCTCCCACTAAGCTGTCAAAGTGAATACGCTGCCTAGAAAAGATCCTCAAGATCAATTAGCTACTAAAAACCAGTGGTATCTTCTAGTCTGCTAGCTTTCCTCCGAAGGTCCTTAATTCAGTCCTGCTGAAGAGCAGCGACAGATTTCATGAACTGCAGCCACCAGAATGACTGTCTGCTGTTTATACAAGGAGGCGCCGGGGGTTCTGCTGACGAAAATACCGCGCAAAGGGCCTCTCTCTTCTACGGATCAAAGGTCCACCTTTTCACCATAAAGAAAATCCTGCCCAGCCACGCGCTAAGTAACGGAGTCTTAATTGAGAGACGCGCGGCTTTGACAGCGCCTGCAGAACTCCAGCTGGACTGAACGAACCGGCAAACACAGCCCACTCCGCGGCTGGCCTGTGGCCAGGGCCGCCGAGCTGCTCCAGGCCGGGAGCAACAGATCACCGACCAGCTTCTTGTCAGGAAATGCACTCCAACAGAAAGCATTTCCTGTTGAACTTGGCCTCTCTTCGTGAAGAGCCCGCCCCCACTCTGTCACTGCCTCCTGCCAGCTCTCCCAAATTTCAGAGCGCCGAGAGGCAGAGACTCCCCCGCGCCCCTCCGAGCACTCTTGCCCTCCGAGCCGAGCGAGCCGGGGGCTGCACGCTCCGCATGGGCATGAGGTTCTGCCACTGGCACGGCTCGGACGCCCGCTTGACGCTGCAGCAGAAGGTGACTCACGCCAACGGGGAGGTGAGTAACGCACCACGTGCTGCCGCGGGGCTGCTGGGAACAGGGCCGGAGTGTGCCGGTGCACAAAGAGGCTACGGCACCCCCACCTCCAAGGGTGACTCGCCGCGAGTCAGGGTGCACAGGCAGACAGCTCCCCCGCCTGCAGCTGAGGCTCACGGCTGTGAAGGCTGGGGGCCGAGGCGAATCAGCCGGCTCTGTTGGGCGGGTGGGCGCAGGCCTCTGGGGAACCCGAACCTCCAGAGATTTCGGACCCTTCCCGACGCCTCGTGTATACAGGACTGAGAATCCATCCCGCAGAACAGCTCTAGTGAATCAACAGGCTTCACAGTGACTGCTGCAGCACAGGGCAGCTCAACAGGCTCGTTCTGAAAAGGCGCTGGACGAAGACGAAGGAAGAAACAGCACAGCCAGCGACTCTGCCAGGAAGGCCCTGCTGTGCTGGGAAACTCGGGTTTAAACCTGACTGCAGTATCTCAAGAATGCGGTCGCACAGTGCGGGTTCTTTCAAGGCCTTCGGTTCCTTCTCTGAACTGGAGGCACAGGACCCCACCGGTCCCGGGAGATCCTCTCCGCTGAGCCCCCGGTCCTCTCCCAGCCAGGACTCATCCACACCTGCGGAAGTCCCCCAGGCCACAGCGCTCCGCCCCGGAAGTCTGCAGGCAGGAGGAGTTTCCTTGGCAGCGCAGAAACACCTGGGTGTCCCCCCACGCTCCAGCACACAAGGACTGAAAGCAGGAGGCACGTCCACACACAGAGAGGAGAGAGCGTCTGAACCCGGCTGGCCGGGCTGTCCTTCTGAGGACAGCTGGCCAAGGGCCCTGGATCCATAACCTGCACAAAGGAACCACACCAAGATCTACGCACTCTCTAGATACCTGAAGCGGTCAGGTGCCACCACTGTCACACCCTCTACTCCCCTCCACGAGGTACAGGTGCTTCCAAGTGGAGCCACAGACAAGCCAATCCACCTCCC
The DNA here is from genome assembly GCF_040954835.1 of Lepisosteus oculatus. NCBI lineage: Eukaryota > Metazoa > Chordata > Actinopteri > Semionotiformes > Lepisosteidae > Lepisosteus > Lepisosteus oculatus. The sequence goes on along the minus strand of NC_090721.1, from coordinate 11,093,401 downwards.
ACTGTTTCACTCCCCTGTGGAAACCAACAGCTTTAGGACAAAAAAAGCCACTCAACAGCTAAACTCGACAAAACCAACTGAAGAAAACAGGCTAAACCTTTTCACAGCAGCTTCAACTGGAGCAAAGGGAATCACATCCTGCCCTGTGTTCTCCACTGTCACCCCTTCCAGGTCACGGCTACACTGGACTCCTCCTCAGCTAACCTTGGCTCCAAGCCGCGTGACGCTACTCTGCTGTGCCGCGGGCCTGTGGAAGCGGACCGTGCTGTGATGATCAAGTGGACTTTGTGATACTGTTAGGGTTAGGTAAGGATCTGCGCCTGTGGCTGGAAGGTTGCCGGTTCAAATCCCGCGGCCGGCAGATGTATCCTACTCTGCTGGGCCCCTGAGCAAGGCCCTTCACCCCAGCTGCTCCAGGGGTGCTGTATAAATGGCTGACCTTGCGCTCTGACCCCCAGCTTCTCTCCCTGTCTGTGTGTCTACTGGAGAGCAAGCTGGGGTATGCGAAAAGACAAATTCCCGATGCGAGAAATTGTATATGGCCAATAAAGTGATCTTATCTCTCATCCTATATTGATACCCAAGGGTAGACCCAGTTATATTTACACTTTTCTTGCTCGCATTCAAGTTTCTAACGCAGACCATGCCCAGCGCGACCGGCTAACGAAGCCGAGGCAGGCTGAAAGGTTCATCTACCGCTGGAGCGACAGCCCTGCTCCGACACTGATAAGACTGTGCCTTGGAGTAAGGCTCTTCTGGAGCCCATCTTAGTCTAGGTTCACAATCAAATTTTCCGCAGGGCTTCTGCGACACTGTCAGCCAAAACTAGAAGACTGACATTTCCTGCACCCTGAGGAGTACAAGCACTGCAGGGAACTATACAGTTCTTTCGATTCTTACAGAAACAAACCAGACCTCCACCACAAAGCAGGTCACACACATCTGAGGGCTCAAGCAAAACCATGTCGACAAAACAGAAATGGACTTTCTAAACGTTGCACGGTTTTTAAACTTTGCACGTCCGACTATTATCTCGACTCAAGGTGAGGTCACAAGTCTGTAACACTGGGCACCTGGGCATCAGCGAGGAATGCCTGAAGCGGATCCCACTGCTATGCCCCTGCAGGATTCTTAGGAGCAGATCTGCCACCAAGGGCTTCTGCTGTGATGGTATGAAGACCTCGCTGGCCGCGGGGCTCAGCGTCTGCCTGGATCTGCGGAGGGCAGAAGAAACGGCGCACACTTGCTCAGGTGAACATGCTGGAAAAATGAAAACCCCACCCCCCGACCTCAATCGCGTCAAAACTTGGCAGTCGTCCCGGATCGCAACGCCAGGCCAGACGCTTCAGCCGTCAGACAGAACCCCAGGCCCCAGAGCGACGGCGCGGGGAGCCCCAGGAAGGGCAGGAGCAGAGGCAAGCGGACAGGAGGCAGCGCCCCCCGAGCTCCCGCCGAAGAGGAGCGAAGCAAGAGAAGACAGAAAGGAGCCCCCCTCCATCCTTCGATCGTTTACCGATTATTTTTTTGGGGGGGAGAGAGGGGGAGGGGGGGTTGAATTTCGTTTTTGATTCTGTACCTCCAAAGCCAAGGCCGTCTTGTCGTAGGCATTGGGCACCCTCTTCTGGATAGCCCTGGCATAAACGGGCCCGTTCTGGAGGTTGGGCAGCGGAGTGTTGACACTGGGCTGGGCATATTGCCCGGGCTCCTGGCCTCCCAGCAGGGCCGGAGGGGCGTTGGGACACTCCTGGTTACCTCCGCTAGTCGGGGACGAGGGCCGGTATTTCTCCACGTAGGGCACAGGGATCATCCCGGCCTTGCCCTCCGAGTTCTGGGCGTTCCACCACTGCTCCTCCGGCTTCTCCAGGATGCGCAGCACGTCGCCCTTGCGGAAGGGCAGGTCCTCGTCGTCGTTTCCCGGGAAGTCGAAGAGGGCGCGCACGTACTCCGCCTCCTCCTGCCGCTGGCCGATCACGGGCGCCCCGGCCGCCCGGCCCACAAAGTTAGAGTGCTTGGCCTTGGAAATGGGCTCTATCAAGGTGGTGGTGTCCAGGTAGTGGATTTTGTAGAACTCTAGGAGGGCCGGGAGGGCGTCGAACTCCTGGTCTCCGATGCGGAAACGCGGTGGATTTAATCCTGGAAGGCAAGACAGAGGGGGGGAAAACACACGGATCAGAGCCACTCCATACTGCGTCATTCAGAACAGGCTGACCAGGCACTGGCCGGACAGCACTAGAGACACACCGCCCTAGTGCCTCGACACAGAGCAACTTACACGGGTCTTTAGTAAGATGAGCAGGAAGCTTTTCTGTGCCGAAATGCACTAGATCTAGACTACTGAACGTTTAGCATGTTTTCGCTGCTCTGCATGTCACATCGCTAGCTCCTGAGTTTGTCTTTATTTCGCTCACTTACATGACTAAGGAGCAGGGTGCTCTTGGTTTGCACTAAACCGCACTTTACACAGCAGATCAGTTGTGCTCGTGTCTCCCCGACAGCAGCTCATTTTTAAGATCCATCCCTCAAGACACTTCAGCTCTGGGAGACTGATCTCATTCGGGTCAGCAAATACCACCAGAACATTCTCGAGCTGTCCTTCAAGCTTGTGTCCCCTCTCGATTTCAACTTGCCAGTTCTGCTGGGTTTCATACCCCGCCGATCTGGAGCAGCCAGCTGGCGATCGGCTCAGCCAGGCCTGCGACGCAGCCGAGACCACCACCGCAGACGGCTGGGCTGAAGAGCAACACCTGCCCCAGGTACAAGAGCAAGTCACGAGCTGGCGCCTGTTTTCGGGCAGGGGGAATTATAATAACGCTACAAGGGTATTGATCAGCACATTTCAGGAAAGAGTACTATAACAGCGGAGAAAAAAAAAAAACCTGGACCTGGAGCTCACAGATATGGGGCTGCAAACAGGAAGCTCTGTCGCAGACTGTGGAAAGCAAGGAAGCCACAGTCAGCAGATCCCAAACTCAGAGCCGGACTGTACTCCAGCAATAAGACCACAGGACCACCTGGCGCTAGGCCATTCATGAGCAGGAGAACCTGTCCCGTCCGAATTTGACCGGGAGCCAGTGCAGTGCACGCAGGACAGGGGTTAACAAGCAGATGCAGAGATATTTGGTTGGCACGCAAGGCATAGAATTGAGAATGCAGTGAAGCCTATTTAGTTCCAAACTGGTAGGCCAGTCAGTAAGGTTACAGTGATAGAAAAAATCATTAAATAATAGGAATTAATATTTCAGTACCATCAAAACCACTGAAGGCACTTCACGATGAGAGGCTGACGTTTGATATTGATATTTGAGGCTATGAACACGACCTCCGGCCTGTCTGTGTAGCTAAACAACGAAAACGCCGCAGAAACTGCAGCAGGAGAACCTGACCTGATTAAATAAAATCAACTCCAATGCACACGCAAGTCATCACTCCAGCAACCACGCAAGAACCACCCGAAACAGATTAAACACCGATTTTGCTTTGTTACATGAGCAAACTGAGTGACTTTGAGCGTTGAACCCAGAGCGTTACCTTGAGAACGCCGGCATGACCAAGCTCTGCTTATATCGGAACGCAGCGATGGGCCACCTGTACATCCTGACATCCCGAAACCACTCGAGCCTCTCAAACACAAAAACAGCAAACTCTGCCCGCGGAGCACAGAAATCCACAAACCCCTCTCCAGGGAGAACGCAGCACTTTGGGACCGCAAAAAGGGCCGCGCGGTAAGGAATGTCGGCTCCAGGCCCCTGGAGCTGGGAATGAGCGGGATCGCCGAGAAGAGGAGGGAGGGATGTGCCACACGCCAGAGCTGCAAAGGTGGAACCCGCTGCCATGCCAAGGAGGGGAGGAAATCCGGGATTTAAATGGAAGGGATGAATCACCAGAGAACGAGGCAGCAGGAACGCTGCTCTGTCAGGAACACACAGCCTGCCGAGAGACCACTGACGCCCTGAGCCCCCGAGAGCCAAACGAGGGGACTCCCTGTGCGAAATAAGACACGCGGTCAAGCAAAGACAATGGGAGTATTTTTGCTCCTCCATTACCACTGGGATACCCAGCGAGGCCGGCTTACACCCAGGCACTTTAATCCATACACTCGCAGGGCTGAGTCCTGAGCCAGCCCGGATAACAGCGCAGGCCTCACACTGCTAACTTCTCCGATCCCCCATCCAACAGGACACGGCGCGGGCTCAGACGAGACAATTCTAGATGATCAAAGAGTTCTTTAGCCGTTTTCCCTACACAACCAGCGCGCTGTCAGCAGGGTGAGCGCACAGGGACGAGCCGACAGCCACCATCAGATATCAGGCGTCTGCAGTTCCTCAATGGGGAGGAAAAGCCGTCTATAAAGAACTGAGGGGGATGACAGAGACTGCTGGGCTTTTCTTCATTGCTGTAAGTCGGCAGTTAAGAGTCAGGCAGCTCTTCCACTTCACTGACTCGCTGGCCAGCCTCCCAGAGGCAGCACAGGCTGGACAGTCACTGGTGCCAGACCTGCAGCGCCAAGCAGCACTACAGCTGAAGAAAATGCCAAAATCTCTGATCAAGGATCAGTTTCACCAGTAAAAAAAGGGCACGGCTTGCATGCACACGTCCTGTTGGGAGTGCTGGGACAAGCATCGCCCCCTGCTGAATCCCGATGACAGCTTGCTCCCGTAAAACAGCCCCAACGCCCAGCGTCGCTGCACCCCAGCACTGGCAGAGACCCGCAGGATACAGCGCCCGCGCTCGCTGATCCCCGGGCAACGCGGGGGGCTGCAGGGCTCGTGTGCGTCCGCTCATCGGGCCCGGAGGAGGCGTGGCTCAGCCGGGCGGGGAGCGGTCCGCCACCCGGGCGCGCTGGCAGCCCCCACAAGCCGCCATCGCGGCCCCTCTCTCCTGGCACACACCTCCACCCCGTTCCCACTCCGCCTCCCGGATTGAGAAACTCCCCGGTTTAATGATTCATCCGAAGGCAAACACACAAAGCAGGCCCTGGAGAGACAGGGCGCTCCAGCCCAGGCACAATCAGCTCTCCTGATCCCAGCCAGCGAGAGCCCACCTTCCGCACTCGGGACTCTGCCCGGGCACATCGCTGGGCAGGACCGAGCAACTGAGCCTGGGGCTGGTTCTGCTGGCATCGGACGAACGATCACTCCGCTGTTTGCAAACTGCACTCGTCCTTCCTGGGTCATTAAGCCCGATTCTCCTGCATTGCACGAGCCACATTAACACCGCTGCGAAAGCACCAGTTTTTAAAGAGAGATATTTCTGCAATGCTGGAAAAAACAGCTTCACTTTTGCCCCATGAGAACATCAGCTCCTCTCTGCCCCATGTCAGGCAATTTCAGCCAGGCTCACTGTGAAGGAGCCCATGTGCAGCCGGGCTGCAGCGCTCAAGACTTTCCACTGACCCCACAGGGACCCAGCCAGCAGCTCCCAGAGACAATGTCTTCGCTAGTCGGACTTCTGCTCCACCAGCACCCATCATCATACCACCTTACAAAGTCAAGCGCCACCAAACACGGGCTCAGCCTTGGCTCACCTTAACTTCAGGAGGATCTCACTGCAAACACAAGTTTGGATACGTCTCTTCACAAAACTGAACGACTTCTGTTACCAGGTTTCGCTTTCCCATCCAGACGCACCCATCAGCATAAAGTGTTTGATGTGAAACGACGGCAATGCAGTAACCCTCCAGATCAACAAACATTAAGCAGCGGCGTACTAAGACGCCGGTATTCTGGGAGACCCGGTGAAGCCACGTTCAGGTCCTTCAACGGGGATGAAGAGAAAACGGTTATGCTGAGACTTGTCAATACGAGTCAGCGCACACACGACCAGTCCGATCCGGGTGCAACCCTTAACGCGACGGGTGCGATTCCGCAGGGCGCGACGCCAGCGCACAGGACCCTCGACCTTCGGGGGCTCCCCAAGGTGAGCGGCCCTGGGGGGTCTCCCCAAAGAAGAGGGCTTTAGAGGAATCGACGCTCGGGGTTCCCTCCTCCCGCGCCCCGCGGACGGTGACGCCGCTGAGCCCGGGCGCCATGTGCGGGGTTTCACGCCCAGCTCCCCGGTGCCCCACCGGGCTCCTGTCACGCCGGGGGTACAACGCGTGTAGGGGGTAGAAACAAGGCCTCGCGTCAGTACACGGTTTCATCTTCATGTCCATAAGGCACCCAAGACGCCTCTAACGCGACTCCGGGACTGGAGAGCATCTCCTCACACGGTCACCGGGACCCGCGGGAATCGCGCATCCTCACCCCGGCTCCACCTGCGGCCAGCCCCCGCCCCCGCCCGAGAGGGGCACCGGGACCGAGCCCCCTGCCCTGCCCGCTTACCTGTGCCCGACTGTCTGTTGTTGCAGCTGATGCTGTTGATGATATAGTGGGAGACTTTTGAATTCTCCGAGACGGACAGCACGTAGTCCCCAGGGCTGGTGATCGAGTCCCTCACCAGGAACACGCCGTGCCTCTGCCCCTGCAGCAGGGACACCGCCTCCTGCCGGCTCAGCCTCCCCCAGTACCAGCTCACCCGGTCCTCGGAGTCAAAATTCCCGGCCATGGCTGCCACTACTACACCGCGGCTATCTCGGGGCCTACCCTTCACCTCTCCTTGTCCGCAAGCAGGAGCCAACTCATACAAAAAACTTTAACTTGAGGCGAATCCGCTTCAGAAAATGCACGACATCCGCGCCGCGCTGCCCGGAAAAAAACACCAGATCCGAAGGGCCAGATCCTCCGCCGACACAAAAACGGGCAATTCGGCCAGTCTCGCCAAAGATTTACCCCAAAGTTTTCCGATTCAAATCTCAGAAGTTCTCCCAAGAAACTCCAGGAAAAAAAAAACTGAAATGGCGGATCTGGGATAAAAATTGACCTTACTCACCGGATATGAGGTCAGCGGTTAGTCACGGGAACAACGGACGCGGAGGACACGCCCGACCATGATGATGAGGTCAAGACTCGCTCGACTCATTCATCCCACTCGCTAAACAAAACATGAAACAGAAAAACCCTTTGACCCTTTCTTTGAACTCTTTCTTTTACCCTACTAAACATTTTCAGCTATCATAATTATTTATATTTTTTCATGTTTGAAGTTCGTCCAATTTTCCAGAAAAAAGACCCCGTTTTGAATTTTAGTTTTAATGACTGAAGTTCTACATCACTCCCCCAATCCAACAAGAAAGTGTTGCCTTCTCTCCTTAGAAAGCGGAGTGTCGTTACCTCTGCCGTTATCTCTGAGTCACAGTTTAATCCTAGGAGGGGAGAAGATTCCAGTCATCCAGCCTCGGTACAGCCTGCAACCCTGTCCCAGTCGTGATTAATGCTTAGAAACGGAGAAGTTGCCCGCAGAGCGAGATTCTGTTCTTGATGTGTCATTGTAGTGACAAACAGTAGATTAATAACAACAGGAGTGCAATCTCTATAGAGATGTTGTAGTGCAGCAACTGAAATACACAAAGCGTTTCATTATAAAATTGGGATAAATTCCCAGTATTACAGGAAATAACGCAGAATTAATTTAAATTCAATACAGGTACACTTGAACACTTTTAAAACGCTTGTAAAATATGGGTACTTGTATTAAGATTGTAGCCATAATATCCATTACTCGACAGTCACACAGTTGAATCTTAAATACTAAACCGGAGGAGATTTATAATGCCCGTTTGTGTTCTGCGTGAACTTTTCCACACTTGTAGCTGCTGTGTGTCTAATTTTGGTTGGAGTTCGTCTGAGAGCTGTACAAGGTGACTCATGTCTGACGCACGAGAAAAATCCGTCCGATCCCACCGCGATCTACGCTGCTACAGCTGTGGGGTCTCAGTTACAGTCTTACTGGGAGAGTTTCTCGTCTCTCGTCCCTCTCAAGATAAATCAATTCCTGGGGACTGGGATGAGGAAAGAGTCCACCACTTACCACACACTTTAACAAATTGTGGCTCCGTTTGTAGACAGTTTAATCTGAACAAGCCCCGCTGCCTTAGTTGTACTGCAGGAGCAATCACAGATCAGACTAATAATTAACAATTCCACGGGACAGACGTAATCGCCTTCCACATCGTCCGCGATCAGCTTCTTTAAGATATGTTTCCACACTGATCCAGGTCACAGTGTCCTCTTGGTCCCATTCCAGATGGGCTCTGAACTAATTTAACTGGACGAAGGGCCTTCAGAAATACTGCAACAGCAAACTACAACAAGCTGTGTTCATTATATTCTGTCATTTTGCGCCGCTGGAAGGATTAAGACTGGGCGATGAGCACTTTAGAGCCTGCAGTAACAATAACAAGAAAAATCGAGACATTGTACAGAACAAAGAAAGTACCTGTATGTGATCACCTGCTGTATTACGTAATGAGTCCTTTAATGGAGTAGAACAGGGATCGAATCTTACATCACTGCAGAACACGTATGATTTAGAGGGAGTTCAGGTGGGTAACTGCGTCAGCATGCGTAGGTTGCAAAGGAAAAAGTAAAAGGTTTATTCCATGCTGAAAAGAGAAGAAAAAAAAACACAACATTTTGGCTGTGGAGCCTTCTTTGGGTGTAAGCCAAAGAAGGCTTAAAGAAGGCTCCACAGCCGAAACGTTGTTTTTTTTCTTCTCTTTTCAGCATGGAATAAAGCTATTACCTGTTCCTGATTTAGAGGTAGTCAGATGAAAGATAAGATAAGATCACTTAATTGGCCATATACAATTTCTTGCATTAGGAATTTGTCTTTTCTCATACCCCAGCTTGCTCTCCATGAGACACACAGACAGGGAGAGAGAAGCTGGGGGTCAGAGCGCAGGGTCGGGGATTTATAAGGCGCCCCTGGACCAGCTGGGGTTAATGCCTGTTCTTACGAGCAGCATGAACACAAAATACATAAAATTCCCCCAGGCTTCTGTGCGTCTCGTTAAACCCCAGTAATTAGATTGCACCCCTAAATACAAGCATTGTGTGAGGTCCAAACTCCGTCCAAGGGTATGGGCTGTACAGAATCATATATTGTGAAATACTCTACTCCACACTGGAGGTGAACTCATTGTATTCAAGCACCTTCATTGTAAAATAACAACAACAACAATAATAATAATAATAATAATAATAATAATAATAATAATAATTGTTTACACTTATATAGCTCTTTTCTGGACAGTCCACTCAAAGCGCTTTACAGGTAATGGGGATCCCCTCCACCACCACCAGTGTGCAGCCCCACCTGGATGATGCGACGGCAGCCATAGTGCGCCAGAACGCTCCCCACACACCAGCTATCAGTGGGGAGGAGAGCAGAGTAATGTAGCCAACAAGATAGGAAAAGACGGATGATTTCTGATACATTTAAGTGTTGAACTACACAACTAACAGATGAACTGCATTCAATTGCTGTGTTTTGTTGGGAAAAATCGACAACATTAATTTTGAGCCAACTGCGTAATCACGCGAAATAAGGACTTGGGAACAAAGGAAACAACAACACGACCTCAAAAGCCAAATGACAACACGTGTAATGCAGACACAGTACCACCAGGTGGTACTCTCGAGCTACGGAAAGAGGACCCCACTGGCGCTGGGGACGTCATCACTTGCGTGAAGAAAATTCCATTTTTGTTGTGTAAAAAAAACAATAAGAAGTCGAACGAGGCACAGGGCAGACCAGGCGCCACTTTCTACATGTGTACTTAGAGACTACAAGGCCGTGAGATCATTTATAAAGGGATAATGGATTTGAGTCTTCATTATTACAAAGACAACAACTTGATGAATAATTGAATATGGTCTTTTCTGTGTGTCACAGCTTGGGAAAATCACAGCCTGTTACTGGCTAAGTATCACTGTATGACTGTATAACTGTACGCACTGCTTGCACATCACAGCAGCCGCCACACTGTACCATCACAACGGGCGGAGTGCTGGCTCTGTGGCTACACCTATGGCTGGAAGGTTGCTGGTTCAAATCCTGTGGCTGGCAGAGGAATCCTACTGTGTGGGGCCCCTGAGCAAGGCCCTTAACCCCAGCTGCTCTAGGGGTGCTGTATAATGGCTGACCCTGTGCTCTGACCCCAAGCTTCTCTCTCCCTGTTTGTGTGTCTCATGGAGAGCTAGCTGGGGTGTGTGAAAAGACAAATTCCTAATGCAAGAAATTGTATAGGGCTAATAAAGTGATCTGATCTGCTCACTGCAGATGTGGGGCTGTAGAATCTATTGCTCTCTGGTGCTCATCAGCCTGATAGCTGTGCTGCTGGCGATGCAGTGTGGAACAGCAGACTGTCCAGGGACTGGTCACGTGGTCCTTCTTACTGGGATGAGCAGGAATCACAGGGTGGGGCAGCCCCTGCCTCAGGAGCCCCCCCTCTGGGATGAAGTCATTTCCTTTTCTGCTCTCTGCTCCACCAGTAATCCCCGTGGCGGGGGGGCTGCTGGGACAAGAAGAGCAAAGTGACTCAAAAGGAGAGCTAGAACAGCCATGGACTGGCACCGTGCTGTATTGTCTGTGTCTGGTCCTGCAGTGTTGTCTGTGTCTGGCCCTGCAGTGTTGTCTGTTCCTATCCTTGCTGTATTGTCTGTGTCTGGCCCTGCAGTGTTGTCTGTTCCTATCCTTGCAGTGTTGTCTTAAGCCAGCAGCCAGATCACCCTTCAACTCTCAACTGGCAGCCCACTGAAGCTCAGCAGGTGTGAGCCTGGACAGAACCTGGGTGGGAGACCTCCTGGGAAAAAAAAGGTTGCTGCTGGAAGAGGTGTTAGTGGGGCCAGCAGGGGGCGCTCACCCTGTGGTCCATGGGGGTCCTAATGCCCCAGTATAGGGATGGGGACATTATACTGTAAACAGGCGCCGTCCTTCGGATGAGACGTAAAACCGAGGTCCTGACCCTCAGTGGTCATTAAAAATCCCAGGGTGTTTCTTGAAAAGAGTAGGGGTGTAACCCCGGCGTCCTGGCCAAATTTCCCATTGGCCCTTACCAATCATGGCCTCCTAATAATCCCCATCTATGAATAGATGCTCTCCTCCCCACTGAGAGCTGGTGTGTGGGGAGAGGACTGGTGCATCATCCAGGTGGGGCTGCACATTGGTGGTGGTGGAGGGGATCCCCATTACCTGTAAAGCGCTTTGAGTGGAGTGTCCAGAAAAGCGCTATATAAGTGTAAGCAATTATTATTATTGTCTGTGTCTGGCCCCGCAGTGTTGCCTGTTCCTATCCTTGCAGTGTTGTCTGTGCAGCACTGCACAGGTACAGCTGAAGGGAAGGGGATCTGTAGAGCTGTGTCTGCACCTGAGACACCTGGGTCTGGCTTTCTCAGTGCTCACCCTGATCTGAAAGGGTTTTCCTGCAGTTACTGTTTCAGTCTCTAGTAGATCTTTTCTTATGCACAGACTCCAGTTTGAAGTAATTTCATCACCAGGGTATGATTGAATAGGGTTTGCCCGAGCATCTACAACTTTAGTGAAAAAAACAGAACAGGTATCAAAACCTAAATTAAAGTATAATTTGCAAAAATTGCAGGCACATCTAGTTTTCTTTTTAGGAACTTGAGTGACAGCTCCAAGTCTTTATTATTGTATTTGCCTTGTCTTTCTATAGCCCTGATCCTCTGATCACAATGGATTGGTCCAGTCTGCTCCTGGCAGTGCTGTGTTCGTGGAGCAAATATCAGGAGCTGGTGCCTGCTCAGGTGTGTGCTCTGTGATTTGTCTCAGCTGGGGTGCCTTCATCAGCAATGGTCATGCTGATACATGAAGAAAGTACTGTATTCTTTTTCTTCCAGACTTACTCCTTCTTGAAAGGTTCTGTTGAAATATGTGAAATGGTAGCAATAGTCCCTCGAAGAAGTCTGTCTAACACGAGCAACCAAAAATGCCTGGAATTCGTTCCAATTGATCTCGTCGTTCTCCACTTTCATCATTTCATTTACTTAATTTCTCATTCATTTTTATTCACGAACGTTCTCTGGTGATGACGAGTGCCGCAGTGACCTTCCCTCCCCCTCGGAGCACCGTCTCCGCGGAGATTGTTACCAGGCTACTGGGGTGGCTTGGGACGTCTCTGAAGGGATAGTAACTTCCTTGCCTTTATTTCACGGATCGCCGCGTTCTCCTTCCTGCCCGGTTCAGTTTCAGTCTTCGAGCAGGGTGACGTGGGCAGGGTTTTTTTCTGTGTCTCTTCCTCCACTTCCATGGCATCTGAGGCTTTGTGAGTTAAGGAAATATTGACCTCTGTGTCCTGTGTGGTTAAGGAGACGTGGCCGAAACACACACCTCCAGCAGTAACGTTCCCAGCTGCACACAGGCAGATGGCTTTTCCTATTGCTGGAAGGAACTGGATTGCCATGATGAACTGTAGTAATTTCTTGACAGTCTGGATTAGAGGGTGAGTCCTTGGTATGAGTTTTTAACCTCAGACCATGAGAAAAAAAATAAAAAATGTCTGAGCATGAGTAAACCGTAGTTCTGTTTCTTATATCAGCTGGGCTGTAGCATGAGAGAACACATCCCCGAAGGAAGAAAAAGGGAAGGGTTTAGCCTGGAACAAACACAGCTTTTGTGATTTATGGTTTTAGAACACTGATTACAGATAAACACTTTCACTGTGGCATATTGTAGTAAAGTGCAGCAAAGCTCATGAAATCAGGGTAAAGTGTCTGACAGAGCACACAGCTCATGACACTAACCAGGACCAGGAACAGAGAAGGTGCCAGGTGTAAGGGTGGTAAAACAGCAAAAAGCTCACACACATTTACCATGGTATCCTAATTTCAAAGGACGTCCATCCAGCCTCTGCAGTGAGCACTCAACAGTCACGTACAAGAGACCAGCTGGCTCTGAGCTGTCGTCCTGGCCCTGCCGGTGCAAGAGAAATGCTGATCTGCGCTGTCATGGCCCTCAGAGCCAGGGAGTTTCTCCAAAGGCAGCAGTAAGCACCAGCACAAGGCAACCAAAGAGACCGACCTACTCAAAATCCTTATATAGCTTGGAAGTCTGAACTTGGCTATTTATGATCTTTTTCTTCAGAGGAAAAACTCCTGCATTCATTCAAATCGCCAACTGGTTCACCGTACAGTCCGAGCTGCACATTTCCAGGGCTCCTTGTGTTGGCAGGTAAATACACCCACAGGTGTCTATTCTTCTCTGGAGGTGAGGACTGTGCGCACAAGTGCGTGTTGAGTGTCAGGCTCAGAGCAGGAGGTCAGAGCATTCTGTGTGCAGGTGTAGGGATGACTGAAGACCACCGCAGACCAGGCTTAACTGACCTTACGTCTTTAGTCTTAAGACCAGGCTTAAGTCTTATACGGGACATTCAAAGAGTCATATAATGAAGTTGCAAAGGAACAAGTAATAGGTTTAGTCCATGCTGAAAAAAAGAAGAAAGAAAACACCATGTTTCGGCCAGGAGCCTTCTTCAGGTGTGCTGAAGAAGATATAATGAAGTTGTAGACCCAGGGCTGAAACACACGTTTCAAAGAACATACTTCATAGTGGTTTTAACTACATGAGTGGTGACAGCAAATTACACTAACAGTAACCATGCAGCTGGTGGTATTGTGCTCACATGTGTGCATCTGGGGATGGAGAGCTTGTAAAAATCAACATTTCTTTTCCAATTGTGGATTTTAAAACACAAACAATTCCTAGCTGAAAGGCCAGCACGCTGCCTAGGCAATAGCTTTTTAGCTTTCGGTCTCCTTCAACAGCCCTGAGGAGAAGCCAGGCCCCACCCAGCCTCTCCTGGCGTAGCTCCGATAGGATCGCTGGCACTGGAGCCTGGCGGGGTTCCGTTCCTGTGATCACACACTGGAAAACAGTCTCCTCAAAGCCCTGGGGCCGAGGCACACCCATTGGTGCTGCGGCGCTAGGAATCAGATTACAGAGATACAGACTGTATCTCCGGAGCAAATCCCACATGCAGAGCTCTGCATCTAGTCTACATGTGCAATTTTCTGCCAATACCTCTGCGGGGCAGCAGTAATTAATGGATGTTACACCCAGGCACACATCAGGGGAGCTGTGCAGTACAGGGCAGCCGACTCATGAGAAGCAGTGATGACTGAAAAGTCATGCATTATGACAAAAAGGAAAGACTAAGGATATCTGAAGAGTTAAATATTTAAAGATTCATCAGCTCCCTGTGAAAACAAAAGCCCAGTTATTAAAATGCCAATAAATAAATAAATCGATCCATCTCTATCAGGTTATAGGGGGCTTTTCTAGGTCAGTAAAGCAGCTGGTTTCCAATTTCAACTCTCCTGTTTCTCATTTAAGCACATGATGAGAATGACCATCTCCGCCACTGCAGGAACCACAGGTCAGTAGGCCCTGCTCCCCTGCACTCCTTCTCCACACACGCAGACCTGCAGAAAAGACCAGCTGGAGGTTGAAAGCTGGAGACTCCAGTTCTACACTGTTGCTGATCCTTCTGTTTTGGTCTGACCTGAGAACCTGGTGAGTTTATTGTGCTTATGGTGAGACAGATTAGGAAGAGCAGTGGTCCCGAAAGAAATTCCTCATTGCTGTACAGCTACTGGGCTCAGTTTTGTCACCCTTTTCATGGATAGGAGGCACATTAGCAATTTTCCCGTCAATGGTACTGCCCCCGACTCTTGGAAGAGTTTTGCTGAAAACCTACCAGTAACATCTCTTGTTTCCTGAAGTACAATTGGTAGACAACTATCAGGTCCGTCGGATTGATTCATGAATCTTAGCTGCTAGGAACCTTTATCTCTCCTATCCTAATCATATTTAATAAAGAACTTTGTCCTTCCTCAGCAGGAGGCCTGATGCTGATTTCAGCTCCTGGGTGAGCCTCTGGTAGTGGTGTCTCCGACGCTACGGATATGTTTCAAAGGCTCTTTTTAAAGAATAGTCTGAACGTTTAACTCGTGTCCAGGTAATGGCAGAGCTGTGAATTTCAAAGCCTTGCTGAGGATTCTCGATGTGTTTTTGAACGTACTGTGTGCTGCAAGAAATACAATGCTCTTGAAGCTAGACTGTGGCCAAGTGTGCCACTGCCGAGCATGGGGACTGAAGCCCCATGTGGTCTTCTCACTGGGACAGATCACCTCAGATCTGTGTACGTAAGTGCTGCCAAGGCAAAACACACCAGCAACAAGACACAGCTCTTCTGTTCTCACACAAACATAATAGCTTCTAAATGTCTCCAATGTTATGTAGGCACTGGGATTTGATTTCTTGTGATAAATATTCATGGTCTCTCTTCTTCTTTCTTCCTCTCAGCCCCACAGGTGGCCTGCAGTTTCCTGGGCTCCGGAGGTCCAGCCCATCCCTGCAGGAGGTGAGCTGAGCTGGGTCTTGAGGAGGGAAGATTCAGTCCGGGGACGGCAGTATCTGACAGCAGTGTGAATGAGGACACAGTGTTAATATGCGCACTGGGAGGGTGGAGAGGAATGGTGTCACGATTGTAATCCCTCCTCTTAAGGGCACTCCGGCTCTTTCACATTTTAGTTGATCATGTGCACCTGCCTCCAATCCAGCTACTCCTTAAAAGCCAGACGCTCACTCTATTCCAGGCTGTGCATTGGAAGACAGACGCCCGGAGGCCCACCTACCACCAAGTCGCCCTACACCAGCAGCTTGAGGGCATAGGCCTCCTATCGGCGTCCCGACCCAGCTGAGTCCGGGGCTCAGAGCGCCTGGTCCCGTCATCCCCATTTTTATTCCCTCTCCCTGCAGCGGATCCTGTTCAGGTTTTCAACTTTGTCTTGTTTTGTCCTGGATGGATCACCTGGCTCTTGACTCTTGCTATTAGCTCTGGATTTCCCTTTGGACTCCCTTGGCCTTATTCGCCTGGACCACGCCCCCCTGTTCGCCTACCAGTCCAGTTCCTCCTCTACTCCCTCTGTCTGTTTCACTCCCACCCCGATTCTGCCGTCTGCATAGGGTCCTGAAAAAAGCTTCGTAATAAATGGGGAATAAGGAGCAGAGCATAGACACATAGAAACATAGCCTTACATTATAGCCTGCTGCAACCATGGCTGCTGGTGCTGCTGTCCCTGACATTGTGTGTCCCTGTGTTGGCCCACCAGGTAGATACATCTGTTCTAACCCAACTATCCTATTCTCCTCTCCACATGTCCGGATGGAGCCCGGGCTGGGCCCCATCTGAGTTGGATGCTACATCACTGCCATGGATCCAAGAGGGACATCGTGGATATAGCTATCGTGTAGGAGGACTTTGCTGGTCTACAGAGATCTGCGCACAGAAGACATGTTGGCTGGATGGATTAATACCCTCATCGTTTCCTTTTTTAAATTATATAATGTTAGCATGCCCAGAGGGGTTGGGCAACCAGTTGACCTTGGACCCCTAGAGGTTTTTTTCTCTCATTACTAAGGAGTTTTTGGTTCCTCTCCTCCGTGGTTTTCTGTTTTTTTGTTCTGTATTGAAAAAAAAAACCCAAAATGTATCGTCAATTGTATTGTTAAGTGCCTTGGGGCAACCTTGTTGTGAAAGGCGCTATATAAAAATAAATTGAATTGATAAAGCCTATTACAATTCAAAAGGAGGCTACTTGATCTGAAAATCCCATCCTGCATTGAGTGTCAGCTTCAGATTCCCTTGCGAAGACCCCTGCAGCTCTTCGTGTGAAGAGAGGTCCTCTGTTTTAAGCCCCACACGCACATCTTTTAAATATCAGAGGGTGACCTTGTGTCCTTACTGAAGTTGGGCTCATTTCTATCTTTTTCTTTAACACGGTCTTTTCTTCACAGGTTCATTATAATTAATTTATTAAGGACAAGAATACGAGAATCAGATTCTCAGGCCAGCACCACTGATCCAGGATATGTTGGAGCTGGAAAGGTATTTTTTATATACTGGTAGGTTACATGATCTTTGAAATCAAGAGCAGAAAAGGTAATATGGCATTTTTCGAAAGACTCTTTTTCTGGTCGGACACGGGGGACCTTGCTGCCCCCCCATTCCAGAACCTGCAGCAGCTTGGGGGAACTTTCCTTTTTGCAATTAGCATGTCTGTAGTCTTTGGTGATCTGTCTACTGCATTTTAATTAAAGTTCACCACCCACCGTCCGTAACAACCTGCACATCTGCGAGAAAAAAAAAGCATGAACAATCACACCAGCAGAATCACCAATGATGTTTCCGAGAGCTAATGCACCTCACCAAGGAAACACGAATGCAGCCAGATCCGACTTCCGTACTTCAAAGTGCTGTTCATTTCGCTGTTAATGGATTCAGTGCTCCTGACAGGCAGGTCTTACCTGCAGGTTATACTTACGCTGCGACACTGTGATGATAATTCCCAGCTCACCCAAAGCCTCAATATTTTGATGCGGGTCGTTAAACCGTTCCCCGAACAAAAACAAAAAGCAGCTTGTTTCTCTGCGTGCTCTCATGCTGAAGGAAGAGAGCAAGCACTGCGTGGGTCTTTCACTGAGATTGACTCTGCCCGTCACAGTCCAGAGAGAGAGACAGTACAGGAAGGGTCAGAGAAGGACACTGGGACCAAAGCACGTGGGGACATTGGGCTTTGACACATTTATTGCAGACATAGATAAACCGACAGTCAAAGAGAGAACTGCAGAAGAAGGAGACCTGCAATCATGTTGCTATTTTCTCCGGACCCCCTGAAGTTGTGAATCTGTAACTATTTACACCCCCATATTGGAGGAGGGTAACGATGGGAATTTTTCTTACTTCCCTCCCGTCTTAACTGGGACCCCGGATACAATCGTTTTCACGAGTGTTCTTGTTGATTCGTCACCAACACGGATGGAAAAACCAGATTTTGTTTTTTTTAGAAATCGTGGCTCACGGGGGACAAGTCGGGATTTGTTTACGTTCCGGTCCCGCTGGAACAGCAGGAAAAGCGCTCCGGTTTCCCGGGATCAGACACCCTGCCAGCAGAACCAGCGCAAGGCAGCGTTTTCAGGTCATTACAGACCTGAGTCACGTCCGCAGCAGAAATACTGGCCTGCATTCATTTGAATATTGATCGTAATGAGTGTTTACGTTTTCTTGAATGTTAATGACACACGCCGTGGCACCTGCGCTGACTAACAACGCGGCGTGTGAATTTCGTGGGCAGAGAGCGAGCGCGTTACGCGGGCAAGCCCGGAATGAGTCGTCCTCCGGCTGCACTGGACTGGACTGGACTGGCCTCTCGGTCCCCATTGACCGCGGATTCCCTTCCCCGTTCGCCGGAGAAGAAACCCGTTGCAGACTCCAAATAAGACAGAACTTTATTTTATATTTCGGGAAACATACGATCGCTGCCCTGCACGACAACTCGGGGAGACCTGCAAGAATTTCGAAACAGAGTCCAAGTCCGTCCGTGTCCCGGGGCTGAACAGTACACGAAAGCACCCATCTCTGGGGACCCCAGTCGATCCCAGCTGCAGTATCGCCACGAATCCGACTCGAGAAGAGCTTCAGCGATCCCCTTGGTCTGTTCGGCATCTGCGTGGCTCGACTGTATTTTGTCTGGAATACGTACAATAAACAGCTCACACAGTTCCTTCCCAGAAAATGAAAAAAAAAAATAACCCACCATGATGATGAATATGTGACCGAACACAGCATCGACCAGCTTCTTCAGACCAAGTGAAGAGCTGTTTCAAACAATCAGTCTCACGCTGCTCTGCCCACGGCTAGCAATATGCCCCCCACACTGACGAGATAGGTCACTTCACCCCTGCGCCCAAGTTTCCCCGTGTTTTGGAGCGCTGGGCTGTAGCTCCTTTGTCTGGAGTTTTACGCGCATTGATGTGGTCGGATCGCAGGTTTTCTTCACGCGACTTTGCCACAGCCAGTTTCCGGACGGACCCGAGTCCCCGTGCAGCGGCTGCCGCGCGCCCAGGAGCGCAGCACGAGCCCGACCCCTCCCCGCTCCTCGCTCCTCGCTCCTCGCAGGCGCGAGCCCCCGCTGCCAGCCAGTCGCGCGTGCAGGTGGGTCTCGGGACGGACGCGGCGCTCAGTGGGGCTGAGGCGTGGCGGCTGTTTTAATCTCCTATCTGCCTCCCTGAGGACACTGTCATTTCCGATACGAAGCCGAGCCAGGCAGAGTATCTACACCTACCAGACGAGAGAGCCGCCCCCTCTGACAAATCTGTGGAGCTTTTCCTCGGGAAGCGCGATACCTGCGGGAGCGACGGCGGACTGAGAAGTCAACAGTGTTTCCGTCACCCCCCTTCCCTGTTCCTCCGTCTCCGTCCACTCAGAGCATCTCTGCGTCTCCCAGCGCGACTCTGAGGAGCAGTCCTCTCCGGGAGTGACGGGGAGAGGACGCACCGTGCAGCAGGAGTACCGGGGGAATCCCTTCAGAGCTCACTTGGCGCTGTGGAGGAGTTGCGCCTCTCCGCCCCGGCGCTCTCACTTTCTCGCTCACGGCGGCCGCCTGCTTCAACTTGTCTCCTGCGGCGCAGCCAGCCGGCAGCTACAACCCAAGTCTCGGGGAAGAGGAACGGATCCGTCCGGATTTGTCTCGGACGGTTCGACTCGTTGTCAGCCCATTAACTCCGCGTACAGCTCGTCTTTCCTGCCGCTTTCCCTGGCTCAACCCGCACAAAACTATGCGGGAGACGTCGCCTCGTCGGCGGAGTCGAGGCCGTTGACTGCACTTTTCTCCCGCGGAGGATGTGGTGCTGCCGAGCGAGGGGAGGCGGGAGTCCCGGGATGCCGTGACGGGTCGGAGGGCCGGGAGATGGTGAACTCGCTGGGGGACCGGCTCGGCCGTGTGGGCTGTACTCAGATCGCTGTGGCCAGATCGCGGCTGTGTGCGGATGAATTTTCTGACGGGGATCGGCTCTTTCACCCAAACTCTTTCGCCCCGAGTTAACTGTGGCGTTCAGAGGATTCCTGAACTTCTGGAGTTACTTAGTGTGTAGCTGGAAATGGGCCCGCCTGGCCAGGAATAACGCTCACGAAGGCGATGTAATCCGCGATACAAAACTGGGAATTCAATGATTTACGGCGATAAACGTTTGTGTGGAAAACGAGTTACCCGCTGCCCGCTGTAAAGAAGAGCCCGTCTGGTCAACAGGAGGGAGTGACAGTTGCTGCTCGTTTGTACGGATAACCTACTTCTCGTGTTCTCGTGGCGAGAGTGGGAATTTCAGTTTATTTTCTCGGCAGCCCGCGGCGCGGCGGGGGGCTCGGCAGTCACCGGCACGGCGGCTCCGTCTCCGCGAGCGGGGTAGCCGCTCGACTCCGTACCCGAGCCGCGACAGCACTGCGGCCGCCTGTTCCTTTTAGCCAGCCCGCGAAACCTCCCTCCCTCTCTCTCTCTCTCTTTCTTTCTACTTTCCGTAAACAACATTATTTGAATAACAGCCGCCACAAAATAATAAAAAAAAAGTTTGTATGAGGCGACCGCGGGGCCGGTGTCCGCGTTTCCCGCTGGAGAGTCCGACGCCATGGGCACCAAGCAGACGAAAGGCGGCGGTCCGGAGAGCGGGGAGAGCCCGCAGCACGGCCCGGCCTCCTGGAAGCGCACCCCGACCAAGGAGCGCGGCGACATCTTCGCTTCCCTGGTGCTGAAACCCGGGGAGCGCTTCGGCAAGGGCGCGACCCCGCCGCCCTACCTGAGGCGCGTCGGCATGATCCAGGAGATGATGGCCATGGCCCAGCAGGGCAAGCAGGACGAGGCCACGGAGCTGCTGAAGAACCTGCGACAGGTGAGAGAGAGAAGGGCGGGGGAACCCCTTGTCTCGTTGTATCGTAGGCCAAGAAAGAGCTACAGTAGTCCTGGCAAACTGCAATAACACATAACTGACACCGCAGGGCGCTTTCTGCAAACAGCCCGAACACGTGAGTCTGTCCTGCAGTGTAATGCTCCTTACCGTCCGAGCCACACTGCCGCAGGCTATGCAGTGACGTTCTGGCCATAGTTGTCGCGGCAGAGCCCGGGCTGCTGTCCCGGATGGCAGCGTGGACGAGGGAGGCAGCACGGATCAGATCCGGATCGCCCTCTGGGCATGAGGGAGCCACGCTCTCTCCGGCAGCTGCGGGTCACTGATGCGCTCGCTTGCCGCAGGCGACTGCGCCCCCTGCAGGAGGGGCGCTGAGCTGCCAGCAGGAGACCGGACGGGGTCTCTCAGTCGTTAGAGAGGGCAGAGCCGCCTGCGCGGCGCTCCTTCTGTCCCACCCAGTCCTCCAGGGGACTGTCAGCAGCTCGGCATCCGTCTCGGAGAAGCTGAGCAGGACCCAGCTCTGGCCTGAGCCTCACGCTCGTGCCACCTGAGTGACAGTCTTGGTTTCTGCTCCAACAGGAAAACTCATGGCCCCACAGGGGCGACCAGGGGCCCCGTGTGGCCCCACAGGGGTGACTAGGGCACTCCTGGGTTTCCCCTAGACAGGCTTCTTGGGGTTTGCTCTGGTGACAAGATGTTGAGTCCGTGGATCGTGCACGTCGTCATGATGGACAAGAAGGAAAGTTGGACTTTCTTCAAACCTGAGTGTCTGGAGGCCAGAATGGTTGTAATGAGGTAAAGGACAGGGCTGTGCTTGGGGAGTTGAAGAGCAGTCCCCTGTTCACGCCCGATGCAGCCGGGTCTTCTCCCTCAGACTGGCGGACGCTGGTGAGGGGCTCCAAGCCCGGCATTGACGGCTTCGAGCACAAACTGGTCGGAACAGGCGAGAGTCGAGCTCCTCAAGCCAGCAGGAGGTGTTGTTTGTGTGCCCCTTCTTCCTGAATTAAAATGGCACCGTCTCTCCTGCCTCCCATTGACACTCTGTCTGCTGGCGAAGTCGTCAAGAAGTTTGTCTTTCATGATCAGCTGCTGCGAGCAGGTCCTCCTTTAGTTCAGACGGCGTACTGCTTGTACGGGGTTGGCGCTGGAGGAATGAACATTTATATCGGCTGCCTGTGAGCTTGAAGTTAATTTGAGCTTCTCTGGGGACGCTTCGCTGTACGGGATGTCCCAGAGTACCTGTGTGGAATCGTGCGTGGTGATGCCAGAGGCGCCGGAGGTGAAGGTGACCAGCCTGATTCACCACACAGGAGGCCTGTCAGACCATATCTGCAGCGCCTCCTACTGGTGGGGGCTGAGGTGACCTTGCAGGAAATATGGGGTCATTGGTGTCCACTCCCTGCAGGTACTTAGCTTTCCAGAGGAAGGTCTGTGTCGTCGCTGGTTTTTCCTCTGTGCAGTGACGCATGTTGTTTAAAAAGGGGTACATTTAAAGAAGGGGGGGGCAGCCTGCTTCACCGTTACGGGGGAGGTCGTGTGTAGAGATCCGGGACAGACGGACATGGATGTGTGCCGCGTTCTAGCTGGCCTGCGTCATACGTGTGCACTACTTCCGGTCTCCTTTGCTTCCTCTGCGTGGCAGCCCCTGGCACACAGGACCTGTCGTTCCAGAGCCGGCGGCTGGTCCTGCTGTCCTGCTCTGCTCAGAGCACATGCCAGAGCTCCTCCGGGGCTGGAAACCCGCACACCCCTGGTCTCCCAGACCCCAGACTACAGCGCTCTCTGCTCTCTGACAAACACAGGACATGCCGATGTTTTGAAGTGTCATCCTAAATCTTACAGGATGCTGACTCATAATTCGGAAGCAGCAGTTGACATGTTTTCTTTGGGGTTTTTTTTATAATTTTTCGGAAAAAGGTCCTCAGTGGCACTTGGTGTTTCGGAGCAGATTTCCGGCTCTGTGGGTGCTGGGATCCCTGGGATCGGACCCGCGGGGGGCTCGGCAGGTGGCACACCGGCACCAGTGAGTTTGTTTGTGAAGCTTGCAGAGCAGCCTGTACCCCTGTGATGCTCCTCCTGCCCAGCAGCTCCTATTGCTGAAGCAGACAGACAGTGAAATATTTAAAGCCCCACGATGAAAGACGAGAACGGATCAGTTCAGGATTTCCAGGGGACGTAAAAAGCTCTTCTGAGCCGACTCCTGTCCTTTCTGCTCATTTTATCAACAGCAGCAGCGGTGTTACGTGCTGTGAGCTACCAGTGCCCGCCGTGACCGAACCCGCTGGTGAATGGCAGGGGAGGGCGAGGCGTGTTGAAGGCAGGACAGGGTGCCAGGAGCTCAGCCGGGCAGCAGGTGGTCCAGCCAGGGGCTAACGGGATGATAGTCAGCCTTGCTGTGGGGCATCCAGGAGGGATAAGAATGATGTTCCAGGCCAGCCTTTTCTGATCGAGGAAACCTGGCTTGTCTGAGTCAGAAAAGACCCCACCACCGTGCAGCAGTGAGCTGGGGACCCTGAAAGGAAGGTTGTGGGTTCAAATCCCAAGCGAGACCCTGCTGTTGTACAAGAGAGCGAAGTGCTCTGAGTGGATAAAGGGGATTTGTATCCTCTTAGGGCTCATAAGAAGATTATAATAATAGGTTGAAGTAGTTCAGGTGGGGAGCTGCGTCAGCAGGCGGAGGCTGCAAAGGAACAAGTAAGAGGTTTATTCCAGGCTGAAAAGAGAAGAAAGAAAACACAACGTTTCTGCCGTGGGGCCTTGATCAGGTGTGAGGAAGACAGTAGGCAAAGGTAATGTAGCGGGAGAACAAAAGCTGGGAGAGAGGAGGAGCGGGAGGCGGGAGCAGAGTGGCCAATCAGGAGGTGTGAAGTCAGGAGTGGTGAAGAGAGGTGTGAGACGAAACCGACAGGTATAAACATACGGATTAATAATAGGACTTGAGATTATTAATACATAAAGATCGCACCAGGGCAGTGCCCAGTTGTATAAATGTGTACAAATAAATGAGACGCTAAAAATATCAGGTCCAGTATTTCCCTTTAGATCGATTCATTACCGGTCATAAATTAAGGTATCTGTTTCCTGTTTGGTGCAAGATCCTTCGTTTTTTATCATGCAGGGGCTCAGTAAAACTCGTTGGCCACGTGATGGGCGCCGCCTGCCTGGGTCCTTGATTGAACTCTTGAACCACTGAGGCGAATCGCCCCCTCTCTCTGTAACCTTTCTCTTCCCTTGTCTTATCATATCTCTGCACGCTGGCCCTTCCCTTAAAACCTGGGAAACCTGAATCTTAGAGAACCACTGGATTTGCATACAGGATGGATCAGATGTGATCCAGTGTCTCTGCTTGAGATTTTGCCTTTGCTCTGTGGCAGAAGGCGGTGGGGACCATAGCTTTGCTCCTGATGTCATCCCCTAGTTGTTCAGTGTTATGTTACAGCGGTTAAGTCCCATGTTATAATGCTAATCACTTAATGTGAAAAGCCGTAATGGGGTTTTATGGAGAATATGCAGGGCTAAATGCTTTAATGTGTTTAGCCTGGACAGTGTATCATGACAAGCTAGAGCCACGACCACTGGAAGCCCTCTGCTACAGCCCCTCCCCAGCTGGGCGACCAGCTCCAGAAGGGGGGAGAGCAGGGCTGCGGTTTGGCTGGGGTTCGATGATGGAGTGCAGATGGCAATCTTTCATCAGGACTGAAGTGCTGGTGGCTGTGGGGAGGGTTAATATCACAATGTGTGTGAACAGTTTTAATTAATAATGCAAGTGCTTATTGCTTGGTGATATATGGATTTGGTCATGTAGGTAATGTATGTATCTTTGTATGCACGCCTGCACCTGAGATGACATGACCCTGTAAGGTCTTCTGTGGAAGAGCAGTCTTTTTCAGATGAAGTCCCATACTGACTCCACTCGTATCTGAACCCAGGTATAAACTATCAGATCAAGAGTCATTACTGTTTGAGCCACTCGCTTAGCCCATGAGCAGGAAGTTATTTGTTTCTACTGTCCAGAAGAGTTCACTCTCAGGCACATCCTCTGTGTTTGTATTTGTGTATACATTACCACCTTGCTCTCAGCCTCTGTCAGAATAGCAAGTTCTTCCTGAAATCCTGACTGGTATTATCCTCTCCTGCTGTTTAAATCGCAGCTATGTCTGCTGGTGTTGCTGGTTTAGTGATTGCGGTTGTCAGAGGATGAGGAATTTTCTGTTGGTTTTCTGATTGGTGGAACAGACTGTTGATGGTGCTGCTGCCCAAGGCTGGCAGTTCTGCCCTCCTTGTAGCTCTGAGATTGGCCACGAGTCACATCCACCTGCTGAGAGAGGTGGAAAACTCCCTTGTTTTTCATGGCAAGTTAATTAAACAGGAGAGGACTCTCAATCAGTCTGTCACTCCCCCGCTCTCTCGTCTTTTTCTCTTTGCAGAAAAGAACCCAGGGGCTCTGCTTGGCTTCAAAATTCAAATAATAATTTCAGACACTTTATTATACAACAGCCTAGCATATCATTTGATTTCCTGGAGTTCTGCTCTGCTCTAATGAAATCGCGAAAAAATGTCTAGAAGGAGAAATGACCACAATGTGTTCAGGCTTGGGTACTACCTTCCTCCTCTTCTGGAGGCTCCTGTTTGGAATGTGTTCTGAAGCAGGGCAAATGGCTAAAAAACCTTAAATGGATATTTCCTCATGTAGCACTCTGTACTTGTCAACATTAAATGTCTTCTGTCTGGTGTTTTGTCTAGTCTTGAATTCTGTCTAAGTCGATTTGAATTTCGTTTTCTGCCTCTGCGGTGTTCACTACTCTTCTGGGTTTTGGTTTAACTCCCCAATGGGTTGGGTGGGGTGAGTGGCCTCTTCACATTTGTAATCCTTCTTGTGTTCCTATTGCGGTATTATCTGTGAGCTTGACTCGTCTACTCACTGCACCCAAATCCAGGTCATTGATATCAATCAGGAAGTGCAGTGGGCCACATACAGGTCCATGTGGTACCCCTAAATTCCCACCTTGTCTGTGCTGTTTCCTACCCATCAACCAATGCTCGAAGACACACCTTACCCTGAATGCTTACTCCAGGCAGTTTGAGAGTAATGATTTACGAGGAACGTTACACAAGCTTTCTGATAATCTGATTTTGGCTAATACAGAGCCTTGTCTGTTGATTTCCTCCTTGGTGAGCACCTCAAATATTCATTTAATACATCAGCTGTTTCCTTTTCATGGTTTAAAAGTTTTCCACTTTATCCTTTGTGATGCGTCATCCTTTATTGTCCTTTCGATGTTGTAACATCGAAAAAGTCTTTTCTTTCTCTCAGCATGACATCTTTTTTTACCAGTTTTCATTATACTCCTTTAACTGGATTCTTTTCTTTTTTACTCATTTTATGAAATGCTTTTCTTCTTGCAGTTTTCTCCATTGATTCGGGCTGCTGGTTTCCAGCTTTTGACTCATCATTTTTTTAATTGAAACTCAAACTAGGGTGCGATGTTGATTATTTATATGGTATGTGATAAAAAGAGGTGATATTGATTATTATATAGTTCTGTATTAAGAAGGGGTGAACCTGATTATTATTTCAGTAGTACTCTGTTAAGAAGGAGTGAGATATTGCTTATTAATTATGCATTTCTGTGTTAAGAAGGGGTTAGATGTATTGATTATTAATTATACTGTCATGAAGAACCATACTCTGGCACCAGAGTGATGAGAATGGCTAGACAGAGTCATGTGATCAGAGGTGCCGCTCCCCCAGCTGAATGTCCCAGGTCTCCGGGGTCCTGACACCCCTGGAGTGTGGAACTCTCTGCAGAGGCCCAGCCAGCCCTGTGATCTGCTTTTGTAAGTACAGTGGTGATCACAAGGAGAGTCGTGAGAGTGGACTGTCGTGAGGTGTAGTCCGATATTAGAGTGAATGTGCCACCACTACAGACAGTCTTCACCAGCCAGACTCCTCACTGATGAACCAAAACCTAACAGGAGTTGGGCACTGCAGGGATCCTGATTAAAGCAGGATAAGGAGCTGTATTTTTCATACGTGTGCTAATATCTCATTTCCTTTTTTTTTTAATCCACCAGGCACAGTTTGTTAGACTTGTTTGTATTCGAATGCGTTCTTGTATAGGGTGCCAAGCTGGTGTGAGTGATTGTGAAAGGCTAGGCGTTTGTGATCTGGAGCTCAACTGTACAGAAGAGTTTGTAAATCTTAGTTTCTGTGTTTTGTGGTGTTGTTGTTGTTTCTAGTTTTAATGCATACATGTATTTTAAGCTATTGCTTATTTTTCATCTACCAAATTCCCAAAATCCACACAAAATCAAGCCTTGTGATGTTGCTTGGTGCTTCTTGGCCAGTGGGGGCGTTTAATTATTTCACTTCAATAATTTTCTTGTACACAACTTGGTGTGAGGACTGACTAATATCTGTGTAATATTTAACCTCTATAAACACCCTTCCTTTACATAACAATATCTCTGAAAGCTGGTTTCAAAGAAGCAGATGTCTAGACTGCAGCTCCAGATGGAGCAGTGCAGTGTGAGGGGCTGTCATCGGAGTGAGAGTCCTGTCGTGACTGTGCTGCAGTTTGGAGGCCATGGGGCAGGGACAGATATCCGCATGAAATGGTACATTTCTCCTGGCCGCCTTCTGCACGCCTCTCTGAGTCGATGTGACTTTCATCCCAGTATCCCAGGTGAATGTGCACACTGCAGAGGATTTCAAAGGCAGCAAATCAATTTTCAAGTTTATTCTGTTTCAGATGATGTGCTTCAGTGGATTGCAGAATGCAGGAACACAGACCGCACACCGTTAAATTAAGTGTATGATTTTCCAGGGTTAAAGTTTGATTTACATAGTGATCTGGCTTGTATTACTTTAATTATTACACACTTCCCAATTTCCCATCGGCCCTTACCAATCATGGCCTCCTAATCATATCCATCTGTGAACTGGCTTCATTGCTCTGCTCTCCACCCCACTGAGAGCTGGGGTGTGGGGAGCGTTCTGGCGCACTATGGCTGCCGTCGCATCATCCAGGTGGGGCTGCACACTGGTGGTGGTGGAGGGGATCCCCATTACCTGTAAAGCGCTTTGAGTGGAGTGTCCAGAAAAGCGCTATATAAGTGAAAGCAATTATTATTATTACTTCTAGCAGCGAGTCTTGTTCATAAGAATAACCACTCACTCTAGATTGAGTTGTCTCATCTTCCTGATCTCTTTTAGGATTTAGGGTTTTCCAAAACGGGTTTCTCGGTAGTGGATAAAGTTGTTTCCAGACAAGGAAGGGTGTGAAAATCTCGATGACATTGATTAGGCAGCGTGTCTCCACATTTTCATTTGTACATCCTGATTTTCTTGCCATAATTAATCAGAGATTTATGTTCTTCCTAATTGTGCACGTCTCATTTGCAATTCCCAAATCAATATTTTTTTTCTGGGCTTGTTTTAAAGCTGGATTTGCCTCTGCTGGCTGGCACTCGCGGAGACGGTTCTCTGTGTGTTCCTGTCTCGCACTCGTCAGGAAGTGGGCTGCTTTCCTCCCAGGTTCCTGTACCCCTCTGTGCTGTGTAAAACGTGCAGTAGAAAACAGACCAGCTTTGGCTTGGTAGAAATCAGATGCTGGTTCCTGTATGACTCATTAAATTGAAAAATAACATGCTGTTCTCGAGCAACTGTACAAGTTTTGCGCTTGTTCCTGTATTATTCCAGACTGGGTTTTGGCTCATTAGTGAAAAAATATTTGCTTCATTTTATGACTTCCTGCATCGTGTAGTGATGAACTGTGGGCCAGAACAAAGTATTGAAAGTTAAGTGTTATTAATTATCAAATAATTGAGGAATTGTTCACCATTTTTCATACAAACTAGGAAGCAATGGAAAAGGCTATGAATTGAGCAATTACCCAGGAGCTGTCCAGTTGTGGCGGCTCTGCTGTTAGTGGTGTCCTCATTAGGAGATCAGTGTTCCTGGTTGGTCTGTGAAGCATGAAGGATTGGTACTCGGGGGCTCTCTGCAGGCAGGGACTGGGATAGATTACAAGAAGATTAATTAAGACAAGCAAGGCTTTATGGGGGAAATATAGCAGCACATAAGCATTACATGTTCAGAAAACTTTCTCGTTTGCTTTCTGGCAACCAGATGAGCTTCACCACTCAGCCTCTGTTGCCCCCCCTGTTGGCCGTATGTATGTGGTGTCCTAGGGGGCCTGGAACTGCCTGTCCAGCTGTAGCGATACAGATCTCACCAAGATCCTCCAGGGAATGACGTGGATGAGATCCTCACATTTTTTGGAAAACCTGCAGACAACCAGCTGAGGAAAGCCCTATTCTCCTTTGTAGCCTCTCCTACGTGCTTGCATGAGGACTTGCATCAGGAGTCCTAACGGCTCACATTGACACCAGCGTGAGAGGCTAAAGTGCATGTGGGATTGCAAAGTTAAAGTAAACTGATGTGGCTGAAAACATTTTGGGGGATCCTTATGGACTGAGGGGCCACAGGCAGTTCTGTGTGTGGGGCTGCTCTGTTACTGTCAGTCGCCAGAGGTCATCTGCCCCTCCTCAGGGGGCTCCCTCTGAGCGCCATCCTGGATGTCTTCCCTTTGTGAGTCATAGATATTGCTTTAGCATTCAGTCAAGTCTCACTGCGGTATAATTGCCCGAATAGGTCTCTGTTAAATGAGCTGAATTACTGCTGGAGCCCCAATTCAATATCAGCTCATGCTGAAATGAGACCTCAAGGGGTCAATGGTCATTGTATTTTCAACCAGAAACAGCCCAGTGATGTCTGTCATCACTGCACCATCGCTGTCTCCAGTTGCTACAGCATATCAGCTTCAGAACCTCATTATTGATTTATCGGAAGTGCAACACACCTGCTCTTAATTATAATCCTTCATACATGCGTACAGGCTCCAAATTGATTTTCTTTCTTCATTAACTTCTATTCAGTTTGCTCCATATTTCCATACACAGATTTTATTTGTCATGACTTCAGTGCGAATTTAACCTTTTATTTCAGTCCTGACTGACTGCATATTGAATATGCTGCTCCATGCCTTTTCTTTTGTGTAGGTGGTTCAAGTTGTTGTGCTGCAGATGAGCCTCCTCAGGTTCAGTGTTTGCTGAAACATGCAGTTAACAAAGGCAAACAGCAAAATGAGCCAAGACAAAGAGCAGCGGTCATCAACCTCTCCTCCCCAGGCCTCTGGGAAATCAGGTGAAGACAGAATGCTGGTGTTTCCCAGGAGATCTCCGTGGAGGTCCTGCTGCTCAGAGTCCTCTGGACTCAGGCCAGGCTGGGTGTGGTGTGGTGCGCTGGCCACTGGGGGCTGTTGAACTAGCTGTGAACCCTGAAGATGTTGAAATCATGCCAGGGTTTTTCTAAATAAGGGCTACTAACATCACGATAGCAAAGAGGCACATCGTAAGAGAAATAAGATGCTGAGAGTCTCTTCCATCATTCAGAACCACTACTGCCCTGCACCTCCAGGCACCATTCCAGGGTGCACAGGCACCCATCCCCACCTTACCTGGTGGTCAGGGGCTTTGGGTGAGACAGGTAACCATCTTGACGCTTCGTCTCCAGACGTGTTGGAACACTTTGTGCCAGAGTTCCGATAACTGAACTCTGTCGGAAAGAAGTTCTGGGGGAGTCTTCCCATCCAGCCGTCCAGTGTCATTTTCTTCATCATCGCCGGCAGTTCTTTTGAGGGCCCTGCCAGATGAAGGCCACCGCAGGCCCCCTGTGCAGATTCCCATCTTCCGCGTCCCTGCCATTCCCACAATCTGCGTACTATCATCTTCCACGCGACCCCCCTTGTTGGTCCAGTCTTCCTGTTGGGGTACAGTTGCGGATTCCTTTAGTTTGACTTCACATCCAGCCATTCCCCTTATCATGTCTTTTTCCAATACTGTCCCACGCTTTGCTGTCTTTCTCAGTTTATTTTCTTTGCGTTTTGTGCCCGACAGGCATGTTCCAGTCAGGTCGTGAAGATCTGATGGCCTTTCCCCTCTCGCTTCTGCTACGCTGCTTAAGACCAGTTCTGTGAGGCTGGAGGTCTTCGGTCCTGACTGCATTTGTGCCCCATTCAAATTAATTTGGAAACCATGGAAATGGATGCATAATTGAATCTGGAATTAATGAGCCTTCTTATGCAATGAAAGCACTAAAAAGCTTTGCCCGGAGATAATACACTTGGAGCTTGTCTTGAGATTTTCAATTAGCAGTGCTGGGATGTGGGTTCTGATTAGGGCCAGTGATGCAGGCTTTCTGTCTGATCTCTGGAAGATCAGAGGAAGACGGGCTCTTACACTTCCTCCTTGAGAGTTAAAAGTCCCCTCTAGTACACTCTATTTGTTAAGTCATCATCTTCATTCATTTTTCATATAGGACTGCGTCAAACATACATGCTTTAATGCATTTCTTTAAAAGGAAGCTGTAAAACCCGCTTTTACGATGATATAGCTTTGTATTACTGCATGAGACGGTTTTAAGAAGCTTTCATATTTGTCCCTAGAAAAGATTATCCAGCTTTGACCTCCTTATTGTTAACTTGATTGGAATTTGTAATTACTGAAGAGTCAGACTCCGGCATTCTAATTATACTTATTTCTGCAGACGTGTTTCAGACGTCATGGGAAAAAAAATCAATTGGTTTTTAAATTCCGAAATCCATCGAAAGCCGTTCTGATGAATCTCTGCGCGCACGGACACTTGTTTGTGACTGGCTGTACACGCGCCTGACACGTGAGAGGAATGTGGGAGACACGATTGTACTGGAGGATGATTATCGGGATTCCTAAAAGCCCCCATTCCCGCCCCTGCTTCCCCGGGGCCTGCGGGGGAGTTCGCGTCTGCGAGGAGGAGTGCCCCCTGACCACACCATGAGCCCGCGGGAGTCTGGCCAGCTCCGAGGCCACTGCCGCAACTAGCCCAGCCCGGATCAGCACAGGCCAGACACGGGGCTCAACCATCCCCCCAGATGTGCAGCTTTTATAGCAGAGCCTCCAGCCCAGAGCCTACATTTCAAGGTCATCTCTATATTTGTATATTATTCCTCCAGTCAGAAGGACTGCCTTGGAGGCACACAAAGCAGAAATCACTTCATCACTTTCTCTTTGTACAATCACATTATTCATTTCCTCAATGTGCTCCGGAAAGCTTTGATTTGTTATTTTTTTTTATTCTTTTCTCTGCTGTGGAAAACCTCTTTAGCGGCGTTGCTTTTGGATTTTTCTGGCAATGCTTGGGTGGGAGCAGCTGCAGAAGGGTGTTTGTTTCTGTGGCATGAAGCTGAAATGTGTGAACTGCTGCTCGTCTGCCTGACGGGCAGGCGGAATGATGCTGAGGCAGCCGGGTGGCTTGTGTGTGCGTGTGTGCGACAGCGTGAGACCGCCTCGCGCGTCTGGACCCCTGTGCCCTGGCCGGCTGTACCCCGGGTGCAGCAGGGCACCGGCGGGCCTCGGTCGGCGCCAGGCGTCCACGGAGACTCTGCTGCGATAGTCCCCCGCCCCCCCGAGAGGCGCGGTTGAGACGAGGGCAGTTTTCTCCCGCCTGTGCCCACGTGCCAGGCAGCCCGCAGGGGCTGTGGCACTGTTGCACTGTGGCCTCCCTCTGCCCACAGCCCACTGCTGCAGTGCGAGTCCAGTGATGGAGCCACAGCCAAAGCATTATAAGAGACTTAATTATTGTTAATTAACCAAGGAAAATGCCTTGAATTGTAGATTCACATTCACAAGGGGGTCCAGAGAGGATGCAGATAATTGGTTATGAACAGTCTTCTGCACTGTACCTGACACTGTAAAGATGTCTTTAGTGAAGACTTTAGAATTGTGGAAGGAATCTTCTCAGCCTTCCCTAAATAGAGTACACCTGTAGCCTGATGTTGCTTGTTGATCTGAATGACTGCTGACTAACTGGAAGATACAGTAAGCATGCATACAGGTCAGCTGTATCCTCTGTGGTGTAAGGACAACCACTGCAGCGGCACACACATCACAGTTGTGTCCGGTAATGACAACACAACGATGTCAGCATCAATTCATGCTTTTAAAGCAGCTCTTACCTCTCCCATTGTGGATATCTCAGGAGCTGAAAGCCCCACTTTCTTCTGTGTAACAGTGACTCCCTGATCACTGCAGCAGGCTACGAGGAATGGCTGGGGTGCTGTCAGAGCCCTGCGTAGTTGGAGGGCAGCTCATAAAAAAAACAGATGGTGCCAAGCATTCTGACTTCTATGCCCTTCTGCGGTGTCCCAAGATAAGGACTGTGAGAGAGATAACCTAGCACTTTGTTTCTACAGTCAGCCTTCCCAGATCCAGGCTCAGACCAGGATTGGATCCTAAGATACACTTGGTGCCAGCACCGATCAAAGAATGAGGAGACAGTGAAAATGGGCACACAGAACTCAAGTTAAAATAACCCACACTCCTAGATCAATACTCTCCTACCATCCACCTGTGTCAGTTCCTGCAGGAGAAACAGGGCCAAGCATTTGTTTACTGTACAATGCTGTAGGTGTGACTGTCACAGCTGGGTTGTAATAACCTTTTCTCCCCATCCTCCCTCTCAGGATTTGGGGATGGAGTCGACATCCCTGGATGACGTCTTATATCGTTACGCCAGCTTCAGGAACCTGGTGGACCCCATCACCCACGAGCTCATCATCAGCCTGGCCCGCTACGTGCACTGCCCCAAGACGGTAGGCCCTCACCCCCACACCTCTCTGGAAGGGGCCAGTTCCAGACCTCCTCGTCCTCATGTATGTCTGACTGTCCAGGAATAAAAGAGAAAAGCCAGTCAGTAGTTGCACTGAGAACCTGAAAGCCCAGAATTCCCTGCGGCTCATGATGACCGATATTTTGACATTTTACACACCTGTGAGGCACTGGGGTTTGTGAAGACCAGGCGTTTGTAGGATGGGCTTCTTCTGATGTCCTCTGTGTGAATTCAGCACTGTGGGCACAGACACATTAAAACAGCACGGTTAATTGAGAAAACAATTAGCCTCAGTGTAGAACATTAAATGAAATGAAAGCTAAAAGGCTTTGCTGTGTCTGGAACTGACTCTAGTAGCATACCGTACAATCAGCTAAAGTATGAAATATTTTACTGGTTATGAAAGCTCATCCTGCAGGTAGGTGCTGATACAGAACCTATTGGTCCTGGTCTTGGCAGACCTGAGCCGCTGACAGGAAGGGAGTGAAAGTAAATGGGCTGGGCAGGGTGGAAGGGGTCAGGGAGGATCTTTACAGCTTTGCGTTTCAGTGTTAAGAGATCACTTTGTTGGCCCTATACAATTTCTTGCATTAGGAATTTGTCATTTCGCACACCCCAGCTTGCTCTCCAGGGGAGACACAGACACACAGACAGGGAGAGAAGCTTGGGGTCAGAGCGCAGGGTCTGCCATTGTACGGCGCCCCTGGAGCAGTTGGGGTGAAGGGCCTTGCTCAGGGGCCCAACGGAGTAGGATTCCTCTGCCGGCTGAGAGATTTGAACAGGTAACCATCCACAGGCGCAGATCCTGAGCCACAGTAACACCGCACTGTGGAGTGTCGAGAAGCAGAGGGAGTCTTCAGAGGGAAGAATTTTAGAGGCGATGTACACTGCTCTAGCTGCTTTTGGTCCTGGGCAGAACTGTTAACAAACATAACAACAAAGGGCTGAAAATAGAAGAAGCAGCCAGGATAATCCTGCCTTGGTGGGCTTTGTTTGGAGAGTGCAGGTGCTGGGTGTGCTGGATTTAACATTAAAACAGTCAGCTTTGTGAGGTGAATCGGGTATTGTACTCTGTGATCTTCTTAGCATCTGCTTTTTAATCCAGCACTCCTCTCTCCTGACTGTGAGTCATCCGCTGCCCCCCTGCCACCCCATCATAGCTGACTGCACAGCTACACCTGCAGCACAGTAATTGCACTTTGCTTGAAATCCAATACCTGGCCAGCTGTCAAATTAAATAATCCATCCAGTGTTTCAGTATCAGCAGCTGATCACATCAAACCTTGAACAGTCACCGCCGATCCTGGTAACAAAGCAGGGAGCCTGGACAAGATTCTGGTTTCCACCAGCCCTCTCAAGCCTTTGTGCTTCAAGATGCCTAAGTAACATTGCTGGAAAGGTGCTGCTTGGCTAATCCGAAGAGAACATTTCGGTCTGAGAAAGGGGAATAAAAAACACAAGCAGGCTGGCAGAGCAGGGAGCCGGTGCATCAGGCAGAGCGGGGAGCAGGCAGAGTGGAGAGCCGGTGCAGCAGGCAGAGCATTGCAGCCGGTGCAGCAGGCAGAGCATTGCAGCCGGTGCAGCAGGCAGAGCATTGCAGCCGGTGCAGCAGGCAGAGCATTGCAGCCGGTGCAGCAGGCAGAGCGGAGAGCCGGTGCAGCAGGCAGAGCGGAGAGCCGGTGCAGCAGGCAGAGCGGAGAGCCGGTGCAGCAGGCAGAGCGGTGCAGCCGGTGCAGCAGGCAGAGCGGTGCAGCCGGTGCAGCAGGCAGAGCGGTGCAGCCGGTGCAGCAGGCAGAGGGGGGAGCCGGGGCAGCACGGAGAGCACAGGGCTCATCTTCAGCCTCTCTGGCACCCTGGGGATACTTCTTGTGGGGAAATTCCTAGTGCAGTTGAGCTGAATTTGCTCACATATTAAGGAAAAGGGAAGAAGAGAGGAAACAGTCTCCTGCTGTTCTATTGTAAAACACGCGACAATCTGAGGAGAGGGCTGCAGCACTTGCCAGGACAGGGAGGCTGCCTTTCAGCTTCCAGCAGCCAGCATCTGGCCGGGATTCTCAATTCTTAAACCATCACCCAGCCTGGACAGAGGAGGCTGTGCTGGCAGACTCCTGCAGGTTAGGCCAGTGTAGGCAGTGAGGTCGGTACAAAAATGCTATTGAAACATGTTTGAATGTGAAAGAAGTAAACAGTGGCTCAGTTGTGCTGATAATCCCTTTACAGCATCCAGCAAATATTGGATAGGTCCTGACACATTATTTACTAAAACCAAAATCTTATTTTTTCAGAAGCAACCAACCAACAGTCAGGTTAAAGTCCAATCCAAAATGTCTTTGATTAATCTTGAATACAATTTTCCAAATCCCATATTAATCCCATGAAAACAACAGAAGGAGAAATCTGGTCTGGCTGTTTCCAGTGCAGCTTGAAGAGAAATGTTAAAGCTGGTCACTAGGTGCGCGGACACTCCCTGTCCGCTCGGCCGGCTGTAGCTGGCGAAAGAGCTGAGCCTGACTGAATGACCTGTCTGTCCACTGGGGTCAGACAGCCCCCCGCAGAGCCAGCCTTCCATCGTCAAGCCTAACCTCTGAAACGAACCTTTTCTTAATGAGTCACCCTCGGCAACATGGCTGAGGAGTTTGATCCAGGCTTTCCCAACTGTGTGAAAAGAAGTTTCTCCAGTTGTAGGTGCTAATGGCTCCCGACCCTGTTGTCCAGCTGACCACTGTGCCCCCCATGCCCTTGTGCCCCTGTGTCAGTGTCCTTCTGGGTTTCTAGACAGAATTGTGATCTGACAGCCTATAGTATCTGTCTCAGAGCATTTGATACTACTTCAGAACTCCAAGGAAATGAAGAGGTGGGCCTGTATGTGGATTGACTGGCTCTACTACATCCGCAAAGATTAATACACATAATTAGAAGTAGGCCGTACCCAAAGCCTGCACTGGGTGTGGGAACAGGTACGTAGGCCTGGGATAGTATTTCAGTAGCTCTGCTTCAGCCCCGTCTCTCTGACATGAGCAGGGAACCTGAGCTAGTAAACACTGGGGTGTCTGGGTCCATCCTGGGGAACATTATTATTTGTCTCTGCTGAAGATGTGACCCAGACCTCTCGATATTCAGTTCTGCTTTCCGCTCGGTATTGTTCGTAGCGTCGCATCTCACAGGAGAGAGGACATTTATCCTTTAAGATGATGATTTTTTATTGATTTTTGTTTGTTTCCTTCTGCTCTCTGGGATCAGTGTTTGAGCGGAAAAATGAGGCATTGTGTCGGACTCCGTTGATTTCATTTCGTGCAGTGTCGTGACTTTGGAGGACATAAAATAAGGAATTGTATATTTATGATCCTTTGATGGATGAATTGTGTGCCAGCGAAAGGTTATTTGCGGCTTGAAGCAGATGGATGGCAGAAAGAAACAAAGGCTTGTCAAGGGCTCTAGAGCCCAAGGTAGCCCCCCCTCTCCTGTGTGTGAAACCGTTCAGTGATAAAACGTCCACAGTGTGTCTGTGGCACCACTGTCCAATTGTAATTATTACTATAGAGAGGCATGGTGGTGAGGGGGTCAGAATATCTGCCTCCCAGCGCCGTGGCCTTGGGTTCAATGTCAGCCCCTGGGGTGCTGTCTGTGTGGAGTTTGTACGTTCAACCCGTGTTCACATGGGTTTCTTCCAGGTGCTCCAGTTTCCTTCCACAGTCCCTGAGAGAACGGGCCCTGGTGCGAGTATGTGTGTCTGTCTGCCCTGCGGTGGGCTGGTGTCCTGTCCGAGATGTACCCTGTCTTGTGCCTGTGGCTTGCCGGGATAGGCTCAGGTGGAAGTGGATGGAAATTGGGTGAATTATGAATGTGTTTGGACGATGCTTTACTCGGAGGAATGCCCATACGCACAGCTGGGCACGGGATGCCTTCCCATCACTACCTCTCTACTGCTGTCTGCTTTCTTGCCCCAGCAGTGCCCGGCGTTGTCACTGTTGCCCCAAGGGGCCTGCTGTTTTCCCAGATTTCTGAATTACCAGATCAGTTTTGCTCCTTCTTCAGTCCCCGGAGAAGGTGGGCGTGGCTGTATAGAGCACAGCGGCCTGGGGCTGCTCAGGACATGAAGCAAACACTTTGGGTAAACAAATTGCTTTTGTTTTAGTTTATTCCACCATGACGTTTATTCCACTCTGCAGATCCCTGCTGGAACTTGATTCGTGAGGTTCAGGACGCACATATGAGTGCTGTCATGCTTCACGGACTAATTAGACGCCGGCGTCTAATTCAGGGTCTGGGGTATATGGCAAGTTTAACGGAGAAACGTTTAGTTTGAGGCAAGACATCAATCAGGCTCTGTTTTGTGGCAATGCTAAGATTCTGCCCATGTTGCTATCAGGTCACCACACCGATTTCTACGGATCTGTACTAAAAGATAAATTTTCTTGTATGCCTGGTGGTGGTTCAGTGCCGCCCTGTCGCTAGACAGGATATTTCAGACAGAGGCAGAGACAGAGGGTGTCCTGGTGGCTCTGTGGACGCAGTGAGAGTTTGTTAAAGGTTGCTCTGCTGTGTTTGCCTGACAGTTATGTCAGTGTCAGTCTCGCCTGTGGAGAAATCTCAAATGGAAACAAGTTGGCTTTTACTGATGCCACAGCATTGCAAATCAGCCGAAAGATTCAATTTGCTGCCTAGATATCGCATTGGGTTCTTCTAAGCATTTCTAGGCAGAATTGTTACTTGAAGTAGCAAATTAATAGTAATAAAGGTAGCCGACTCCGCCATTTAAGTGCCTGAAGCCACTACACTAACAAATGCTTTATAGCTGTTCCTGATGTTCGATCGGCACAAAGCATTACTGCCAGGTTTGGAGCTGCATCTTGTCTTTTATATTCGAAATCAGGCCGTTTCTCCATTTGATCTGATGGAGGTAATAGTTTGAGGCTTCTCCAGCCTCTGTCCCAAAGGCACCAGATCCCAAAGGGGCTGAGCTAAAGGAATCAGCTGACTTTGTTGGCCCAGTAATTTGCCCAGATGCCCAGCTGTGTACCAAGCTTCCTCATCAAAATTGGACAGGCTTTATCAAGTTGGCCCTGCGTCCAAACATTCGCTGTCTCCTCCACATTAGGCACACAGCGACAGACGTCGGACTCTCCCCAGTGTCCTGCTTTCACTGGAGACAAGGAGAAGACTCTTGTCTGCCTTGAGTGGGATAAAGTGTGGCCAATTCTAGACCATATGTGTCAGGTTTCATTGATGCAGTTACCATTCTATACATCAAACCTTCAGCACCAGTGTTAACAGGAAGCAGATGTCCCAGGGGTGCCCATCAGGACCCCCACTGTCACCTCTGCTTTTAGCCTTGTTTGTGGAACCACTAGTTCAGAAGTGACATTTTGTCCATTGGGTGGGGACATGCTTTGTTCTGTTTTTCAAAAACATTATTGTAAAATTATTTGAAAGTGAGGAACAGAAAAAGGTTTATTCCATGCTGAAAGGAAAAGAAAAGAGACACGTTTTAGCTGTGGAGCTAAGGTGTGTCATTTGGTCTTATTTGGAAGTGGTTCACTAAAAAAAAAATCCTGGCAAGTGCTTTTGCCAGTTGTGCCACTGGGGAGCCCTTCCAGGGTTTTATTAAGGGTGTGCTTTATTACGCAAAGGTGACGGGCTCAGTGCTCACTGGAGATCTGTTCTTCTGATGGGTGCAGCCACTTGTCAGCCAAGTTGTTCTGACAGGGAGGCTCAACTGTACATGAGCCCAACTCTGATGTCTTATTGTGACGCAGGGTGTTTGCTGCAAGGAAATGCCTCCTTCTACAATTCCGTGGGCAAAACACT